>NW_017971434.1:593200-983757 GCF_001907595.1 Talaromyces atroroseus
GGGGGGGGGGGGTCTCGTGAATGTTGCTGAGGTTTCTTACTGGGATCTGCAGGATGAGCTCAATCACCACACCCACCGCAACAGCAAGAGCAGCTTGGCGGAAGTGCTCGTGCTTGAACAGCTGGGGATTTCTCAGAGCTCGGACAGCTGTATAATAGCAATCAATCAACTATTTATTTGTAGGAGGAACGAATCCAGTGTATGTCACCACTCACTGCCGACGACGGTGAGCTGAGCCCCTCGCAGAATTGCATTGGGCTCGAATTGTGGCATGCTGGGCCACTAGAGGAGCAGGTTGAGCTGACGATACTAGAGCTGAGTGTTTATCCAGCAGAATATTTTGGAATGAGACGTAAAATGCAGCAGAGACAACGTGGGAAGTCGACGGATATGCCGGTTGACCATGGACATCGGAAAAACACCGCGCCGAGCGGTGTTACGACGCAGGAGCAGCAGAGTGAGGCTGTGGCCTCAGGCCTGCATGCATTTGCTTATTTATTACTACGTAGCTACTATTTAACAACTATCAGGCATCATTCTCGTCAATTACAACAATGTCGTTCCTCCGACGTTATATCGAATGGACTCTGGGCACACTCCTCTACCGGCGGCGAGGCTATGATCACGACCTCTTCCACAAGGGACAGGCATTCAACAACTTCCCCAAACCCACCTTTGATGTTTCGTCTCCGGACTGCGGTCCAGCAGGCGCAAAGCTCGGCCTCGAATACTCGCAATTGGGATCGGGCAAAGTGCCCCAACTGACCTGGCCAGCCAGCGGCCCTGAAGTCAAAGAGTACGTTATCATCAGCGAAGATCCCGATGCTCCGTTGGGCCATTCCAATGTCCATGGAATTTACTGTTTCGTTCCCGCGACCAAAACCAGCTTTGGTCCGGCAGACCTCGAGCTTTCGGGCGAGGAGCAAAACGGAGTGAAGCAGCTTCGCAGTGGTTATCGGTGGGGGAAGAACAGGCGCAATATCGTCTACATTGCGCCGCGGCCTCCACTAGGCCATGGACCGCATCGGTACTTTTTCGAGGTCGTTGCTCTAAGCGAGCCTTTGGGTCCGGAGAAGCTGAGTGCTGTGCCAACCAAGCAGGAGGTGTCGGAGTTGATTGTAGGCAAAGTGTGTGGATGGGGAATGTGGACGGCGACTTTTGAGCAGGAATGGAGTTGAATCACAGTACATAGTAAAGCTGGATTCCTCCATGACTCGGCGATAATGCGATTGTTTCTTGAGATTTTGTAAATAGCCAAAGCAAACCGTACTCCGTACCTAGATACCCATTTCCTCCTCTGCTGCCAGTTGTATATAGCTCACGTTGTCTCAAACAAATCTTGTCACAGACACGCTAACAAACGATCCAGCGCCGTGTTCTAACGCCGCCTGCTGCATAATCCAGAGATTTATTAAGTTAGGATCAAAAGACAAGAGGAAGAGGCGTCACGCGACGTCACGCGGCGGAAGCTTGCCTCAGGCCGGAAGGAAATCAGCGGTGCGAACGCCCCCACCACTGACTGACTGACCTGCAAGGCAAGCCGGACTGCGTGTGTAGCTGTACCAACCTCATTTCGCACCGCGTAAATGACCATGGCTCACCCATTTCTTTGAGCTGCGAACCGCGTCCCTGGACACCAATGTGGTCTCGCTTGCTTCGTCCACAATGTCTCAGCCATTTGCACCTGCGGTGCCCATCCGGCGATCCGCAACATTGCCTACAAAGCTGATGCCAGAGAAGCGGTCGTCAAGTGAAGCAAGTACTGCTCAACAAGCCTGCGATCCAGTCTTTTTCTTTCACCCGTCTGCCAAAATTGTCAAATTCGCTCCCGATGCCCCTCCAGCTACATCGCAATCGACGCCGTCGGCCGACTTCGACTACCCAGTGGACACCATTGAGACTCTGCCCTGGCAGTCGCCCACAGAGAGGACCGTCGCTGTCGGACGTCTGCGACTGGAGGTGATATCGGGCTTGTCTCCCTTCTTGAAGTGTGGAACAGTCGTACAGGCAATTCTCAAAAATTCTCAGTGCTGGTGTGTGGACGGCAAATCGACATTTGTGTTGCGCATTCGTTCTTTGACCTACTACCGCATTGAACTCCCAAACGGCACCCCCGAAGAAGAGGCATTAATTGATCAATTTAAATCCGCCTTAGCCAAAGTTCTACGCTATGAAGTGACTCCTTGCCCGTTCCGACGCGGTTTCAGCGTGCCATTACCTGCCGATGCTCACCTTCCGAAGAAAAAGAGAGCCTGGCGTCCGAAGCACCGACGGGAAAGCGCTCCGGCTGCATCAGATTCGGAAAACGCACGATTAAACACAGAGCATGAGCTGGGGACAGGTCAACAGCCGATTAGTGCTGAGGTCTCTGACAGCGAGGCCACCGATGACAGCACTTCAACAACGACGAACAGTGTCCCGCAACCAGCGCATGTATTGCCTCACAATTCTCAAGACGGTGATCTACGCGACATAGTTACCGGCCCAAGGAGCTCAGACAAACGAACCGTCACAGAACAGGCGCACTCGGTCCATGACATTCTTGCCAGATTTCAGCCAATACCCGAATCGGACAGTGAAGACGACGCGGAATCATTCCAATCCATCCTCACCCCGAATATCGAGACTCTCCCATCGCCGTCCAATATAATTCCTTCAACATCACCTCTTGAGGATCAGTTGCAGGACCTTCCGCTTCCACGTCACCACGCGCATACACACAATAGGGACATCTCAGCAGCAACTATTACACCCGAGTCCATTGAGCCTGCCATTCAGACTACCCCACCATTTGAGCGGTTCAATACAGCTCCAGAGGTGCAAGAAGAAAACCCGAGCTCCCAGGATTCCGCTGTCTCATCCGAGCCTTCCGAGCCTAGCTTTTCTGATGCTCCAACTGCCTTATCGAGTGGAACAGATTCGGTTTCTGCTAGCGCAGACAAAATTGAAGATTCATCTCTAAAGTTGCGCCATGCCAGGCCTTCGGGGAAACGAGCACTCTCGCCCTTGCCACCCGCATCTACTTTGGAATACGCCGACCCTCAGGCTTCTTCCAAAAAAGACATGACAACTACGCTTATTCATAAGACCTGCTCATTAGTTCTCATTCCTCCTCTTCAGCTTCTACTTCTTTTAATACACATTGCATCCCGCATCGTCGCAGGTCAGACACCGCAGACAGCAATACTAGATGCCGCGCACAAAACCGAGAACGAGGATGACGTCGATTTTCAAATGTCCAAGACACCTGGCACCTTTCGTCGTTCGTTATTGCTCGGAGATCCTAGCGACAGTCTGTCTGATATTGAGTGAAACCAGTGACTCGCGCAATGCCATCCTTATTTTCTCGAACTGTACCCAATTGTTTAATGATCTAATATCTCCGAAGGCTTTCCTCCCTCATTTCTTCGCATTTCTTTGAATCTTCACGCGGGCAACAAGGCAGGGCCTTGGATGCACGACTGTTATCTATCTACCTGCGGCATGTCTTATTTCGCGGTCATCCTTCTTTTTCTTTCCCCGCTGGCCTTTTTTTTTCCCGTCCCATTAGCGAACACTACTGACACGACGTTATTGTTTTACTTTAATCTTTCTAATGGCGTGCATATTCCATGAGCAATGACCGCCGCAAAGGGTTCGGAGTACAACGGTCATGGAGGCTTATGCTGTGACGTAGCAGCATCAAGCTGTTGAGCATGTATCTAACTGTATTTCTATACTTTACCATCCAAATAGTACCCAATAATTATCCCACAGAACTAATCAAATCAACACTCTTCCTTAAATCGGGTCATGGTCCATCATCGACCCCAGGGTCGTTGACAGATCTATCACAGTGACGCTGTTGTAACCTTTTTTTTTCCCTTTCTGTTTCTTCTCATACGTGCTTTCTACTTGGCAATGAGCTTTCTATTCAATATCTGTATAGAAGTTGATACTTGAACATATGTACGTAGTATCCCACAACACCTTATAACTAACCCATCAACTAGATCCCAGCACTTTACCAGCCTAATACCGTACTGATAGCCGAAGCCAAGATTTCCCCTCCAGCTGCTTGTGTAGCCGCATTAGGATGATAATCGCAACCCACGTCGGAACCTTGAGGAGGCCAGTCAACAAGGTGGGCATTTGCTCCGATCTGAGAGATGGCGTCCTTGAGAGCATTGGACTGGGTGGTATGCTGAGCGTCCTCTGTCGTGGGGAAGGAATCACTGAGCATTGGAGAAGTGAGTAGGAAGAATTCAGCATTTGCATAGTGCGTCTGGATGCTTTGGACAAAGCTGACCATAGCTGCTGTGTACGTGGCAGGGTCCAACGGTGCACGGGCGTCGTACTCCTGTCCAGACGCGTTATACGCCACGTATCCAAAGTCGTTAGTGCCGAGATTAATGACAACGGCTTGTGGTGTCCATTCTGACGGGAAAGTGTAGCTGTTATCAGCATCGTTGGCGCCGTAGCGGGCGTAGAGCTCTGGCATAAGAGGGCTGGTATCAGGAGGAGTTGTGGAGACGGTATTGCGCACCAAACCCTTGCCACTCCAAGCTACGATACTATAGTCTGCTCCAAGCGCATCAGCAGCCAAGGCAGCATAGGTCTTGGGGTTATCTTCGAGAGCAGCAGTGTTGGTGCATGGATAGGTGCCGTCCAGACCGTAGCCAACAGTGATTGAGTCGCCGATAATCTCAATCTTACGCGCCGGGGCCGAATGCATGCCAGAGCTACCATCTGTGGTGATATCACCAACAACGATCGTGCCATAGAGGGCCTCAGACCGTTTGCGCAATTCAACTGTATGACTGCCTTGGGACAGTCCAGCAGGTGTGGAGATGGAGGTTCCAGCGACATTCGAGATGACTGTCGGCTCGCCACCGTCGACGATCAAGTCAACGCTGTTAGTGCCACTGACTTCAGCAAGATTTATAACGGCTGAAGTCCCCGTAAAGGTAAAGGACAATCCAGTTCCTGGCCATGTTAACTCATTAGTCGCTGGGTTGACACGACCGAGATATCGAACAGCAGCTGAGCTTCCGCTCGCAACTAGCGTTAGAGATGTAACGGCGCTTGCGAGAGCCAAGATGGTCAGGTATGACTTCATGGCGATAGTGCGTGAAGAGTATAGCTTGAAAGAATGGCGGAAATTCAACGGTACTTGAGCGTTTGAAGCAGCTGCACCGGGAACAGAGAATCTCATCCTAGTCTTCTGTAGTTCTGTGCAAATAGTCGGAGCTCATTGAGACTTTCTATGCACATCGCAAGTCCTGTTAGGCACCTGGGCAGGCCCTGACTAGCCGAAACTCCGCGATCATTGCAGGTGCCCTTTAGCGTGGCATGCTAGATAGAGAAGGTCGTTTGTTGCAGGATCTTCCATCTCACGACATTAAATACTCAGAAGAGTCGGTAACTAGCCAGCCATTAGCCCCGTTGATATGATTAGTTGATATTCACCCTTCCCTGGAGAGTTGTGTTTCGTTGAGTAGTTAAGTAGTTAACTAAATGCACCGGTGCACTTTCGCTTAGTCAGCTTCGCGAACATATTCACGCTTTTTATTAGCCGCCCTTACGACCTCGACATTTGTTAAAATGGCCTTTGTGGTATATATTGTATATTATTCACCATATCTCATTAGGTACTAAGTATAGGGTAAAGAGGTTATTGAGTGTCTCTTGGCTGTACTCTAGGTATAGTTTGTCCCTATCCAAGAAATTCGACGTAACCGAATGAATGACACTTCAAAGATATCCGTCATGTTTCTGTAGGAGTTTAGAGTCCCTGGAGAATAATTGGTGCAACGAAGATTTCATGGATTTTTCACCTTAAAAATTGGATATCAACGCCAGTATGTATGAAAGAACGCCGTGCTTATGCAAGTCTTTTCTGCCTTTTCTCCATCTCCCTCCTCTGCCACCTTTTTATATGATATTCAAGCCTTCGCAGACTTAGACTTTGCCTTGACTTTCTTCTTCGCACTGCGATCTCTCTTCTTCATGCCAACCATCCCCGCCTTGCAGACATCTGCGTACTTCATAAAGAAGGCATCTAGATCTGCGAGAGCCACGACTGTTGACAATTTCACCTTTGGTGTCTTCGTCGTCTTCGTTTTTGTAATACCTGAATTGCTATCGCTGGTTCGTGGATTTGGGTTTGATGTCTTTCCGTCTGTTGCGCGAACAAGAATTGAACCTTCTGCTATCGTTGGATCTTCGGATGAGACAATGCGCTTCTGTAGGAGGTAGACGCTGCCTTTGGCTTTTTGGGAAGTGCTCGAGAGGAGCGTCGTCAGAGCAGCGAAAAACTGTTTTCTAAGTTAGCCCTGTACCTTCATGGCTGACAGCAGGAATTATGCCAACCTCATCGTTGTTCATGTGCGGCGGCGCCATGAGGAATGGTCAACTGCGAAACGCGTTCGCTTACAACCAGTGGCTGGTATGACTTGGTGTGAGCGATCCGGATATGTATCCAACAAAGATCCGTGGGAGCTGGATATGGATTGATTCAGGACGCAGGAATTGCGAGGGTATATCTGTACACAAAAATGCGGTGTCGTCTTCAACGAATCGAGGTCAGTTTTGGTGGTGGCGGCAGGTGGGGAGGTCTGAAAAAGCTTGGACCACTTTCCGCTTTTCCTCCGCTCTCCGCAAGACTGAATTAAAAAAAAATAAAAAAGATATTGAGACGACTCAGACGATGATATATCAGAACCTAGAGAGGTAAACATGCCGCGGCCATTACATCTCACTACAGCGCTTCCTCGACAGCTGCGAGAGGAGCTGGGAATCAGGGATCGATATGGAGAAAAAGAACGGAATCGCAACCGGCCTGTGTCACGCAAAGCCCAGCGCAAAGAAGAGAGGCAGCAAAAACGACATCATGGCCGGGGAGGGGGAATAACTCGTAAACAACAAGAAGCTTTTGATAGCGACAAAGAAGAAGTTGAAAGCGAGGAAGAGATCGAAGATGAAGAAGACTCCAATTCCGAAGACGAGCGCAATGCCGCATCTGCGAAGCTATCCAAACCGCGAAAGACCAAGACAGCCGACGAAGAAGAAAACTCCAGACCGAAAGAACCGAAGATCTCAAAATCCGTGAGGGATAAACTTGCACAAGACGAAAAGGAAATCGAGGCTCTGGAGAAGCGGCTTGGTATTAAGGGACGGAAAAAACTACCAAAGGCCTTTGAGGAAGAAGGTCTCGCTGATATTTTGGGTGGTCTCGCCGAAGATTCGGAATTAGAAGAGACTAAAAAGAGGAAACGTGAGGAAAGTGACTGGCTGCAGAGCAAAAGGAGGAAAGCGCAAGGCTTGGATCTCGAGGAGGACGGTAGTGAGGTTGAAGGTTCAGATGGGCTCGAACAAGGCTCAAGTGCATCTGATAGTGATGAATTCGACCTTCTAGACGAAGACGTTGGATCCGATGAAGCTCTAGAGAGCGGGACCGGTGAATCTGAAGAGTCTGATGGGCTTGAAGACGCAGATGAAGAGGACGATCAGCCATTGGACGCACCCAAAGAGAAAAAGACGCGAGAAAACCCTTACGTCGCCCCTGTCACGAAATCAATCTCTACATCGAAATATATTCCTCCATCCATGAGAGCGGCTGCGTCAGGCACTTCCGAAGATGATGTTCGTTTGCGCCGACAGGCACAAGGCTTGCTGAACAAGCTTTCAGAAGCCAATTTAATCTCAATTTTGAACGATGTCGAGAAGCTATACCGAGAGAATCCACGCCAAAGTGTTACTTCAACGCTATCCTCTCTTTTGTTAACTCTCGTGGCTGATCGTGCATCGTTGCAAGATACATTCATCATTCTTCATGCTGGATTTGTAGCTGGGTTATACAAACTGCTTGGAATGGATTTCGGCGCAATAATCATTCAGAATCTAGTTGAGATGTTCGACAAGTCCGCGGATGAAAGAGGGCCGTTTACCGGAAAAGAGCATTTGAATTTGATGTCACTTCTTTCGCAACTCTACAACTTCCATGTGATTGGGAGCAATCTGGTTTTTGATTACATCAGCCTATTTTTGCAGGATATCACAGAGACCAATACTGAACTACTTCTCAAAATCATTCGCAGTAAGTTCTTCTTCAGTTCAGTCTTCATGTTTTCGTTGTTTATTTCACGTGTTTCCTAATTAATGCTTTTTTTTTCTGTCTTCCATAGACTCTGGGCCTCAGCTTCGACAAGATGATCCGTCAGCTCTCAAAGACATAGTTCTCCTCATTCAACCTGCGGTAGCCCGCATTGGAGAATCCTCCCTCTCCGTCCGCACTAAATTTATGATCGAAACTATTACAGATCTCAAGAACAATCGTATGAAAACTGGGGTATCAGCATCTACCATATCATCTGAACATATCACGAAGATGCGCAAGATCTTGGGATCATTAAACAATCGGAATATTCGCGCCACTGAACCAATCCGAGTCTCCATGGCCGATATTCGCAACTCGGAAAAGAAAGGCAAGTGGTGGCTCGTAGGCGCCAGCTGGAAAGAATTCGACCCTCTTGAGGCTGCGCGCCAAGAATTATCTGCTTCTTCAGCAGTCGTGGCGAATCCTACCACGAAAGTATCTGTAGACGAAGACAGTGATGGGGAACCCGATCTCGTGAGCATAGCCAAGGCGCACCGCATGAATACAGACGTCCGTCGGTCAATTTTTGTGGCTATTATGTCTGCAACCGACTATCGAGATGCTCACGTTCGACTCTTGAAGCTGCATCTGAAAAAGAACCAAGAATACGAAATACCACGCGTACTCGTGCATTGTGCAATGGAAGAAGAAGCCTACAATCCATATTACACACTGATTGCTCGCCGACTCTGCAGTGAAATGGGTCGACGAATCAAGATGTCTTTTATGTTCACACTATGGGACGTGTTCAAACGGATGGGTGAAAAGAACGACCTCGACGAAGACGATAACGACAGTGAATTCAATGGTTTCGACGATGACTCTAACGATGCTGCAAAACTGAATATGAAATCAATCGTCAACCTCTCCAAGATGTACGGCTCTTTGATCAGTGAAAGTTTGCTGAATTTGGCAATACTGAAAAATCTTAATTTCGCCTATCTGCAACCTAAAACCAGTACCTTTGTTGAAATTCTGATAATCACTATCATCCAACAATCCCAATTGCTCCCATCGACAACAAAGCGCAGGACAAAATCTACGACGCAGAAGGAGAAAGAAATGGAGAATGAGGAAAAAACAGAAAAGCAAGCTCTCATTCTTTCTCGTATCTTCTTGCAGACACACGAAATTGCGCCTCATATTGTCAAGGGTTTGTTGTATTTTATTCGCAAAGTCGTTGCGAAGTCGGATATTGTATCCAGCAATAAGGAGAAAAAGATGGTCAAATGGGGCTGTACTGTGGCGACGAATGCTTTGAAGGGGATTGAAGAACGAGGGGATTGAAGGAATTTTGTATAATCATACTATTTGTTTATAGGGTTTATGATATATTATGCATTTATGGATATAACGGCGCATGGGAAGGAGCGTGTTTCTTTTTTCGTGGTATTATAGAACCAATCAAGCGTAGAAGACATCGGTCTTGAACAAATTTACATGGTGGATATCATCACTTCTTGACTCCTTTTGAAGCTACAGTCATTTCGGTGTCAGGACACTCTCTCTGAGTCTAACCCACTCAGCAGCCACAAGCCATGTCGTTCGTGCTTTTCCTTGTGGAGAAATCGAGCGACGTGTTTCCATCTCATCACCATCCTCTTCATCGCTCACAGACGGAGATTGAGAAGACGCGATGACTCTTTGTTCGGAAATTTTGGGCTCATTATGCTCGTCGTGAGACTCGTCTAAAGCGTCTAGTTCAATTTCCCATGTCAGTCCGGCGCGGATTCCGATGATATCTCCTGGTTTTAGTTTCGTTCCCAGCGATTGGTGGTGAGTATCGGCATGTCTATTGCTTGCGCACGAATCGGAAGCGCCGGTACTTAGTAAGAGAAGTTCTTTCTGTTGAAGATCATCTGTAGTCACTGTCTCTTTATCTTTCAGCTCTTCTCCATTGCCATTGCGCCTTGGAGTTGCCCGGACGATCATCACATGGCCTGACGATTTGAGATAGGTATGACGACAGCTATCAATCCTTGCAGTCAAGACGTACTGAGCGTCGTCGTCCCTACGTGATAGCTGTTGTATCGTACGGTCGCGTTCTGCGCCTTTTTCCAGGATCCAGTCCCGGAGTTGCTCGGCTAGACCACCAGGTACATATCTTGCGGTTGTGTCTGAAGATGTAGGCCTCCCTCGTCGATGAGGACGTTGACTGAGTGTGGGGGAAATTGGTGCTGGAGTTCGACTTGCGTGATTCTCCGTAACTGGAGATGGCGATCGAGGTAGTACAAATATTGGTTTCTTCCGCCCATGTGAAAGAGCTGAAGCAGAAGGCACAGTCGCCGGAGAGGCATGTGGTGCTAATGAAGGTGTATAATTAGCTGAGACGATATACCTGGGAGGACTATGAAATGCAGGCGTCTTGCTGCTTGATCGCATATCTAATTTATATGCCGCGACATCATTGGGCGTCCTGGGGTCTGGGTATCGTCTATGGCGTGTCGGTGCAGGGGTTTCAAAGGTACGGGATGGATGACCCGATGTACGGTGTGTGAAGGGCGATGCCAGTGTGTGATTACTGACTTCATTTAGATCAGCGTCATCAGAATATGATGGCACAAAATCTTGGATTTCATCCATCGATTCCCGAATGGGTTGGTCTGTTTTGCCTTTAGACTGCGATGAAGAGATACGGCGTCTCTTGTGTGAATCCCGAGGCGAGTCAAAGAGACGGTCCAATTCTGTAGATATATCGCCACCTTGGCAAGCATCTGTTTTTCCCTCACGCTCCTCGTCGCTCTCATTACTGTAATACTGTGGAGAGATGTCATCTTCTATTGTCAAGTCGTGTATCCTATCGGGTACATAAGCCAAGCTCCGGCGGTATGTGCCAACAGGAGAGGCCCTGAAAGGCGACAATGCTGCGCTGCGATGGAACTGGCTGTTATTATCCACTCGAGAGGCATGTTGAGATAACAAAAATCGAGGTGGTGAAGCAAATTGGCTGCCAGAACCACTGCGAGCCGAAGGAGTGTTCAGCAAGAACGCCGGGCCGCGCCGCAGACGTTGCTGAGCAGGCGTTTGATTAGCATTTCGGTGGCTGTCGGGCATACGGAGGGCCAGCTTGATCTAGGTTCATCGGTTATAGGTGAAGTTAGGCCTTGGTCAGATTAGCGAAATCGTTCTTGTTGTTGGCGAAGCAGAGCATGAGCGATTGGCGGCAAGAAGGCACGAGCCTGTTTGCTTATCTTATCGCCCCCCGCAACGTACACTTTCTGTCTATATTCTTTTGAAGTCTACCACAAGCAAAGAACCGTGGATATTTGATTGAAACAAAAGACGAGTATCCAACGTATTAATCACGGATACATTCACATACACCCTCTCAGCAACAGAGCGGCTACTCAACGAAAACGTTACCAGCCTCGATCACCTCAAAAGCCTTCGTGGTGTGGTCCCAGATCCTCTTACGCATTTCGTCCTTGTTGAAATTTTCATATGCCTGGGCTTTGATGTTGTTATCTCCTCTCCAGCCCAGAGAATAGACTCCACTTCCCGGTTTACCATCTGTTCCCACCGCTACAGTACCCTCTTTGTAGGTTTTGGACGGGCTAGATGACCGCGGGGGATAGCGAGGCGATGCCAAACTGACCATCCTGTCTCCGCTCTCACTGGGCGGAACTGTCAAAAATCTCCCAAACAAGGTGTTCATCACTCGGAACATGATCTTGAACCACATAGGATGTCCGGGGTCGTAATACCCGGGTCCGATAACAAGTCCAGGGAAGATGTGAGCTAGCGAGAGCTTTCCGGGGTACTTCTCTGCCAAGTACTCCATGAACAAGACGTGCATATAAATCATGTGTGAGCGCGCCTGCGAGTAACTATAGCGCTTCAAATCACGAAGTGAGAGATCTTCCGGGTAGAGCTTTGCTTCGTATCCTGCTGCGTATACCGACACAACGTGCGCAGGGAGTGTAGAGTTGAGCAGCAGAGGAAGTAACTTAACAATGGCTCTCATTCGAGAATAGTACATCAGAGCCATTGTAATGTCGAGGCCTTCTTTTGTGTCTGCATGATTGTTAGACGGCAGTCAGGTGAAGAAGGAGTATATACCTGTACACACCTATCCTTGGACCAAAGATTGAACCACCTTGGGACATCATAAGATAATCGATTCTGGGGTTTTGGCCTTCCTTCTCTTCGTGCTGGATAATCTCTGCGCAGGCTCGGTCGACGTTTCGAATCAAGGAAAGATCATCAATCTTCACAAACGTGAATTGACCCTGTGGATAAAGACCACGACATTCAGTCGTGATGTCTGCGGCCACGCTAGCGTTCCTAGCAACAATGTATAAACGTAGCCCTTTGCCTCCATGTTGCGCTTCAGCTGCGGTTAAGGCACGTAAAGATTGATGTGCAATGCCCGATGTGCCGCCGAAAAAGACGGCTACCAAAGGCTGGCTTTGCACCAGTGCAGCATTTGCGCTGTGAACCTCCTCCAGTTCGACCATGATGGTAGAGGGGGGTGACGAGTCAAATATAATTCAAGAAATTGAAATGGATACACAGGTAGAAAGTTGCTGAGAACCTTGACTTTCTACTTGGAAGGCATCGCCCCTATTTATAATACGTCTAGACGTCTGCGTCTTGTCAGTCTAGAGATAACGAATCTGTGATCAACCGCAATAGCGGGCTCTCATACCTGAAAAGGAACTCGAATACGCTTGCATTCCTGCAATTTCTACTCGTGTAAACATAAACATCAAGATCCAAGATATGAAGTTCAAAAGAAGCGATGCCATTGGTCGGCGTATGGGTTGCCGTATGTGTATTAAACCTTGGGTTTGATTGGTCAAGCATACGGCTCACTGACCAATGGTACATCAACAGCGTATAGACTGCCGGATCCGGTCAAGCTCCATAGAAGCTGTCGTGAATCCAGTTGTTTCTCGCCAACTTTCGACGTCCCTTAAACTATCTGTACTTTGTTCCTAATTGAATGGCCTTGCTGTTGCTGCCTAGTTTCATTGCAAAAGACTGATCTGGTAGTTAGCTATATCATCAAGCATGAAACCGGTCTAATACGTATCCCGTCTCTCCAACTGGTCATGTCGCAAAGACGCTTTCACACGAAAAGCCGCTACGGCTGTTTACAATGCAAGCAAACTCGCAAGAAGGTAAGCTTGATGTTCGCCTGTCGTTTTTACCTTCAAGTTGCCTTGCTTACAATGATTGTTCCATGACCAGTGTGATGAGAACCGGCCTCGATGCGGCCGATGCAAGAGAATAGGACAAGACTGCTCACTGTCCGCCGGATCTCCAAACTTGGTTTTCATCTCCAGCAACCTTACGACTCAGCGTCGGAGATCGCGCGTTGGTAGTCCAGAGTTGCAATCTGAGAGCGGATTAGCAACTTCACCTACGACCTCTGGTGGAGATTTCGCAAATTCCTCCCCTGAAGAGGTATCTACTTCACCATCCTTCACCTCGATGTCTGAAAGCTCGGCCCCCAACTCGTATTTTACCGACGCAGAACGAGATCGACTACGATTAATGCATCATTACACTTTACACACCGCGCCGACTCTCGGGCAACTTAGCATCCCGGAAGGCAGAGACCAGACACTCTGGACAGACTTTGCCATCGAGCTGGCGTTTGAAAACGACCTAGTCCTCCATGGCCTTCTAAGTCTGAGCGCGCTACACCTAGCGCTATGTGGCATCTCCAAACGGAAAAATACAATTCTGGCTGTTCACTATCACGATATGGGATTAGCGTTGTTCCGACTACACCTTTCGAACATTTCAGAGCATAATTATAATGCCATATTTGCTTTCAATTGTATAGTAATGCTTTATGCATTCGGTATCCAGAGGTGTTCCGAATCAACCACGAACACAATCGCAAAGATCCACCAGATTCTCACACTCTTCGCTAACGCGAAGACAATCACCAAGTCTCACATCGAAACGCTCAGGAGTAGCCCTTGGTCCGTATTGATGCTACCAGAGCCATTTCCATCCGCAGATCAGAGACTGTCCGATGAAGTAGAAACGATGCTAGCTAAGCTCATTCAACGTGCTTCGGTTACAGCCACTACAGCGAGTCGAGCGGCGACGTACCTGTCAGCTATTCAAAGTTTGAGATACATTTTCATTCTCATGTCCACAAAAAGGCCAGGTCAGGTTGCATTGGTAATCTTCACTGTGGCGGCGCCCTCTCAGTTCTGGGATATGGTGAAGGATGGCGACCCATTGGCATTGGCAATATTGGCCAACTATGCGGTCATATTGTATTGGCTAAGAGATAATATATGGCTGGAAGGATGGGGGAAGGAAACAATAGATGCGGTGCATGAAGCGCTTACACCAGAGTGGTATGATTGTATATCCTGGGCTCTTGGAAAAACGGAAAGGGTCATAGGTGCATCATGAAACGATATACTCCGGTGAAAAGAAAGAAATTCTTATAAGCAACCCAATAGCAACTGGCTGAGTCTATCGGTCGGTTATACAACACGATCATTCCAATACGATCACAAAAAGTACTAGGAACACGAAGCTCCGCCACATCGCACAATCAATTTCTAATATGATTTTGTTATTGATGACGAAGTCAAATTGAAGTTGAATCCAACCGAGGGCTGGATTCTGTCGAGGAGTGACGAGTGCATCCTTTCAGGAACCGCATATTATAGCACCCCGACCAAGAGACCGAATATACTTGCCATATTATAGAGCGCGAAAACTCGCGTATGAAGAAACTCGGGCGCGATTGACCGTGCCTCGACTTGGACATGAGGAAAGCCTTTACACTAGTCCACTTCACTATAGCAGAGCTCTGGCGACCCTCTCCTCTTCATCATATAATAGCTTGCAATAATTTGTCAATTTGGTTTGTACCGCTTTATCTCAGGGATAAGCGCTTCTAACGAATGAATTATTGTCACATCCTTGGGACTTTCAGAGAGCGTCATGTTGCGATCCAACAGAATGCCATGCCACCCAGCGTCGATGGCGCCTTGGTGGTCTTTTGCAAGGTCATCTCCAACATGTATAAGTGTCCATTCCACGTTGTCAGCGTCGTCTTTAGTGATAGAACTGGCGTGAACCAAAAAGCGCATAGCCTGCCGTACTGCAACATCGAAGATCAGACGGTTCGGCTTCTCCTCGCCAGCCTCGTAGCTTGTAATTACCATATTGAGATCGCTTTTGTTTGGTGCATCATTTCCCAAGATCTGCCCAACAGTCTCTTCAAAGCCTGGGAGCTGAGTACTGGAACGATCTATATCAGCGCGCGTATTACCCACCGACAGACCTAGGGATTTCAAGACGGCAGGGACCCGGTCGTCCGAGTTCGATATAACACCTGTGACAATGGAATCGAAAAGGGCATTTTCTTTCTTAAAATCTCTCAGTCCGTCAAAACATGGTCGGACATCATCATATAAAGAATACCCCTCTTGACTAGCAAAAGTGCCTAGTAATCTGTCAATCATCCCACCAGGCAGATCCGCATCTTGTTTGCCCAGAGCTTCTGCAAATGTTGCCCTAAGCACATCGGCCCACCATTGCGTTGGCCCTCCATATTCCCCACGGAGCACTTTGTCACGACCGTAGTTTGGATATACAGTGCTTTGTGCTTTGTAGGCGTTCTTGAAAGCCGCCTGCAGATTGGCAGGCGCTACGACCGCTTTGGGTAATCCAAAGGCACACGCTACTGAAGAGTACAACTCTGGAACTGGACGACGAGGATGGAAGAGAGTTGCAAAAGCGTCGAAAGTGAGGAGAAGGCAGCGGTGGCGCTTGTGGGACATTGCTGATATATGGTAAATGTTGCTATTTCAAGAGAAGCAGTTGGATTATATATGCAACGAGCTAACACTAACCAGGGATAGGTTAGTGCGGGCCAGTTGGTGGATCGCCGGGCCCCCTGGTCCTGGAAGTACTCCAAATTTCTGAAGAACTCAAGAAATATCGTCGTCTTCCTTCCGTCGAGAGGCCCTGCACATTTACGATATATTTACCCATCAGCCTGTCCGGGTGTGCGCTTCTTCATCGTCATCACTTATCATGGCAAACCCCCCAACTGCAGCACCAGTTTCGGTGCTCTTCGTTTGCTTGGGTAACATCTGTACGTTTTCGCAATCTCTATTTCGCGATCCAATCCTTATCATGTTTTATCTAATATGTGAATAGGCCGCTCGACTATGGCCGAAGGCGTGTTCCGTTCCCTCACCTCTTCGTCGCAACAGCACAGCTTTTTAATCGACGAGATCGACTCCGCAGGCACTGGCGCTTACCACGTCCACGATCCTCCTGATCACCGCACAATGGCCACTCTGCGACAGCATGGGATAAAAAACTACAATCACGCCGCGAGAAAAGTTACAAAAGAAGACTTCAGAACGTTTGATTTCATACTCGCAATGGATCAGTATAATCTGAGGGATCTATTACGGCTGCGTGATAGTATTATGCTTGGGGGGCAATCCGGGAGAACAAAAGGCCGCATAACGACGAGTTCGCTGGGACAAAAAGGCAGTGCAGGCGAAACGGCGATTTCAAAGATCGCAGAGGTGCGGCTGTTTGGAGACTTCAACCCCGACGGCACTGTCAACAAACAAATTGGCGGTGGTCAAGAAATTGAGGATCCCTATTATGGTGGAATCAACGGTTTCGAAATTGCCTACGAGCAGGCTATGAAGTTTTCCAAAGGGTTTCTTGCGTATTTGGAAAAGCAAACTGAACAATGAACGTGTTCAGATTTTCGCACGCATTATACCAACGACGCCGATACGACAGCATGATCAAGATAGACATGGTTTTAATAAATTTATACCCAATTCATTACAGGATTGCCAATTCTGACCCACTCGAGACACCGATAATCCTTCATTTAAACGCTAGGTAACCGCGACTTGTACAGCTCTGTGACCAACAATACCCAGGGTTAGATGTCATGCCGCCGAGCACGCTGTGGGCTTTTAAGATCGCGAGAGATCGAAGCACATCTCAATCATAGAAACTCTTCTCCAGTCCGCCGGCAAGCCGTCGGGAATGATGAAAAGGTGATTCGCGTCGCTCGGTGGTAGTGTAAGACCGAGGACACTGTGCGCAGGAGCATGTGCAAGCACAGAGRCTCCCATGCGAGATCCAAAAATGAGATTAATCAATGTTGTGTTCCTTAGAACACTTTCAGAGATTAAACTGAAAAGAACAGATACTACACTTGATCTAAGCCAAAAGGCAAAGAGAGCTGAGGAAAGAAAGAAGAAAAAGATTAAAGAACGGGGGCGGCGCGCTGCTTATATACCCTTATTGATGGTCCGTGCGCGAGTGGCTACGGAGACAAACTTGGTTTGTCTTGTTTGAACTGTTTGCAGGTCAGGATGTTCCCGTGACCGCACATTGCACGAAATTGTTTTTTTCTCCTTTCGAGATTTCCCACGCCCAGCCTTACTCCAAGTACACGTTTGTACACGTTTCAACGCAACCTCGCCATCATCAAGCGCAATGCCTACCCATCTGTCAAAGACCAGAAAACAGTTAGTTTCGACTCCCATTTGAATCCATGTTTCGTAACTAACTAGCTACTAGCCGCGGTCATGTCTCCGCCGGTCACGGTCGTATAGGAAAGCACCGAAAGCACCCCGGTGGTCGTGGTATGGCCGGTGGTCAGCACCATCATCGTACCAATATTGACAAATACCATCCTGGTTACTTTGGTAAGGTTGGTATGCGCCATTTCCACCTTCAGCGCAACCACGAATGGAAGCCTGCTGTCAACCTGGACAAGGTTAGTAGACCCTCAAGTCTGAACGGCGAGGTTATGGAGAGAGTACTAATAGAGAACATAGCTCTGGACCCTAGTTCCACAAGGAACTCGAGACAAGTACCTTGCCGAGGGTGCTCCTCAAGACACAGCGCCCGTTATCGACCTTCTTGCCCTTGGGTACGCCAAAATTCTTGGCAAGGGCCGTCTACCTAACGTGCCCGTCGTTGTCAAGGCTCGATACGTCAGCAAGGAGGCAGAACGCAAGATCACTGAAGTCGGCGGTCGCATCGTTCTTGTTGCCTGATTTTTCAATGGTTTTCATGCGAGTGATATGGGGGAAAGGAAAGATTACACAAAGATACCCAAGACATGGCTCTCTGGCTTGATTGCAGGAACGATCAAGTTCGGCACGAGCGAAAGGCGTTTCAGCGTGGTGGCTGGGTGATGATTCGATTGAATTAGCTTTCAGGCTTTAGAAAATTGAATCATTGCCGAACAGACCAATGTGCGTTCTCGTGCATTTTTTCACACGGTCGGGAATTTTTTTTTCCCTGGACCATATACCCTGCATCTGTCTAGTAACTATGCAGACTGCATGGGTATGGGTTCCTTAAAACGCCGCTCCGACCTGTCGGCATTCTGTCCCTGGGGCTGATAGCCCTATGCAGTCTGGGGATACGGTCTCGTAGAGTATTTCGTAAGCTGTGGACTGTCTGATTGCATCAGAGACCAGTAAGATCCAGGTAGGCTAGTAGCATCTGTAAATTTCTTGCCCTTTTTTTGCTTTACTTGTCTCCAAGTCGATAGACCTATCCATACCAACTGAACAATCCAATTAGCGTTTACTATGAATTGGTTGGGGGTCATCCTTGATCCTTCCCTCGGCTAAACCCTATGCGGGTAACTATGGTACACTTCATGAGTGCACTGCGCGGTAGCCAATGAGATGATGCGATCCCTGGGGCAACCGTGGTTATCGTCCACAGCCACATCTATAATTAGAGGTTGTCAACATCAGCCTCGATGCACTCACAGTTCATGTGCCTTGCACAGCCATACCTCTACACTGCATGCGATGCATGTACGACGAGTACAACCTTATGAACGAGCAGCTAAGCCATCATGACGTACCACAAACCTGTTACTAACCATGTCTCATACTTTGACTCAGTTTGATGACTGCCTAGTGCTAAACAACCATACCATCATGACTTGCTCTTTTGGAAGTATGCATGGTTTAGGCATTGAGATAGGCGTCATATCAAGTAAGATGATATATTCAATGTAACTCTGTTATTATAGATCTACGTATTAGAATGGCATAGATCACAACGTTCAAGCACCATAACTCGTGTATAAAATAATTTTACTCATGCTTGGCTGCCGCGCGGCGGAACTTGGTTGGCCATTCAGCGGCGCTCAACCTGACATTTCAGGCAAGAGCCAAATCTCCCTCGTCGGTCCTGCCAATTTCTCTTTCCTTCCCCCATTTCTCTCCTGCCAATCAACCTGAAACCATGTCTTCCTACAATCGCCTAGGTGAGTGCTTTTTCAAATATCCGTCACGATTACCTCTTGCACGATCACCGTCACTGTTGGATAAACGCTGCTGCTGTGTGTGTATTTGTTTACAGCGGGGCGGGCTTGTTGATAGGGAGACACCGTTGCTGGCTAAAACCGCACCGGGTCAACTCTCAGATTCCCTAGCCTTGAACTCACTCGAATCCAAAAGGGGGTGCCTCGGCGTGTGCTGTTCTGTTGCATCTTTTTTTCGAGACTCTTGGAAAATACTATCTCGGCCTCCTTGTTTGCTTTTGGCGTTTCTCTCTCCTCGTTGTGGCGGTAGCAGTGTGTTTGTTGCCCTGCGCTACTTCACTTTGCGCCGCATGCCATAAATCAACTATTGGTCTCATAGCGATCGCAATTTTATTGTCGCAGTACTGATGCAGCGCTTTCCAGACCCGTACGCAGACGATGGGAGTCATGCGCCTGCGATGAATCCTCACTATCCCAACGATCGGACGCCATCTCCCGGGCGGCCGTTACAACCCTATCAACATGAGACAGAATTCAGACCACTGCAGATGCCCTCCACGGACCAATTGCTGGATCAACCAACGGTGCGTCGTGCAATGAATGCAAATCTACTCAGCATGACACTGACTGTAGAAATCAGTACTCCGTCGAGGGAATCCACAACTCGTACGGCCACAATGAAAGATTCGAGCAAAACCCGCCTCAGACCTACCCAACACCACAAAACTATCCGCAAGAATATACACTGCATCCTGAAGAGCATCACGATGCCTACTACAATCAACCTTACGAGCCAACAGGCATTCCGCATGACGACTACGACTTGGCAAACTACCCTCCACAACAACCTTCCCCATATCAAGATGATCGAGTACCCATCCTGCAAGCAGATAATCCCTACGGCCCGGATCCCTCGTACAGTCCGAATCCCTTCGAGCCCCCCGAGTATATGCACGGGGACGATTATATTGCTGACGAAGCAGCGGCGCAACCCGAACCTTCTCACAGTCCGGCACCAATTCGACGTTGGAAGACGGTTAAGGAAGTTCAATTATTTCGTGGGAACTTAGTTCTAGACTGCCCCGTGCCCCCCAAACTGCTAAGTCAAGTGCCCCATGCTGAACCACCCGAGCGCGATGAATTCACCCATATGCGCTATTCTGCCGCGACTTGCGATCCCTCGGAATTCTACAACGATCGATTTACCTTGCGACAAAGCTTGTTTGCGAAACCAAGACATACCGAACTTTTCATCGTCATTACCATGTACAATGAAGATGAGTTTTTGTTTGCCCGTACATTGATTGGCGTGTTCAAAAATATCGAGTATATGTGTTCGCGAACCAATAGCAAAACCTGGGGCAAAGATGCATGGAAAAAGATCGTCGTTTGTGTCATTAGTGATGGGCGTGCTAAAATCAACCCTCGCACACGCGCTGTGTTGGCTGCTCTGGGAGTATATCAGGACGGTATTGCAAAACAGCAAGTCAATGGCAAGGACGTTACCGCTCATATCTACGAATACACCACTCAGCTGGCATTAGGGCTGAAAGGTACGCAAGTCTCGATCAAGGGTCGCTCGGCCACCCCAGTACAAATGGTATTCTGTTTGAAGGAGAAAAATCAGAAGAAAATCAATTCCCATCGCTGGTTTTTCCAGGCTTTCGGTCGTGTCCTTGATCCCAACATTTGTGTCTTGCTTGATGCTGGTACGCGACCGGGTCGGGACTCCATATATCATCTCTGGCGAGCTTTTGATTTGGAGCCAATGTGCGGTGGTGCTTGCGGCGAGATCAAGGTTATGTTGGACCGTGGAAAAAACCTCATTAATCCGTTGGTTGCCGCCCAAAATTTTGAGTACAAAATGAGCAATATCCTGGATAAACCTTTGGAATCGGCCTTTGGTTTCATTTCCGTCTTACCTGGTGCGTTCTCAGCCTATCGATTTGTTGCCCTACAAAACGACAAAACCGGCCAGGGACCCCTCGAGAAATACTTTGCTGGTGAGAAGATGCACGGTGCCAATGCTGGTATTTTCACGGCAAACATGTATCTCGCAGAAGATCGTATTCTGTGCTTTGAAATCGTGGCAAAGCGCAACTGTCGCTGGATTCTCTCCTATGTCAAATCTTCCACGGGAGAGACCGACGTGCCTGATCGCATGGCTGAATTCATTCTTCAGCGTCGTCGATGGTTGAACGGAAGTTTCTTCGCTGCCGTTTATGGAATTGTTCATTTCTATCAAATCGGACGCAGCAGTCACAGCTTCATGCGACAGTTCATGCTTATCTTTGAATTCTTTTACCAGACCATTAACATGCTGTTTGCTTGGTTCGCAATTGGCAACTTCTTCCTTGTTTTCCATATTCTTACGCAGTCTCTGGGTGCCACCGACCTGTTGGGTACAGCTGGAACCGTCCTCGGCGTTGTTTTCGAGTGGATTTATCTCTGTACTTTGGTAGCCTGTTTCGTTCTGTCGCTTGGCAACCGTCCGCAAGGCTCAAACAAATTTTACATGACAATGGTCTGGTTCTGGGTTATCGTCATGATCTATTTAACGTTTGCAGCCATCTTCATCACTGTCAAATCCATCGAGATTCAAGTTGCCGAGAAGGGGTTTACATTTAGTGACCTATTCACTAACAACGAATTCTTCACTATCATTATATCGCTTGCATCCACATACGTCATGTGGTTTGTTGCATCGTTGATATTCTTCGATCCATGGCACATGTTTACTTGTGTAAGTTTTTTCTTTTTTATTTTCACTTTGCCATACGTTCTGGCTCATGGCTAATTACGAACAGTTTATCCAATATATTCTGCTTACGCCCACATATACTAATGTGCTGAACGTATATGCTTTTTGTAACACGCACGATGTCACCTGGGGTACAAAAGGAGACGACAAAGCTGAAAAGCTGCCTTCTGCCACCGTTAAACCTGGTGGAAAAGTCGACGTCAGCATCCCACAGGATGGAGGTGATCTGAATGCACAATATGACCTTGAGCTAGCAGCATTCGCAACTAAGCCACCAAAGGAGGTTCGTTCAGTTTCTGAAGCTGAGAAACAAGAAGACTATTACAAGGGGTTCCGAAGTGGTGTCGTGCTGGTGTGGATTTTTTGCAATTTTGCCCTTTGCGCTGTTGTCTTGAGTACAGCTGGATTAGAGGATTTTAATTCGAGCAGCGATCAGTCTGCTACTGAGAGCAAGCGGGCTGATATCTACATGTCGGTTATTCTGTGGAGTGTTGCCGGTTTGTCATTTATCAAGTTTTTGGGGGCAATGTGGTTCTTGGTTGTACGCATGGTAAGTCGACTGATCTTTCCTCTTTCTATTGCCCGGAGAAGTGCATCAGCTAACGAAGACATTTGCAGTTCCGCGGCGTTTAGAAGATGAGAGGTGTTACGATTCCGAAATGTATTGATACATTTCTTATGACGTACCTTGTCAATTTTTATATCGATGAAAGCGGAGTATTTGAGAGGTTTCACCCACAACTACGATGGGTTGTATCAGGCCATTTCATTTTCCTACCTTGCAAGGATTTTCATCTTGGTTTCCACTTCTATGATTTCATGATGAATGTGAAACAACACGGTTAAGGTACTTGATTTGTCGGGTTTGATTCTCAGTGAACCAATTCGATTGATGATATTGATACTTTTATGCTATGCTGTTGGAATTTTTGCATCTGTCTAATACCCATCCTTTGGTTTCTGGGTTTCTGTTTGCGTACCAGGGTTATGTTGGACTTTGTTCTATTCAAGGCGCTATGTATGGTTAGGTAGATTGTTTAATGTTTGTTTAATTATACAGTTTACTTTTAATGCCTCTGGAGCTGTTTATAATTTTGGGATATGTTCATTACCAGATAAGTAGAGTATGATATGGGTGTCTACAAATATCCCATTCATTTCCAAGATTGTTCGAGGTCGCTGCCATGGGTTCAAGATTTATGCCATCATTATTTGTTATTATAAATATATATATACAATATAGAGAAACCGATCTGCCTCATACATGGTTTTTGGACTCTACACACAGGGCTATTCCGCCGAGAACCAGAAACATACCGAGCCACGTTTCCCTGGCAATCCCCTTTCTTTCCACGTACCATTCTCCCAGAACTGTGAATAGGAACGCCATGGAATTCGAGATTGGGACGGTGAGAGAGAGCTCTAAAACCGTAAAGATATTAGTCTATCTTTTCTTATCTCCGTAATAGGAATAGGGATGGGTGGATAGAGGAGGCTTGTGAAGACATACCGTGTTTTCCAACCAACAAGAAAAACCATACGCTGCCAGTCAAATTCACCACGAGCGGAATCGCATAGGCCGGTGTTCGTAGCAGATTGACAACCGTCCAGAATAACGTCTTTATTTTCTGTTTGAGCGCGAATCTTCCTCCTCCGCGTCTTTGTTGCTGTTGCTGTTGCGCCGAGATAGAGTCATTATCAATGGCGGGAGCCCGTCTTGAGTCTTCTTGTCTCTTATTGAAATCCACGGCTGCGCGGCGTATGAATGGCGTCGTAAAGCCCCAGGCGATGCCGACGAGGATGAAGGAGAGGATGTAGTTGAATGCGGAGGGGGCGGGTTCGGCAGGGGGAGTTTCGGGGTCCATTGTCAGAAGGATGCGGTGGGCTTCATTCAACGGAGGGTCGGATTGAATGTATATATAGATGAGTCTATATATCAATGACTCGAATGGCCGTGTGTTGCAAATGTTGAATGTTGATTCGGTGTTGTTGTTGCTGCTGTGAGAGCAATATCACGAGCTAGGACGCTTTACCCAAAACGGGGTAGCGGCATCAATGATCAATCATGCCAGAAAAAGTACGTACAACGGAAAATTCCACATGAACTTAACAAATGCCACTGAATAATATGCACTGAAAGAAAGATTCTCATGCATTTTGAAATTATCCAATGCGCTTAGCCCGCTCGTTATCCTGGATAACAGGGAGTTTGCCTGATTGCATCTCATTGTAGCAAAAGTGGGCCGTATATTCTTCTGCCGTCTACATTTATCTACAGCGTCAATATTTCGCAACAGACACAACCTGCCCTGGGCGAATTGACATACCGAACCAATCCTGGAGCAGCGAGGGAAGATACAAAACGAAAAATCAATATGTCCGCATCCTTCCCCCCGGACACATTACATTTTCCTCCATTGTCTCGTCCCTTCTTGGACCCTTATCTTCCTCCGCTCTCCGACGACAAGCATAATGATACAGCAACTGAGCGAGAAGAAAAGAAAGAAAACGGGCTTTCTCGTCCCTTTACGACACTTACGTTTGCCACATCTCTTGATTCTTCGCTCTCATTAGCGCCAGGCGTGCGCACTATATTGTCTGGCCCGCATTCAAAAGCCATGACGCACTACCTCCGCTTCCGCCATGATGCCATCCTCATCGGCGTTGGGACTGCGAACGCTGATGACCCCGGTCTAAACTGTCGAATTGAAGGCGCAGGTGGGTATGAGGAAGTGATTCATGCCGATGCTGCCGATGCACCGCAGAAAGAGGACGCTCCATCCGATCCTGAGATTCAAGATGTAATGAAAGCCGTTGCTGGGGACCAGGCTTCATCAAAACAGATGCATTTATTTCAAAGCCATGCCGACCGAATATCAGATGAACAAACCGCCGCGGATACTGAGAGAATACGAAGACAGCAAGGAATGCTACACCAGCCACGACCTATAGTTGTCGACCCAAAAGCTCGGTGGGTTCTACACGAACATTCCAAGATCATTCAACTGGTGAGACAGGGCAAGGGCAAGGCACCTTTGGTATTAATTTCGAAAACAACTACTCCGCCTCAGAGAACACGAGCTCTTCTGGAGAAATATGGAGGAAAGTATATTGCTCTAGATACGGTGGAGAGCCCTGATGATGATAATAATAATAATGATGGTGTTCCTCGTCAGCATTTCGATTGGAACGCTATTCTGGACGTGCTCTACACACAGGAAAAGATAACTAGTCTGATGATTGAGGGCGGCGGGTCGATTATTAATTCGCTGCTTTCTGAACAGCGATATAGCGGTCTCATTGACTCGGTTATCGTGACTATTGCGCCCACATGGCTAGGGCAAGGGGGCGTGGTAGTTTCACCTAACAGACGCGTTGATGAGGACGGATATGCGATTCCGGCTTCGAGACTAACGGATGTTAAGTGGTGTCCGTTTGGTGAAGATGTTGTTCTGTGTGGGAGGATTTCGAAGACTTGATCGATTGTATTTCATGCCTTGCATTCTTACTTCATTTGTACGTATGCCAACGTGAAGGACAAAGAGGTTCTGTTTATAGAAAAATATGCCCTAATCAAACGCTTCAGTGTAACAAAAAGTAGCGCGCTCCTAAAACCACATTAAAATGACAACAGATACAATCCACCCATCCATCCATGCCTAGTTATATCGTCAAAAACAATCAAACGCCATAAGAAAATCCTTCTCACTCCCATTGGTTCTTATTCAAAGCCATCAGACCACTGGATAGCGCCTTCTGCTTCAAGAGAGCTGCAGTGGCAGCAGATTTACCAAGGCGGTCTCCTAACCTCAGTTCGCGTTCCCTTTCGCGTTCCCGTGCCGCTGTGTAATAGTTCACAGCGCCCTTTGTCGTAGAAACAGCAGGTCGGGCACCAGCGGCGGGCTTTTGGGTACGTGTTGTTGAGAACGATGTGTCGCTGGATGTTGACGACGAGGACGTTGTCGATCGACGGAATAGCGCTGGTGGTCGGAATCCCACATGGGACAAAGAATCCAAACCAGTCATAAAGGCGGACTTGGTGTTGGCGGAAGCAGAGTTGGATGATGCGGCTCGTTTAAGAGCCAGACGGTCAACAACACGGCCACGTGTGCGGCGTGGGTTTGGCGGAATAGCAAACCCTTCTGCCGACATTCTCTTCTCGGGCTCTGTAGTGCTGTCGTCGTCATCAGAAGCGCCTTTATCGGTGTCATAGACAATATCTTGCTCTATGGACGCATCTTCGTGGAACGAATCATATTCCGGCGTTGCCGTTAAGAAGGATAATGTTTCTCGGATCTCTGATAAGGAAGATGGTTTGCGTGAGACAGAAGCTGCGGTACGTCGGAGATGTGGCGGAGGCCGATTATTAACATCTTCAGGAGCAGGTTGGAGAGGACGTTTTCTTTTGTGTGAAGTGTTGCCCGAGTCATGAGCGGCTGGCAATGTTTCGCCTTGAATACCCTGAGAAGAGACTTCCTGCGAATCAGCAGCACTTTGAAACTCAAAGTCCATGTCATCATCGTCCCGGTCTTCCAGAGTCTTGAAAAATGCTTCTTTCTTTGGATTCTTGGCAATCTCGTTGACCTTTTCATCAGCAAGCAATGCCTTACGCATTTTGGCGAATTCGCGCTGCTTTTCCCTTCGTCTAGCCGCGCGCTCGTCATCTGAGTCGTCCAAGTCGAAATCATTGTCCGCTCCACGTCTACGTCTGAGAGCTCCAGTTGTGATGTCTTTCATAATCCTGGATACTTCCTTCTCATCCACGGCTCGTTGGTGATTTCTGTCGGGGTTATGGTTAGTTGACTCAGTAAATTTCATCTGCAGTCACACCACTTACGCATTTAATGCCGCTAATTCCTTCTCATCAACAACTTCATTACTGTCATCGTTGATCATTTCCCTATCAAATTCGTCTTCGTTCCCATTTTCATCGTCACTTGCACCACCCAGGCCGGCATATTCATCTTCAGATTCTTCGGCAGCTTCATCGACGTGCTCCTTTGCCTTGCTGTTCATTTTATCAAATGGAACAGCCGACTTGGATTTACGCTTGCCAGACTTCTTCATCACATCAAACGCGCTAGCTTTGATCTCAAAGTCCCCGTCTTCGTCATCTGACAATTGGGCAGGTCGGCCTCGCTGAAGACGATTCTTTCTGTGCATAGTGGGAGATGCAATATCCCTCTCCGGTAGAATAACTGTATCAATGGTGGAGGCCGGGGGATCAATAAACCGTTTAGACTGGTCAAATGGAGTGAGTGTAAAACCTGCGTCTTGCGTGGGCTCCGGAAACTGTGAAGCCTGAGACCAATTCGGAGCTGGAGACTCTGAAACACGAGCGTTAGATTGCGTATAACTAGCAAGTAAGTCAATTGATTCTCGGCGCTGCTCTTGGCTGTCTTTGACCATCACCTGAGAATCAATGACCATGCCTTGGAAGTTTGACAATCCGGGGTCTGGAAGACTTTGAATAGCGCTGAAAGAGTCTTCGCCATCCGACTGGTTCTCCCCAATCGTTCCAGCGAACGCCTGCGTGAGACCCATCGTAAACGAGGATGTTTCAGCCACGTCAGGAAAGTGTGGCCGTTGGGCAGAACCAGATGACAAGGCAACAGATCGTGCTGGCGTTTTGATTTCCTGCAGCGACGTGGCGGGCTCTTTGCCATTCACTTCATCTTGCTCGTCTTCATCGTCACTGAGAACTCTTGTGCGGCGTTTTCGTCGCACGCCCCGAGCCACATCTTCCTCGTCTTCTTGCATTTCAATTTCTATCTCTTCGTCCTCTGATTCTGCAGTTTCATCTGCTTCATTGTGGATCAATTCATCGAGTTTGTGGTGCGAAGCTTCTTCTTCTTCTTCCTCTTCGCTATCTTCACCCTCTGTATCTGACTCACCGACCTCGTCCTCTTCATCTTCTTCCTCTTCAGAGCCCGAATAGTCATAGTCTTCTTCGTCACTTTCAGACTCAACAACTCCAGACTTTTTCTCCCGAGCAGCCTTTTCCTGCCGAGCGATTTCCTCGGCATCCTTTCTAGCTTTTTCTACTAGATCTTCGACTTCCCCTTCCATTGCTTCTCGTTCTTCCGCTGTTTCGATATAAACACCCCTAGCACGTAGCTCTTCTATTTTCTCTTGTCTTTCTTGGCGTGCCTGCTCTCTAGCCTTCCAGAGCAATGACGCGGATAGTTCGGCATGATTTATTGACTTTGTGCGGCGTGTAGGCGACGATACGCGAGCCAGCATTTTCTGCGTTAGAGCTGATCGACTCTCATGTGAGTTCTTTGACCGAACATTCTCAAATATGGAGAGCTGGCGGCATTTCCCGGGCGAGGTAACAACTTCTAGTTCATCGTCTGATGCTTCTTGCTGATACCTGGCAACGTCTTGGCGAGATAGTCGGACATTAACGGTTGGCCTATTTAATATCTGAGGTCGGGCGTTGGCTGTGGTAGCATTAGGTCCTGAAATAGCGGTAGCTTGACGAGACGACGCAATCTGTGACTGCAATTCCTCCATAGTTGGCAGATAAGGTCCCTCCTCCTCCGAAGAGGCTACTGCATTTTGGGCTTTATTGGACTGATCATTGAGACTAACTCGCACCGGTGATGTTGCAGGCGTCCCTTTCTCTTTAATCCCTTCGCCATCCGATGAAATGGTTGAGCTTGAAGCTATTGAAGATTTTGAAGAATTCGTGATATTGGTGGTTTGCGCAGAGGTATCTGCACGCTGACCATAATTTTTAAATTGGTCGAGAAAGCTATCCATGGTGATTTTGCGTTTTGTTCGCGCCTCGTGGGTGAGTTGCATGTTTCGGCTTATTCGTTGAGTCTCTCGATTCATCTCTTCCAAAGCTTTCTTGCTTGCCTTGCGGGTAGGTCGGGATTGTTGCGTCATTTTCCGTGCGCTTCCTATATCTTCCTCACTGTCCTCACTAGCCATAATATCGGAGTTGAACTGCTCCGCCTTTTCTGCTCTGGCAGCTTTCTTCTCTGACTCAATTCTCTCCTTCTCCTTGCGTTCCTTACGTTTTTTCTCAACTAGAGCACGAAGACGCGAATTCTCGGTTTCGGTTATTGGCTCATCATTTTCCACCTCCGATTCTGAGTTATTGTCTTGCTCCATAAATAAAGGAGATTCGGAACGCTCTCTCGAAGACTCGTTTTTTTCGGACGAAACACCAGGTCCGCGTTCTTTCTTTTGAAGCAAGTGCCGTCGAGATAAAATGGCAGAAGGAACATCATCATCTTCTGACGATTGATCTTCGTCTGCCACCGGCGCAGCATCCGCAGACGGTGCATGTAGCCTTCTCGCTACTCTCTCGTAAGCTGTCTCTGGATTTTGAACCGGGCTAGGCCGTGATGCCTTCCCATTCTCGTCATGACCCTGCATTCGAGCAGCCATCCGACCTCGGGGAGCAAAGATCACATCATCTTCGTCCTCGTCATCGTCTTCTGGCTCAACAGTAGGAGCGGTTTTGTTCTTTGAGAAGTCGAAGGTAGGTTTCGAGAGCATTGGTCGGTGTGCCACAGATGTAGTATTCTCTGGTTCTGAGTCGTCGTCAAAGGCTGCCAGCATCGCTTTGATTTTTTGACCCGGAGTGAGCATCTGTGCTGGCGAACCAGCCGTGGGCTCCAGACGCGTCGAGCGCGGAGTGGATGGAGCAGACATAATTCTATAACACACTGTCTAATGTTGTTTGTTGTAATAAATAGCGGTAATCGTTAGTTAATTTCCATAGTTGATTCGGGGTAGGAGAGAATAATATGTCGTCTTCTTAAATGTGCAGAGAATGGGTGAGTGCTTCCGCCTGCTTCAGTTATGCTTAACGCGGCCGCGCCGACGCGTTGTTATCGGCGCGACCTCTTTAGATTGCAGGTCACGTGCTGATAAGACGGCTATCAATCGATAAATGTGAGGCGCGAATAGTTAAACTACTTAGCCAAGGTGGACACGGTCATCAATAAATGAACTTTGTTGTACTATTAATTAGCTACTTACACCCCAAACCCGGATTTGATGCATTGTATGGAGGCTAGAGTAAGGATAGAAAATAAAAACAGTACTCTCGAGCGCCATCAAAACTCCTGCTTTTACCATGCCGGGCCGCTATTTGAATACGAAAGAACTGCCAATATACAGCGAATCAAAGCCAGAAAAGCAATTTAAATAGTAGTATCCAATGTGAGACTAGCACCGTGGAAGCCTCCCAAGTGAAACGCACTATGATGACTGCTTGTCAATAATGGCTGCAGAATATTCGACGGGTGGTATGACCTTCGAAGTTTCGAAGCACGACAATCCAGGACAAGGACATCAACCGGCGTGACACAAAGATAAATTAAATGCCAAGATCGATATCTAAGTCTAGATCCAGAGCAGCAATGTTATCATCATCCATATTCCGATGACGAATGACGGCAATTCCTTTTGGTTTAGATTGGCTTTTCGAAGGTGTACTGCTAAGTTGAGGTGTGGCAGGAGATTCGGTCGTCGTAGCTGGTGTGCCATTTTCCAGATCTGCAGAGCCATCTTTATTGGGCGTCGCCTGTGGGCCTGAATTTACATCGTGATAGGTCTTCGCACGAGTCCTCACACGAGCAAAAGGATCAGCAGGGGCTTCTCCGCGAGCCACAGCTGCTGCATTCTTGCGGTTCAAGCGTCGTTCTTCAAGTTGTGCACGACGAACATTTTCACTATTAAGTTTCTGATTCCGACGATTAAGCTCGGCAAGCCGCTGTTCGGGAGTTTGCTGCTTCTCAGGGCGAGATTTATGGTGTGCTCCGTTGAATGCCAGTTTCGACGTAGTCTCCTTCGCAAGTTGTGCTTGTAAATCAGCCACCTCATCGTCATTTCCTTCTGCGATAGCTTGGTTCAACTTCTTTTCCAGCTCAAAGCGCCTTAGAAGTTTCTCGTTTGCATTATCAGCTCCTTGCTTCTTCAACTTCTCTTCGAGCTCCTCTCGAGTGAACTTGTAATTTATAAGGTTGTTGATATCAACGACTTTGGCAGTCAACTTAGATTTTGTGGGTATCTTGCAATCTTCAACCACCATTGTCTGGCGCCAACGGTTGAACTCGGCCTTTTTAAACAAGAGTAATAATGTCAGTAGGCGTCAAAAGAGAAAGACATGGCTAAAGCAATTGATACGGACCTCTGTGAAGGGAGAGTCTGAGCATTGGATGAATGGGAACTCGCGCTCAGCCTTTCCATGAGCGAGAACAGCATATTGGTCTGTAACATAGGTACGGCCGGTTGCTCCTTCAATCGCATATGGACGTCCTTTGTTAAATCCTACGAATAGTCAGAAATGAATTGACACTATGCAGTGAAGTATGATATACCTTTAATGATGCAGACACGGTATTCATTTTGACCCGTTTCCCGGTTGGGACCAATGTTAACTCGTGTGAAGCAATTGGTGAGAGATGGCACGAAGGTAGGATGGAAACAAACGCTGGCAAAGTTGGTACGGCCAACACGAACTCGTTGAATATCCTTCAACTCGACAGGAGGGTCGTCTTTGGGAACATCTGGTTGCTTTGGTGGAGTGCGGCGTAATTTGTCCTCATATTCAATCTCGCTCTCGCCTTCTGCGTCAGTCTCTGAGTATGCACCCTCTTCATGAGAAGAGCTGCGACCTCGGGTTTGTCTCGAGTCCGCATCTCGACGACGTTGCTCATCACGCTTGCCTTTCTGCTCTCGTTGTCGCTTGTATGCCTCGATTGCATCGGAAGTCTCACCCACTCGGCGTCCTCCTAATGTTGTCTTCTGTCGGGAGCTCTTGCGCTGGCCTTCTTCTAACTCGGCGTTGCTAGCTTTGCGTTTAGATCTGGATTCGGAGCGTGCTTGTTCACGCTCGCGAGAAGCTAGAAGACGACGCAGAACAAGATCCTGGTTATGACGATCGACTTGCTGGGAACGCTCAGACAGGATTTGTTCGCGTTCGATTTCCGGGAGACTCATAATCTCTTTCTTGTCGTTGGCTGAGTAGTAGAGTTTTTCATAGGGGAAAATGGGTCCATCGCCGTCAATTTGCACATTTGCGTCGTCGGGTTCAGACTCTGACATGCTGGCAGAGCGCTCTGAGGCGAGGGATTCAGCTGCAGACCTGCCGTTTGCAGCGAAGGTAATGATTAGAAGACATTAAAAAAAAAGAAAATGAACAGTGATTCGTTAACATGGACAGTCCTTACAGTTCTCCTTCATCGTCAGATTCCGCTCTCTTTTGCTTCCTTGGCCGCCTGGTTGGCTTCGAAGCCTTGACTGACTTTGCGACACCTTTGCGAGCCATATCCTTTGATTTTTCGGGGAGGGAAGTTTTGACGTCCTCGGAGACAGGGGATTGAGGAGAGGCAGAGGCGTGTTTGGTTTGCGGGGGGACATTCTCCTCGTCAGAGGAATCGCCCGCCAGGGCAAGCAGGTCGTCGTCTAAACTCGCCATTTCGAGCAGAATATGGCGGCCTCAGGTACCACAAACAGGCAGACTGTGAAGAAGGCGCCTGTGCGATTCGCGAACAGCAGCGGGAAGTCGCGATATGGCGTTTAGGTGTCCTATCGAGCTCACACGAAAGAAGCAGGCGAAAAACAAAAGAAAAAAAAAGAAGACAGCACGTAAACAAGACAAATAATTCCTAGATAGCAAAATATTGCGATATAATGGGCGGCAGCGGTGGCAAAAGGGGGCAGATGGCCTAGATGACACGCATTGCACAGAGAGACAAGAAAGTTGCCGCCATTCACTGCGGCGTTTTGACTCGGCTGGCCAGGCCAGTTACGGCAAGTACCCACCGCCCGCGCCAATGGGAATTGGCAACTGCCGGAGCTGAGCCGCCACCGCAACGCATCCAAGTAAACTCATCATTGGCCGTCTCTGTCAATAGAGCTATTGTTTCAAGCATGCGAGCACTCAATTCAATGAGGCTGCGCCCTCTGGCACGCCCTCGCAGGGCTGTGTCCCTTGAAACGCCATTGTACCTGGACTTCCTAGCTCCGATCACCCTCGGCCAGTCGTCTCGCCGAAGCTTCTTTTTCAGTACCAAGACCTCTACGAATGACTCCCACCAGCCCGATGAACGAAGTAACTCCGGCAACCCGTCCGCAAAGCCTCGATACACCCTCAGTAAATCACAGCGAGAGTACCTCGACAGTGCCTTGCGAGTCAACCAGGCTGGCGAGCTAGCTGCCACGCTAATATATGCCGCCCAGAAGCCTCCTGTCGTGCGATCGCATCCTCACCTACGACAACTAATGAAGCACATGTATGACCAGGAAGCCGTTCACCTCTCCAATTTCAATCACCTCGTTGCCAAGCATCAAGTGCGGCCCACAGCTATGTATCCGATCTGGGAGGTCGCTGCTACGTTTCTGGGTTGGTCGACAGCTGTCATGGGCCGTGAGGCGGCGATGGCATGCACCGAGGCAGTCGAGACAGAAATAGGGTCGCACTATAACGAGCAGGTCAGCACGATTATGGGATGGATGAAGGAGGCCGAACAACGTGGTGAGGAGGTGGACGATGAACTCAAGGACTTGTTGGCTTTGCTTAGAAAAACGCGTGATGAAGAGTTAGAACATCTGGACCATGCGGTTGAAAACGACTCCAAAGAGGCGAAACCGTACGACCCTTTGGTGAACGTTATTCGCTCTGGGTGCAGAGCAGCCATTAATATAAGCGAGCGAATTTGAGTTCGCTCTGTGTGTTCCTTTGGGGGGGGGGGGAACAGCATATTGTACAATACTTTTTTCTGCGTTGGTTTACAATGTTTCGGACCTGTCTACCGGTGAACTACACATCAATGAACATGAGGCAGCTCACTTTCCTCGAAGCTTGAGCGAATTTGTTGAGTGCGAAGTGAACAGAGAGCACTCTTTGACCATCCCTCCCAACTCTCTGCTACTTCAAAGTACGCCCCGCATAGAAGGAATCCTGACTTAAGGCTACCCCTCAGTCTTCCTATAAGCTTTATTGCTTTTTCAGAAACATCCTTCTTCAACCCATTGGCGAATGATGGCTGTATATCAGTATTCCTATTCCTGGCTTCCTCTCTAGCAATTGCAATCCCTGGATAAGTGACAGGCGCGAAATCCGACAGCAATTTTGCGGCTGGCTGGAATCCATATCAGTAGGCTCAAGGGTTCCACTGCAACTACGCGTGGAGCTGATTATTACACAAGCTAACTAGCGTTAAGCCCAATTACTAATCTACCTGGATTTTCGAGCATTGCAGTTGGTCACAACAGGAGTGGCCGAGTCAAAATGCTAGTCACACGCCGATATCCTCTCGAGCTCGAGGATGTGGTGCTCTCGCAGAGATGCTACCTTGGTAGAGAACGGTGACTCTGTGCGACCACATAGCAGATCGGGGAACGCAAGCCATTGGCTCAAGTGTTACACACTCGGACAGACGAACTCATCAGCCAGCATCTCGCATGACTAGTTTGACGGACTAAAGCACGATGGCCAGGGCTAGCGATGCCAGGGCGGGTAGGGCACCTGCACGGCTTTGCCAATTGAGGAAATTTCTCGAGCACTCGAAATACCTCGTGTGGGTCTGTATGCAACAACCTCGCTGATTCACACTGCGCGCCGTACGCTTTGGGCAGAAGACTGTGTACCTTGCTCAGGCGCTTAAAAAAGGATAACCTGCTCCCTTGCGCAATCGCGTGTACAAAATATTCTGGAACTCTTTTGGCCTTTACGTTCCATACATAAAGAGCAAACCTTGTTTTTGGCTGCGGAACTTACGCTTACATCTCGAGATCATCGTCTCAATAAAACGAGGACTCTCCTGCACCGCAATGGGCAACACAACAAGCGCGGTAGGTCAGCAATGCCTGCTGAACGCTGTGGGCAACGATCCATCCCTAGTCGCCTTCCCAACCGCCTTGCTATATGAATCAGTGGATGTGAGTCCTTATAACCTGGACTATCCCGTGACGCCCGCTGCTGTGACTTTCCCAGAAACCGCCGAGCAAATATCTGCTATAGTTCAATGCGCTGCGGATGCAGACGTCAAAGTTCAGGCCAAGAGCGGTGGCCATAGTTATGCCAATTATGGTATGTTCATTGAACTCGGAAGATCTGAAGCCGATGTACAAGAAGATACTGAGATGAATCAAATAACCACTAGGTCTCGGAGGCACGGATGGCGCTGTTGTTGTCGACTTGAGACACTTCCAGCAGTTTTCATACGACCCAGTCACTACACATGCCACCATCGGTGCTGGAACTTTGCTTGGAGATATTGATACAAAATTATTCGACGCTGGCGGCCGTGCCATGTCTCACGGCACGTCTCCTCAGGTTGGGATTGGAGGACATGCGACAATCGGGGGACTAGGACCGACTGATAGACAGTGGGGCATGGCACTAGATCACGTCGAGTCTGTCCAAGTTGTACTGGCAAATTCAAGTATCGTCAATGCCTCCGCTACCGAATATCCCGATGTATTCTTCGCCATCAAAGGCGCCGGTGCTAGTTTTGGCATTGTCACAGAATTCCGCATCCGAACCGAGGCCGCCCCAGGACTAGCTGTCCAGTATCAACTCACCTTTAACATCGGAGACACAAGTTCCCGCGCAGAGACTTTCAAGGCGTGGCAGAACTTTATATCTGAGCCAAACTTGACAAGGAAATTTTCGTCTCAGCTGGTTTTGGCCGAAGGCCTCCTGTTAATTGAGGGTGAATACTTTGGGTCGCTTGCCGAATTCGAGGCCCTGCAGCTTGAGAGCAGATTTCCTGCCAACCAAGGTTACAACGTCACAGTGTTCAATGACTGGCTTGCACTTGTCGCCGCGTGGGGTATTCAGTTGGGTGAAGATTTAGGCGGAGGTATTCCTGGTATGCTCAGTCTATATCAATAATAAGAGTTGATGTTCTGACCATAATAATTATAGCACACTTTTATGCGAAATCTCTTCCCTTCTCAAACACTTCTCTCATCCCGGACAGCGTCGTCGACGACTTTTTCGAGTATCTAGACACGGCTGACAAGGGTACCTTGCTGTGGTTCATCATTTTCGATCTTGAAGGTGGCGCAATCAGCGATGTGCCCATACATGCAACCTCCTATTCTCATAGAGATGCACTATTCTGGCTGCAGTCTTATGCAGTCAATCTTCTTGGAGACATTTCTGCCACAACAAACACATTTTTGAACGAAGTGAACAACCTTTTCATTAATGAAATGCCAAATGCGGCATTTGGCGCTTACCCTGGATACGTCGATCCGCAATTGACAAACGGTCCGGAGCAATACTGGGGCGCTAATTTAGACAGGCTGATAGAGATCAAAGCTGCTGTCGATCCTCAGGATATCTTCCATAATCCACAGAGTGTGCCCTTACAATGAAGACCGGAAGTATAACGGATTGGCATTCAAGGGCGTAAATCCTCGAGGAATTGTGCCATGGAAGATACGTCTATCGTTGGCAGACTTCCAGGAGCTTGTTTATGGATCGAAAAGTCAGCGTTTGTATGTTCATATTGTGTATATATAATGTTATCTCAATGTCCGGAGTTACCGGTGCAAATGCATTTATTGATCCCTCGCAATCGTACAATACCTATGGAAGCCGTGAGCATAATAAGACTCAATATTTTGACAGGTACCTAATTTCTTCAATTGAGTACAGGTCTCCAGCCTCGTCTAGGAATAAACCCCTCAACATTCTCATCCTCCAGCACCTCGGGGCCAGTTCTTCCTGTGACTACACTTCGTTCGATCTCGGGTCCCTGAACGTAAAACGGCTCGAAGCCTAAAGGTTCGTGGTTAGGTAAAGGTGGAGTACTTCTTTTCCAAGTAGCGTTTTTTCCATCACGAACGAAGCCACTATTCGCACGATCTAAAGTAATAAACCACCGACGCTGGTGTATCGAACCAATTGAATTAATAGCCCCCGGGTATGCATTTGTCAGACGCGTTCTTGAATCAATTGACTCTGAATCAGATGCTGAGGCGGAATGAACCTCGTCTATATCTTCTTTTATATTATCTATCGTATGACCCATCGAAGTCAATGGTATTTCGTGCCGGTCATTCTTAGGCGACGGAGAGCGAGATGTGGATGGTGTTCTAGTTATTTTCATACCAGAAGAAACTATTCGTCGACGCCGACGTTTTCGAGTAATCGGCCTTGTCCGAGCTGCGCTATCGTCCGCTGCTGAGAGCCGTAGCGATATCGTGTAGTTCTTCGGTAGACGAGTCCCATGAAGGCGTAAGCGGATTTTACGCTGCCTTTCTCGTTAGCTTTCAGCGATGGAGGGTATAGGCCGTAGGGAATAAATACATTCTGAAAGGCTTCTTTGAGCCTTTGGCTATCCGATGCTTGTTGATTGACGGACGATTCAGCTGAAACATTAGATATATCGGACGCAGAATCATCTGTTTCTGGTCGTTCCTCTACAGCATGATACGGCAAAACCTCGTACTCGCCAGTGTCCCAGATAATCATGCTTCCCGTGTTACGAGATCCCATTTCCATCATATGGTTCTATATAAGGCGTGAGCGTGCGTTCCTCATCCTTTCAAGGACTCAATGCTTACCCAAAGGCAATGAACTCTTGTTTCCGTGGCATTGCGATTGATCCTACGACTATTCGGGTCACCAGGCAGCCCATACATTATCGCCCAGCTTAGGGAGCTGGAATCAGAAAACTGAAGACGGAGATCATAATGCGGTCCTGCAATGGGATGATCGTGCTGGTGGATTACAAAGTGGTGACCATTTTCATGTTGATTCCTTGCGTACAGATCAAGCCAATTTTCATAGGAAATCCTGCTATCCGTTCCAGAGGATGACTGCGGTCGTGAAACTGCAGCGAGTCTGGCCGAGAAAAGCTCAACTGGGTTGTCTACCGTGACTTGGCCAGCTTCGACAGCAGCAAGACTCAACGAAGACGCCGTGTCCTTCTTTGCCGTTGACTTCTTACGCGGCGGAGACACAGGTGCAGTTAAGCTGGAAAGGGTCGAAACAGTACTATGATTCCAGATCTGGCTGGGATCTAAAGGCTCTTTCGCTGGTCCATTTGTCTCAGAGATATAGCTGCGTTTCATGTTATGTGCGTAGAAACATAGCCAATGCCACTCATTTCACAGCACAAACATCCGGTTTGTCTTTGTATAGTAGCCCTATTGCCACCGTAAGCGCATTCGTCAGGAGTTGAGAGTGGGTTTGTGGTGAGTTTAGAGACCTGACGTTGTAGGGCAAGGACTATTGTTGTTCCGTCCCGACGCCGATTCGCCAGTGGAATTGCACAAACTTGGATGATTTGATATCAGGCTTTGGCGGCAACATGCATTGAGTCCATCAAGCAATCAGCCACAATGAGTCATCTTTGTCCATTTCGCTAATTAGTTGCATCGACTGTTCCGCTATTCAATTCAGTGCTGCGTACGGTGGTATACATAACGGCCCCGGAATATGGCGGCGTCCCGATCGGGTAAGCACTGCCGTCGTGCTAATTGGCTGCGCAAAACAAAACACCCATTTTCAGGCCAGCGTGGAGAAAGATCCTCGTTTACGACGATCTTTTTCCTGTGTCCTGCTTCTTCGCTGAGCTACTCATGCCTTGAATTATTCTCTTTCTTCATATTAGAAACTGCTATTTTTCTACCTTCTTCCTACTGCTAGTACTACCAGGCAAGATCCCAACATCTCCGGTGTTCTCTTAGCTCTACCAACCAAGGCAGATAACAGGAAGAGTCGACAGTTGTGTGGAAAGCACTTCGGTACCTACTGAAGATGACGACCGAGGTCACCCAGTCTCTGGTAGCTGGACTAGTAGCGCTAAGCGCTGTGGCTCTATTAACGATTCCAGCCATCCAATCGATATTTCTGTTCGCAAGGCGAGTGCCATTATTGCGATCCAAATATGTCTATGAAGACGACGATGGGACTGCGTCCGAAGAGTCCATCAAAGCATGCACAATACGTGTACAGAAGTTCTTGGCTGTGCTTTTGACGGCTGTCGGGCTGGGCTGTTCCCTAAGCCTTGCTGTTATCCATGTCTCTGAACCCCAGCATGGAGGTATCTGCCTTGAAATTTGGGCCCAAGTCGCTACTTGGGTGAGTGCAATCTTTCAAAGGCGTTTCGATATGAGCTAGCGATTTCAGATTTGCCTCGCCTTTCATGCAGCCGCTTTGCTGGTAGAGCCGCTACCAGTGAACAGATACCACATCGGCATTTATGGCTGTGTAGCTAATTTTCTGGCCTTCACAGCTCCTTTGGCACAATATTTCATTTGGCAGAGAACCGGACAAATATATGGCCATGACTTGCAGTCAATTTATACCGGCTTCTTCATAGTTTTGTTAGTGACCACATTATTCCTTGCAATCGTGTATATCGCGATTCCACGCCGACCTGATATCACCCGAGATGGGAAATCGGTAGATCGCCAATATACTGTTTCGTTGCTCCATCGCATTTCTTTCACATGGGCAGATAGAGTACTTGGTTACGCTGTCCGCAAGCGAGGACTGGAGATTGATGACCTACATCTAGTAGACGGTGCAACCATGTCGATTAACTTACGCGCTGCTCTCGAGCGCAACAAGGGAAACCGCCCGCTTTGGCAGGCAATCTTGTCAACATATTGGCAGGCATTGGTATGGCAATATATACTTGTAATTGCAACTTCTGTGATGCACTTTGCGCCTCAAGCTATTCTCTACGGCATTTTGAAATCGCTTGAAGATCACGAACCAGACCATAAAGTCAGATGGGAGACATGGGCCTGGGCTTTGAGTCTAGGTGTAGTCATTGTGCTTTCCTCTACAGCTGACAGTTGGCTTTGGTGGACGGTTTACACAAAACTGGGCATTCCAATCAAAGAACAGCTGGCCGCAACTATCTTTGCTAAGTCAATGCGTCGTAAGGATGTCAGGACTATAGATAGGACAGATGATTCTAGTGATGGGGAATCCAGCGTCACTGAAGACTCAGAAGATAGTGACGATGATGACGACGACGACGATTCCTTAGGGAAAAGTCAACAGAGCATCATCAATCTAGTCGCTGTTGATGCCGAATGTGTCTCAGATGCGGCTCAATATAACCATCTTCTACCCTCTGCTTTGCTTGAACTCACAATTGCCTGTGTCTTTCTTGTGAGGCTACTCGGTTGGCAACCAACCTTAGCTGGTCTTTCAATTTCAATCATTGTACTGCCGGTCAACATCTACACGGCCAAAAAATATTCCAAAGCCCAATCAGTGCTCATGAAGAATCGAGACCGGAAGGTTGCTGTTTTAAATGAAGTCTTGCAGGGCATTCGGCAAATCAAATTCTCCGCCTTGGAAGCACCATGGCAGAAGAGGGTGCTAGAAGCCAGAGACATGGAACTCACCGCCCAGCGTAAAGCGCTTCTATAGGACATTGGCCTCTTAACAATATGGTTGCTCGGTCCCATCATGCTCTCTGCTGTTTCGCTTGCTGTCTACTCCATCAAAAATGGAAACCTTTCTGCCTCCGTCGCTTTCACGGCGATATCCATCTTCGGGTCTCTGGAAGTGTCTTTCGCTGTAATTCCGGAACTTGTGTCTGATTTTATTCAGGCTTCTGTCAGCATGACCCGTATTGACAGACATCTGATGGCTCCAGAGAAGGGGCAAGTAACAGTTCCGTTTGACCGAGTGGTCTTTGACCACGCGTCCGTTGCACGGCCTGTCGACGACGACCAGGACATTCCAATTGAAGAACGATTTGTCCTTCAAAATCTGACGTTCGAGATACCGGATAGAGGGCTAACAGTGGTCTCCGGGAAAACAGGCTCTGGCAAGAGCCTTCTACTAGCGGCAATCCTAGGAGAAGCTGACATCTTGAATGGCGTTGTCAAAGTCCCACAACTTCCACCCAGCGAAGGACTATACAATGACCAATCATATAATGAGAATTGGCTCATTGATTCAGCAATCGCATTTGTTGCTCAGAAGCCATGGATAGAGAATGCTAGCATAAGGGATAACATTATCTTTGGGCTCCCATTCGACAGTAGTCGATATGATAAAGTTGTTTTTGCATGTGCATTGAAGAAGGACTTGGACATGCTAACTGATGGCGATTTGACTGACATCGGTACGAATGGTATTAATTTGAGCGGCGGTCAGAAATGGCGTGTTTCATTCGCCAGAGCACTCTATTCACGGGCGTCCATCTTGGTGCTAGATGATATCTTCAGTGCAGTAGACGCTCATACTGGCCGTCATCTTTATGAGAACGCACTCATTGGAGAACTATGTCAGAATCGCACCCGTATATTGGTAACGCATCATGTTGCATTGTGCGTGCGACATGCAGATCTATGTGTTCTTCTGGAAGACGGGACTGCTCGTAGCGGCACTGTGGAGGAGTTGCGGAGTGATTCCACCTTCTTGTCTGTTTTATCTCAATATGATAAGGATGAGGCTGCTGAGGTTTGCTGGACTGCGAATAAGGATAGTTATCCCGATTCAAGTGGCACTCGCACTACTCGAGATATATCACCTACAAAAACCCCGAACATCGCAAACGTCGATACCACTGAGAATGAAGAAAGAATGCCACCCAAGAAATTTATGGAAGATGAAGGCCGCGAGACAGGTTCTATAAAAATGGCAGTGTACGCAAAGTACTTTACGAGCGGGGATAGCTTGATGTTTTGGTTTTTGGGAGTTTTGATGGCTGTTGTTTATGTTTCACTCCTCATTGGCAGGGTAAGTTTGATGTTTATACATCCTTTCTTTTTTGTCTTGGATCTCGAAGTCTGCGAAAGCAAAATCACGGCCTCATGCTGGAATCGATGCTGACCGTGATTTTAGTCTTGGTGGGTTAGTATCTGGACTGGCGAGAGCGAAATTTCAGCAAGTCGTGACACTTTCAAGGCCCATCAAAATGCAGTACAATCTACCATGTTTCGCATGGAAAGGGTTGGAGTCGAACCTTCGGTACAGAATACAGATCTCACGTTCTATCTCGGGATCTACCTAGGTCTCTCTGTCGCCGCCACGTTCCTCGGATCCCTGAGATACTTCTGTATTATGTTCACAGCTCTACGCGTATCACGGAGCCTATTTGAGAGAATGATTTTCGTCGTTCTTCGCGCACCGTTAAGAAAAATTGACACCATACCAGTGGGAAGAATCCTAAATCGGTTTACTAGCGATTTCCACCAACTCGACTCGCAGATTGGCTACGATATCAGCTTCATAGCGAACCATATACCCGAATTTTGTGGTGTTTTAATCGCTAGTGCACTCGTCACTCCATGGCTGTTACTTTTCGCCGCGGTTTTATTTGTCGTATGTCTCTACTTTTCCAACTGGTACCTCGCTGGTGGCCGGGAGATTAAGCGTCTGGACAGCAACGCTATGAGTCCCATACTGGAGCAGTTCGGAACTGTTCTTGCAGGCCTTGGGACTATCCGGGCATTTTCTAAATCCGACTCCTATATTCATCGTATGTATCGTCTAATTGATCAACATGCGCAGGCGACATGGCATCTCTGGCTCTTCCAACGTTGGCTCACATTTCGAATGAACCTAACGGGGGCTGTATTCACCATGTTTAGCGCAGTGTTGATAGTTTCCATGCCAGGTATGACAGCTTCCCTTGCAGGGTTTGCACTGAGTTTCATTCTGCAGTGCAGCGATGCCATTGAATTCTGTCTTCACCAATATGCGGATCTGGAGCTTGAAATGAACGCTGCTGAGCGCATTATTGAATATACGGAGCTTGAGACTGAAGACCAAGGTGGCGAAGATGTGCCTGCTTCATGGCCGTCAGAAGGCAAGATTGAAGTAGAAAGTCTTGTCGTGGGGTATGCTCCAGATCTTCCACCCGTTTTGAACGGGTTGACATTTGAAGTGCAACCGAACCAGAGGGTCGGCATAGTCGGACGCACCGGTGCGGGAAAGTCATCCCTTACGTTAGCCCTTTTTAGGTTCCTAGAAGCTCGACAAGGTCGTATTGTTATCGATGGAATCGACATATCAAAAATGAAGCTGTCTGATCTTCGCAGTCGAATGGCAATCATACCTCAGGATCCGGTGCTCTTCTCAGGATCGCTCCGATCGAATCTGGACCCTTTCGCAGAATATTCAGATTCCGAACTATACGATGCATTGGAAAGAACACATTTAGTGACTAGACCTACCGAATCCCATACAGATGACCCTCAGACAGCCGGAATGTTGGCCCCAGAAAGCAATCCTGAAATAACCTCAGGGCCCAACCTTGCAAAGGACAAGAACACCATGTTGACATCTCTAGATTCTGCTGTGGCAGAAGGAGGTCTCAATCTGTCTCAGGGTCAGCGTCAGCTACTTTGCCTTGCGCGAGCCATCGTCTCACGCCCGAAGATCATGGTTCTCGACGAAGCGACATCAGCCGTAGATATGGAAACTGACGCGCTCATTCAGCGTTCAATTCGGTCGGAATTTGGCCGCAACGCCACGACTCTCCTTGTAATAGCGCATCGACTCAGCACGATTGCTGATTTCGATCGGATATTGGTCATGGATGCAGGACGTGCAGTGGAATTTGGATCACCGAGGGATCTAATGCATATTGAAGGGGGCGTGTTCAGGTCGCTAGTCCAAGAGAGCGGTGAGAGACGAGCGCTTGAGCGGATTATTTTGGGCTAGACAATTTATATATAGAAAAGCAGCTAGAAACTGGGAAGTTGTCTGTTGTCGACGGGGAATTCGTGGATCTATGTAATTCGTTATCGATAAGAGCGATAGCAAAAGCTTCGGCCAATGGGAACACAGCCCGCAAGGCCCGAGGGATCACAGCTCCACCCAAGCTGCATTCCAACCTTGTGGCGGAGAGGCAACCGCTCGTATTCTCACAATGTTGTTCATTGCATAATTAAATATATCGTTATTCCTCTGTCTTCAATTATTCCTACGTCTGAAGTGTTCTGGCCCAAAGAAAACATCATGTCTGTCTCGTCCGATATCGTCGATGTGTCGCGTCCGTCGTCACCGGGTAAACAAGTCTCACAGGCGCTGAAGTTCGTCAGGCCAGCGCAGATGTCTCTCTTTGCGCGTATAACGTGCTACCCTTCCTTGGGCGAAGTAACGAGTGTGAAGAGATTGCAAAAGTCGGACTCAGCCGAAGATGACAAGGTACGCACGTACGAGTTGTTGACGTCCGAGTACATGACTGACAATTGCGACTCCATTGAATTACTAGATTCGGTTTACTGTCATCCTCTCATCTAGCAAGTCTTTCCCAGAACAGGATTGGAACGTCGAGATTTGGCACAATATTCCGGATACCGAGTTGTGGACATCTTTGCCATTGACAAAATGCAATGCTTCGCTAAATCCTACAATCATCGGTGACGACGATGTCACACAAAGATACTACCATTACACATTCTCCTCAGAGCTGGAACTACCTTCCTCCTCGGGAAGAGGCAACTTCACTGTCCGCTATAGAACGAGCCCCGATACGGATTGGCAATGGGCAAACCAGAGAAGATACGTGAAGGATGGGGAAGTGATATTTGGAGAGAAAGGTCGTTCCGTCGTGTCTAATATAAGCGCTCCACCACAACCAGGCCTCGGGAGCTCTCCGCGGGACGAGATTGGGGAGTATATTGAAGACTTATCCAGTAAACTAGATGTTCAGGCAAGAAAAAGTGAAGCACCAGGGGCCATATTATGGAGTATAGCAGGAAGCGTACCACCTGCAGAGGTTGAGACGTCGGGAAAGGCGAAGTTCCCACTAGGGTCTCCAAAGTCATATCTCCGTTACTTTTCATTGGTGCGACTGTGGAGTCCCTGGCTTGCTCCAAGACACGGAGAGAAGGATTTCAGACTGACGGAAGATGCTATTCTTTGCTCTTTCCTAAGGTCTGATGGTCTAAACTTTGTGCTTCTGGCTGTATCAGGAGTTAATAATGTTCTGACGGTCTTGGGTTCTGGAGAAAACGGTGAAATTGTGGTAGATGTTAAAAATGATGGCACCGACGATGCTAACTTTCAGATACTTGCCTCCGTTGGTGAAAGTTTTGAGGTTTGCGTATCTTCTCTGGTGTACGAGGCTCGAAAAGTTGTGAGAGACTCGGTTACTGCAGTAACTTTGCCTGTCGTATCCGACTTGCCGCAAGAGCCTGAATCTCCGGTTCCCGACGACTTGGTCATTGTAGAGAACGATGCACGTGCACAGTGGCTTGCTGATTGGTATGAGGGTCTTTCGTACTGTACTTGGAACTCACTGGGCCAGGACCTGACGGAAGAGAAAATCCTTGAGGCTCTTGATTCTCTGAAAAGACATGGGATCAATATTGTGAACTTGATCATTGATGACAATTGGCAATCACTTGATAACGACAGTGAGAAGCAATGGAATCGTGGCTGGAAGAGATTTCAAGCCAATGAGAAAGGCTTCCCCGAAGGGCTAGCACACACAGCTGCTACTATAAGACAACGATACCCTAATATCGAACATATCGCAGTCTGGCATGCACTCATGGGTTACTGGGGCGGTATATCCCCTGATGGGGATTTGGCAAAATCCTATAAAACGAAGAAGGTTACGAGGAAAGATTCCGTTGCCGGTGGTCCAATGTTGGCCATTGATCCTGACGATATCAATCGTTTTTATGATGATTTCTACTCGTTTCTCACATCATCCGGAATTGATGCTGTAAAGACAGATGCTCAGTTCTTTCTTGATCTACTGGATAGCGCAGAGGACCGAAGAAGGTTTATCTCGTCATATCAAGACGCATGGACGATCGCTAGCTTGAGATATTTCAGCACTCGCTCCATTTCTTGCATGTCGATGACACCGCAGCACATTTTCCATTCGCAGATACCAACCAACAAACCAAGCATTCTCCTTCGTAACTCGGATGATTACTTTCCCGACGTTGCAGATTCACATCCCTGGCATGTTTTCTGCAATGCTCATAATTCCCTTCTGACAGCTCATCTGAATGTTATCCCGGATTGGGACATGTTTCAGACAAGCCACCCATATGCTGCGTTTCACGCCGCCGCGAGGTGTGTCTCTGGCGGACCAATTTACATAACGGACAAGCCCGGGGAACATGATATTGATTTGATAAATCAGATTACGGCGCCCACAACTCGAGAAAATGCTATAATTCTTCGTCCAAGTGTTATGGGTCGCACACTAGATGTTTACCATAACTACAACGAAGGAAACCTCCTCCGTGTTGGGACATACAGCGGTTGGGCTCACACAGGGAGTGGTATTCTCGGTCTCTTTAACATCAGCCCGGCAGATATCTCATCCATTGTTCCACTTACAGCATTCCCTGGCATTGATACAACAACTACTAGTACTACTCATTCCTCCGACGCGTTCCGTGGCAGAAACAGTAGCAGTGCCCACTATATCATTCGGTCTCACAGGACAGGGATTATCAGCGAGATCATGAAACCCAGCGGTGCACGTTCACTAGTGTCTATTTCCCTTCAACCAAAAGGCTGGGATATTTTGACCGCCTACCCCCTTCGCGCATTCACGCTTGAAGGCAGTCGTGGCTGCTCTTCAACGTCACCCTCAATAGAGTCTTTGCTGACACATGTTGCTGTGCTGGGACTTTTGGGCAAGATGACCGGTATTGCTGCAGTGGTCAGCTCGGATGTATCGGTCGTGGAAAGCGGGCGACTAAAGTTCGATGTGAATCTCAAGGCTCTTGGCATACTGGGGATCTTTCATTCGAAGCTGGATAGCAGAGATGTCGACAAGCATGTCATGGTTCTGATCTCGGGTATTGCGGTGCCACGGCATACGGTCTGGAAGGACGGAGACAATGTTCTGGCGGTGAATGTTCTACAGGCATGGAAGGAATTAGGATTAGATGCTGGGTGGAGCAACGAAGTGCGAGTGCAGGTGTTTATTAGCTAGGGTTTGGGGAAGCACCTAGATATTGACAAGTCAACATAGGTATTCGGTATTCTAAGACTAATGCATCCATGGATGACATACCTAGGTAGGCAAATATATATATCACGCACGTTACGCATCATAAAACCATCGTGCATAGAGTGATCTGTATTTCCTTAAGATAGAGGTTAGATGCCTCTGCAATAAGTGCAACACGTACCAAGGTACTTCATACAGCGTTAGTCAATACCAAGTACGTACCTGACGAGATGCACAAGCCGCTTGTGAGTAATGGGGGTGGCTGACCTAAATGGGGGAGAACAGAGCGAAAACCAATGAGAACGTCAGAAAAAAGCGGCTAAACGAACGGGGCGGATAGCTTATTTTCCAGGGCCTCCGAGGCTAATACCAGTACGTACTAGTTGGCAGCCTTAGGCGATCATTAATATTTTTACCGCATCGATGCGGAGGGTATATCATCGGCTGAATATTTAAGACCAAGCCTGCCATGGCAATTGCACTGGAATGGCACAACCAGAGTATCGGTGATTGGCCAGTGACTGGTTTGTTTGTCTCAGCTTACTAAGACGGGGGATCTGCAAAGATCGTCCATACCATGCGGAGAGCGACGTAACGCCAGCAAATGAGTTGCGCACAATCCGAGACAGGCTGTGCTTTCCCCCCCCCCCCAAAAAGAGATATATGATATGTATGTGCCTCGGTTGCCCACGGATATTCGTGAGCATAATGACGTGTGAAACATGTCTTATAGTTATTTTTGAATTTGGGGGATCTTCGGATATCTAGGTGCCTAATATTAGAAACCCATGATCAAATAAAGAGGCTTTTGTAGTCGCCGTGACAGACATATAGCCTTGAAAGCCGCCCGAAGAATATCCAGATACAACCTCTATTTCTTTCTCCATTCATCAGAGTACCTAGGTAATTGACCTGCAGCACCAAGCCGATCAGGTGTGCCTCCCACCATAAGACATATCAAAGCCGATTTCAAAAGACGGCAATGAAGTTCAGTACCATTCTTGCCTTGGCAGGTGCCGCACTGGCTGCTCCAGGAGGAGTTAGCACCTCGACTGTATCTGTGACGACAACTTCCACTGTTACAACCGGCTCAGTCAGCACAGTGTTCACATTTTTACGGGGTAACCCTCCATCATCGAGTTCTTCAGCTGTGGCTGTAAATGAGGAAAGAGCGACCTCCTCTTCTATTCCCACTGTCGTAACAGTAACCAGCACCGTCACCGAACTCACTACTGCCCAAACACCTACAACTACCAAAACTTTCTATCCATGCGCCACACCTTTCCCATCGCTTATACCTACCCTGCCATACGGTGACTCTTCGCTTCCGGATAACTTCGCCACTGAAAACTCGATTTTCAACGTCGCAAGCACACCCCAGGGTGCTTCGGCCGAGGCCTGCTGTAACGCCTGCTTCTTCGAGGTGCCTAACTGCGTGCAGGCATACTGGTACAGCTACGAAGGATGTGTGGTATCACAGGTCACCAATGGATCTATCGCAGGTGCTGCATCTGGGCAGCAGGTAAGCCATGTTTGTCCGGCGGGGACTTTCAATGGCTTGTCGTACGCGAATGATACAAATCCTGCTTCTCGGAGTACGGGAAACATTGCTGGACCTTGTGCTCAGACTTATAATAATCTATGAGAGGGGATGTCTTTTGATCGAAGCTATATCGAAGCGATGGTGGTGAGGTCTAGAGAAAAGCGTTTTAAAAGGAGATAAAGACTGATGTATATGATACCTAAGCTGTTAATTTTAATTAACACGAAATTTTTGATACGGGAAATCGACTAAGTTATATATAGATTATTAGATCTATCTGCTCATCTTATCTGCTTATCGATTAGGTTTTTAGATAGCTTATCGCGGCCCTACGTCATCAGCCACAACGGTCATCTGAATCTTCTTGCGGCAAACTCCAAAACAGGATTTTCGACTATTTTCTATTCACTTGACGACCTCCTGTTTAAAATATTGAGGAGAACAAAAAGAATATAATCCTAATTAACTTTTGATTCTGACAGACATCTATGAATTCATTGCCCCTAAGCTCTGAATGATACTAATCGAACTTGTCCTTACATCTTGTTTGCCATACAATGTCGCTTAATACAGTCACAAAAGGCGTTGGTGGCGCCACAGGCAATATCGACAAGACAATTGACTCTACCAAAAAAGACAATGTCTCGTCGACTGCCAAAAAGACCAAAAAGCAGACCGACAGAACAACCCAAGACCTAGCGGGCATTTCTGTTCCCGGCGAATTTCCAGACAATGACAGCGACAAAAACAAACAGGCGGAAGAAATGCCTCAAGTATCCTTGCCGTCTGCCTCTTTCATAGTCCAATGGCTAATGGACAAATTCGAGTCCAATACCAAGGGTTTCATTTCTCGTTATCTGCCACAACAACGTCAAGAAGCCATCTATCAATCAGCAATGTCGCGCCCAATGGCAACGACTTTCATAATTTGTCAATTACTTTGTTGTGGTGTGCCTCTGTTGGTATTCATGGCTGGCGTGTTCATCTTTGCAGCTGTTGCGATTCTGCTCTGGGCTTTGTTATCGTTATTGATCCTAGGTCCAGTGCTGTTAGTAACTGGCTGTTCAGGATTCCTCTTGTGGGGATGGGGCTGGTTCTTCTATTCATTTATCAAGTGGGTAGATCAGCGTTTTCTGGGCGGCGTGCTGACACGATTCTTCTTGCCATTGTCGTCGGCACAGGATGATAATGATGCTGATTCCCAGCCATCAGATCAGGCGTCTGGTGGTTCGGAGAAGAAGCCTTAGTCGAACTACTCGGCTCCATCGTATGTTGCGCCCATGAAACAACTCCTACCATTTATTTTATTTTCCGTCGTATTGTCAGCACCTTGCAGCAATTCCTATATCATGTACATATATTGCCTCTTCTACCGATATCACCCCGCTTTGATGTTTGCAGTATCCCAAGTGTTTATTACTACAATTCACGAATGCCTGGCGTATGCCTAGGTATCTACTAAATCTGTCCACAGACGGCTTGACTTTTAATTAAGAGCGATATCAAAATGCCCCATATCAAGAAAACATTCAAGACTCATTCGTGGATGCATTATCTTGCTGTAAAATAATAGATCGACTATACCATAAGTGCAGCACCAGCCAAACGCCACCTGCCAATCATTGAAAGCAGTTCAAACAATATACAGTATCCAATAGCTTTTAAACTTTCGATTTTGCAGCATTCTCAATCTTTCTCCGCTTGCTGCGAAGCTTCTGCGCCTCTTCATCCTTCTTCTTGTTCGAATAGAGCATCTTATCCAACAACTTCCGTTTCTTCCGACTCATCATCATCTTCTGTCTTTCCAACTCCTCTTCTTCTTTTCGCTTTTGAGCTTGATATTTCTTGTTCTTCGAAGACGACTTCTTTGCAGATGAGCCGTTAGCCGATCCGCTGAATGGAAGACCCGCAGCTTCGGCTTCAAGTTCCTTCTGGTGCTGAGACCGTAATGTCTCGTCCTCGTCTTCAGACTCTGAAGCTACCTCTGCAGCGTCATCGAAGCCGTCGAAATCATCGTTCTCTTCCTCGTTACTGTCACTCTCCTCGGAACCGTCCACGTCCATTCCATGGTCATCCTCCATTTCACTTTCTTCGTCTTCATCTACCTCAACATCTTCATCTTCGCCAGTATTCTTCGCATCTTCAGCGTCATCTTCAGATTCACTGTCCTCAACTTCTTCCGCACGTTCGGCTTCACCCTCCTCTTCTTGGTCGGCCAAGCTTGCCCGAGGATCATAGCCTCCTCTGGTGGCCTTGACCCACGGGCTCAAATGCGGCGGAAGGGTTGCGCCAGGCGCGTAGATATCTGGTCGTAGAAGCTTTCCTTCGTTGACGCAGTCCCATACCCATTGTGGTTGGACATATGTGCGACCCGGAATGCGACCACCGCGTCGGAGTCGTCCTGAATCACCACTTGTGTTCTCGGGGACTGCCGGGAGCGCTGATTCCGGAAGAGGTGGGCGATCAACAATCTGATGAGTGATACGCGGATCGTTTTCGTCGTTGGTGAAAGCACCTTCGCCCGCGACTTCATCCCACGCGATGCGCTTGCAACCGAAGGATCGTAGAAGGAACTCCAACGGCGCCTTAGGAGCCTCTCGTGAGATGAAGAAGGTGAATGAAGAAAACAGGCTTCCAGCCTCACTTTCGCTTCCATCGGGTTGAGGCAACATGTCTGCTTCAGGGGCAGCAGGCTCAAACTTGTCGATAGCATATTCGTTGGTCGTTTGATCCTCGGCAACCTGGTTGTCCGTACCCTGATCCAAACCAGCAGACTTAACGACTTCATCAACCTTCTCTTGGATCTCCTTTGAGACCTCGTTGCTAGGCTGACTTCCATTTGTTGTAGGCTGCTCAAGAGCCTTTAGCTGACCCACGTTCTTGCTTTCGAGTTTGAACGCGGCCAATTCAGCACCTCGCTCGTCACTAGCAGAATCGAACCTCGGGGGGTAGACCAAGCCAATGGAGGTATACAGACGATAGTTGACGAAGCCAAGAAGAGTAGTGTAGAACTCGACAAAGGTAGCCATAATACGATAGTCGACGTCGCCGTTTACCTTTTGGACGAAGCGATACGGAACAAGCCAAAGAATATCTTGGCCCTGAATCGTCGCTTGGTAGTATATGCCCTTGATTGACAAGAAAGACTTGCGAAGCGAATGCGTGGTGATCAGGTAATGCTGGAACTCGTGGCAGAGCCGTTGGCATCGAGCAATCGTCTTGGGGGGAACTGATGTGGTTGACGGCAAGCTTGCAAAGAGGAACAGCAATGAAAGACAATCATCGAGATCCCTCAAGGCGTCGACAAAAGTCGGGTATCGTTCTTTGATGATGTGGTCTAGGCTGAGTTTGGGAGCAAGGTTTTTCTCGAGTCGCGCGGCATCTCCTACTTCACCACGGCCGAGGGAACGAGCGATCTTCTTTGACAGCGCCTTTTGCTCGCGGAATTTTCGAAGCAATGGCTCATGGAGGAGGTACTGGATATCTTTTGTGTAGTAAAACGTGGTGTTGGGAGTGGAATTCTTGGCTGCCTTCTTCTTGCTCCGCGGTTCACGAGGGTAGATTCCTAACAGATTGAAGGTTAACAGGGTGATAGATTTCGGAATAAATGAAAGATATATTCACCTTTAAAGATACAAAGTCGTCGAAAATCTGGCAGAGATATCTGCAGTTTTCGCACGGCCTGAGTACGCGTGATATAGTTTTTGGCCTGGCCGGAGGTTCCTAAAGCAACCGTTAGTCTTGCAGCCTTCAATTTATTGAGCATATTCAATTCAGCTGTAGACTAACCCTTCTTCTTAATTTTCGCCATGGTGTATGAATGCGCAAAGCGATTTCCAAGACGGCTGTTGCTGAGCACAAGCAAAGGTTAGACAGGAAGCCGGAAAAAAAAAAAAAGTCCATCGAAATCTTTTTTTTCTCCAATCGGCGGGACGGCGGAGATGGTCCGTGCGCCGAGGGCTGCGGGAAAGGAGGAGGACGGAACAGCCACAGCGAACAACAAAAGCAACACCAGTGAACATGCACACTTGAATAATATAATGACTTCAGCTTGCTAGCGCCTGAAACCAGACATCTGCATTCAGTATCTTACTTTTGTCTGTTCATTTTTCCTGCGCTCGTCCTTGCAAATGCCTGTCGACCGGAGGAAAGCAGCTGTCTTCGCTGCAGCTGTTGCGGTGCGGCTCTTTCTCGTCATTGCTTTTCCCTCGCTGCCTGGTCTTTTGACCTCAAGGGTCGAAGTGTCCACTCCAATTAGCAGTTTCAAACGATGTGAGCTCTGGGATTACACAGTCTCGAGTCTGTTCTAAGGCTGACTTAAATGAAACTTAGTGCAAGAAGGTCTTTTTCTGTACACCCGTAACGTGTCCCCATACGAGGGCGGCGTCTTCCATCAGGTACCGGATACTGCAATGTGTAGGAAGGAATAATCGATCTGACTGTGGGAAATCTTTAGGCACCTCTTCTTCTTCCCATTTTTTCCTTGCTTCCAAATCCAAGAGAATACCCGTTCGCTACAAATGTGCTTTTCACCGCGATTGATCTCTTGAATGCGAACGCCTTGATCACTATTTCCGACTCAGCCGAATCCGTCACGGGACGTCTATATAGTTCATTACGCAAGCATATTAGGTGGGATGGGGTATCAATCGCTGCATGGTAATTTGCTTCCAGACTTTCAGGAATAAGTGATCCTTGCAAACGCTGACACCCAATGAAGGTACCTCTTAAACCCATTCGTTATCGCAACATGCCTTGCTCGATCGACGACGGTATTTACCAATCTGTCCATTCTGTATGCAATCTCAAATGCTGTCAGCGGAAATAGTGTCAATGCTATGGTGGCTCTTGCTTTGGCATCTTACTTGTCTCTTTATCCGGCGCTCCTCTTCATACCATTAATCCTCCTCTGTTATGATCGACTAGTCAAAAGCAGGAGTGAACACGAGAGACCTTACGAAGTTGCCTTTGTGCTAAAGTGCTCAGGTATTGCTATTGCAACCATTGCCGGGCTGCTAGGTGCATCTTTCCTAGTGACAGGATTTTCGTGGGACTTTATACCTGCAACCTACGGGTTCCATTTGCTTGTCCCTGATCTTGCACCAAATGTTGGTTTATGGTGGTATTTTTTTATCGAGATATTCGATTCCTTCCGGGAGTTCTTTCTCGGTGTTTTCTGGTTGCACTTGGTGGGTTACGTTGGAGGACTGACGATTCGATTGCGACGACAACCCTTGTTCGTCGTCACTTCGTTGATTGGAATTTTTGCCATCTTCAAGCCTTATCCTAGCATTGCCGATGTTTCGTTGTACTTTGCGCTTCTGCCCTTGTATCGGCATCTGTCACCACGTAAGTACTTGATGATATTTTGACAACGGCATAACGTCTACTAATATCTCTGTGAAACAAATATAGTAACGCGATACACCTTCTTCGCCGCATCTGCATTACTCTATGCCACTCTGTTAGGACCGGCTTTTTATCATCTATGGATCTATGCTGGCTCCGGCAATGCCAATTTCTTCTATGCTATCACGTTGGTATGGAGTCTAGGGCTCACAATTCTTGTTGCGGATCTTATATTTGCAGCTCTGCGAGACGAGTGGGAATATGATCACCCAGAGATGAAGGGAAAAGACGTCAGGCAGATCTGAAATTTAGTTTTCTTTTTTCGATACCATAATCTGACTTGTATGAAATCTAAAGGCTCTAAATGATTTGAATACAATAAATCATAATGCCGGCCGTCTAATCTCTATTAAATTCATACATATCGTCATCGACCCGGTATCATTGCTTTGGACAAAATCAAATAATCGGGCTCCTTCACCGTACCATTCCTCAATCGTCTCGGCTCAGGTGAGAATTCATCCACCCCATAACCCAATCGCTCATAAAACGCCAATGCGGGACTATTAGCCTTGAAAACTGTTAGCATGGTCTTTTCGAGTCCTATTCGGCGTGCTGTTTCCTCGAATAGACCCATGAGCTGCCGGCCGATACCGTGGCCTTGAAGTTTGGGATGAATGTGAATTTCATAGCAATATAACACTTCCTTTCCGTCTTCATATGTTGTCATGAATGACAAAAATCCGAGTACTTCGGAATGGGGAGCAGCGATAGGCGCATTATCATTATCATCATCATTATTATTATGGGCAGCAGTGTTACTTGCTGATGGCGAGGACGTGTCGCTACCGATACTATTATCACTCATCCTTTGCTTTTTCTCTGTTGGTAGTCTACCTCGTAGAACCATGAACCGCATATCCGGTAGACGCATTTCTTTCCTTTTTTTCGAGGGGGACCATCCCATAGACGAGGACTGGTAGTCGGCGGACGAAGTCGTTTCGATCAGCGAGAAACAGCTCTCAAAATCTAGCGAGGGAATAGTCGCTGCTGAGTATATGTGGATTTCGCCATGGAGTCTATCGTCACGCGCGGAGTCATCGTGCTTCGGGGATGCCTGTACATGTAAATCCGCCGGGTTGATGAAGCACGTGGTGAACTCGTGGACGCTCAGAGCATTAGTACGCTCGACTAGGGGAAGTTCTTTTGCCTGATATTCTGCAATTGTATTTATGGCCTATTTTAGTCTCCTTGGAACGATCTGCTTGAAAAGACTGGTTTCATCCATCTCACTCACCATCCCCTGCTCTTTCACGGTGATGTTTGGACAATCGAAGGCCAGATTGTGAATGCGACAACGATTGACGAGGTGAAGGTTTACTAACCCTGTTGTTCTTCGTTGCGGGCATTTTATGAACGGAATGTCGTCGAATAGAATGGCTAGGTAGGGACAAGTGGGAGTGAATTTTCTAGATGGCATCGAAGTCACATGAAAATCCGATAAGATAAACAAACAGCGCCGTCGAGTGTTTTTCCATCTTGAGCCCAACTCAACTCAGCCTCACCCATTATAATTATGCTGACTATGTGCCTCGGTCCTCTTTTTGCTTTATCCTAGGATACCAATATTCATATAGGTACAGTGATGTGCTTCTAAATTACAAATCGCCCAGACTCCGGCGAATCCGAATACTCCGACAGCTCCAGGCGCTCGCTGCCCGGAGCTCTCCTAGTCATGAACCATCGCACTTAATGCACGATACGCGCGGCCATAGTTCTTCCCAAACGATGCCAGATTGTGGAACCAACCAAAACCTCATCGCTGGTGTACCGGGTCGTCGGTCGCCCATCCGGCTATGAAAAAAGGCCACCGGCGTGGGCAGCCTTGGCCTTTAATTCTACCTTCAGCTTGTGACCAGCGGTCAAGGAGAAGCCTGCAACTCCACCATGCCCCTCGAAGCCACGGACACCGAGATGATGAGCCATGAGGGCCGCTGCGATCTCGTCTTTGAACGCACTTGCCTCGATGAGCTACATCTTTTCGCCTCCACCTTCTTCTGCAGGCGTACAGAGAATGCGCATGCGGAGTGACGATGAACCCTTCGCGGCACAGGAGGTCTGTGATGGTTTGGTGTGCAAATTGCTCCTGATACGCGATTTCCGGGTGACTGAGGAGTTACTCGGTCAGCGAAGCTCGTTATTAGCCTCGTCAATAATAGCAGAAGCAGGTTCTAGCACGTCTGTGACAGTGCCGGTCTGACAATTATGGTTGCGTCCATGGATTGTGCCATTTATTTGCAATTACGCCTGAAGAGGCTTCCTTTCCGTGGTATCGTTATAAAGGATTTGAAAATGCAGTCCATAGCGTAAGCCATTGTACTCAGCAGTTGCACCCGGATTCATGGCTCGTAGATAGCCGATGCATTTGGCTATCTCTATCGGACATCTGTTGTGCTTGTGAGTACGCATTACAAAACCTCCTACCTTTTACATAAAATGCAAAGGATGTGTTTGTGTTCGATATTACAATCGCGCTTTTTGAGGCATTGTTAAATCCTCAGATTTCATTGGCTGCCTAACACGGGTTGGCGGTGAACAAGCTGTACATATATGTATGTAATCTGCCCGAAAGCATCGCCAGCCGTTTCTCCAACTCACCCCAGCTTCCTGCCCACTATCTATCGAGGCACATAACGGTCTTGCTGCGAGCAGAAATATGTCTAATACTCCAAGCCCCCTAAGTGTCTCAATGACAGATGTTTCTCAGCCACGTGAGACCAAAAGGCGACGAGCCCGCCACCACAAATCTCGCCAGGGATGCTACACCTGCAAGCTACGCCGGGTCAAGGTCCGTCGACACCGGATATGAATGATTCTACAAATTTTCTCTCATTCTTCGTCAACTTGAGCTGTTGACCACATTTCATAGTGCGATGAAGCCAGACCAGTTTGTGGAGCGTGTTCCTTCCGTGGCGAGTCTTGCTGCTATCCGCCACCAAACCAGCAGCTAATGTATGTACCTTGAGTTTCAATGGAGAGGATACACCCACCTAGTTGATCGTTTGTTGACCTGCAGAATCCAAGTTCCTCAAACTCAGCGCGCTCTGCTCGTCTGGGCAGCGAGACTGTAGAGCAGTTGCTGCAGCCGTTAGAATTGCACCTGCCCGAGCTATCTGAGAATGTGTCTCGGGACGATGAAAGCATTAACATGGCAGACATGGCACTTTTGACATATTACATGATTCATGTGTCAGGCAATATGGCTGTCCATCCGGAGCGGAAACTCAGCTGGCAGCGAGTCATCCCAGCCCTGGCCGCCAAGCATGAGTATCTGATGCATCTTCTCCTCGCTCTGGCCGGTACGCATGCAGTATTTGAGGCGGAGAAGGCCCATGGCTCTCCACTAGTTCCCAACACCGATGGGAATATCTCCAATCAAATCGACGCCGCGCTATCGCGTGATTATCATCGGATCCTTGAGCATCACCAGAGAGGTCTTGAAGGTTTCCGGCACGCATTAGCAGGAATGACAGCCAGTAATGTAGAATACGTTTTCTGTGGCTCCGTTCTTATTGTGGCCTTTGCGTTTGCTTCGTTGCGAATCCGGGCCCTAAACGATGCGCACATGGCACCCCGCAGCGAAGATTCGCTCGAACAGCCCTACACCGACTGGCTACATCTAGTCCGTGGCTTAGCCACCGTAGCGCAGGAGCACTGGTTTTCGCTTAAAATCAGCAGTATGAGATCCTTATTGTTGTATGCCTACGCCAACGATGACTGGAAGCCAAACCCGCCGTCATCCCCGGCTACCATTTTCCCCCGCCTACAACATGCCTCTCCGCAGTTGCTTTTATTTTCGCAAGGCGCAGCTCAACAAATATCCCTCCTAGGCAACTTTGCAAGCATGCTGAATGAAGACGTTGGGACATGCATGGAAGGAACCGGAAGCCCAGAAACTCGTATATCCCCCGCCATGCAGGCCTCGGAACTTTTGAGCGAACAGATCAAGACGCTCGAAAAACTTGAGGAAATGTACATGCGCATTTTATATGTATTTCAATTCACGACCAGTCAGCATGACTGTTCCGTCTCTCGCGATCTTCAGATTGATCTCGAAGAGACTGCCGTCCTATCGTGGCCGCATGCCATCTCGAATGCATTTATCTTGTCCCTGCAACCGGGACAAGAATTAGGGATTCTCGAGGGTTTCTCATATGTGATTCTGGCGCATTTCTATGTGATCTCGCTGTTGTTCGAAGATCTCTGGTATATGAAGAGGGCCTTCCCACAGGAAATCCGGACTGTTCATAGGCTGATTGGGCGGTTGGCATATGGACCGCTTGCGTCTTTGATGGAGTGGCCAATGGCATTTGTTGCTGGACGGTGATTGAGTGTCATCATCTGGGGTTTCTCGGTATCAAGGCGTGTACGCCCTTTCCTACACGGTCTCCACTACTAGTTGGACTCAGGAAAAAAGCCTCATGTAACACATTTATTGCCAATACAAAGGGCATTCTATTATCTACAGTTAGCGGTACACCACCGCCTAAATATCATTTCAAAGAGCCATGCCCATGTCCCAAAAATCCATCTGCCGATTCCGCCCTCGACTCCAATTGGACATCCCCATCTCTCGGCACTTTTCCCCTCAGGATCTTCCCGGGATAACTAATAAGCAAAAGCACCGCCTGCAGTGCCATCAGACATGCATCAAATATATACAACAAATACTCTCTCTTCATGATATATCCGTCGTTTCCCTGCACGAACTCGACCACGCGGTAGACTGAGCGAATGAGTATCAGAATACACGCCCCGTAAATACACCACAACATGTATTGCCACGAGGCGCGGCCACGGGCCTCTTTCCGCGCAAGGTACCGCGGGTTCGTTTTGACGCGATAGTGGAAAATCGCGCTGGCGACGATGAAGAAGCCGAAGAAGAGAAGTTGAACGGCTAGACCACCGACGACAATGTCTGCGCCGACTTCCATTGCGGAGAGAGAGCCGGCAGCCATGTATCCACCTCCTAGGAAGTTGTCAGCTCGGGTTATGTGAAACGAATGCTGGTATAGGAATGGAAAACATACCTCCGCACTGCAGTAAGAAGGAGATAACATCACCGACGACGAAGATCTTGGCGATGTATTTCACGCGGAGGAGAGATTCGGACTCGGCGTCTAGATGAAGGATGAGGCGGCCGAGAGTCATGTAAATGGACGCAGCGAAGAGTGGAGGCGCGACGAGGATGAGCATCGTCTGAACGATGTAAGGTCCGAGGGCGACGGTGTCATAGTGGGAGAAGATTCGAGCGATGTAGCCGGCTGTTTCGACTGTTTCGTAGTAAGATTGGTAACGTTAGTTAGCTGCTCCCGAAAACATGATCAGAGTTTGCGACGTACAAAGAAGACCGACGATGTAGGGAGTGAAGAACCTGGCACGGTATCGAAAGAGTAACACGGTGTGAAGTATAGCCAGAAGGAAGAAGATGCCCGCGAAAACAGCGGCTGCTGCTATGGACGGCGTATACCGATAGAGAGCGTATGTCACCTGCTGGGAATCATCCTGAGAGGCCATTTTAGCTGGTGGGAAGGAGGGAATGCTGAATTGCAGGTATGCAGCCTGGGAACTTCGATATTGATACATATTTATAGTAATCACATAGCCATTCCCCAGATTCAGAGGTATACGAGTACGAGCGGGTCTCGCTCACGAATGGCTTGGCAGGATATCCCTCCACTCATTTTAAAGTTTTGCAAGTGCGGCTCAATGAACTTCGGTGTGATTGGCCAGCGGTCGTTCACACTTACTGTATGTATGACTATGTACTCCAGCGAACACCGGTCTTGTTTTTTTTTTCAACAGGTTAGAGTGGCTATCTAGCACTGATTCAAAAGATCTCCCCCCATCCGCCAAACGGCCACCAAAATGCGTTCACGGTATTACACTAGGTCAAAAGACACGAGAGTACAAACAAAACAAAAGTTTGTTGGCCGTGGTTCCTAAAGTAGTTAGACGCCGGTCGCCACATTTGAACCCATAATAAATCTCTGTTGCCGAAGCCGGGATCCACTTCCTGAAGTGGGGCATCGCATACGAATATACGAGTGCACGAGGCGAGGTTCATTGTTCATAGCGAAGATACCAGGGCAGCTGTTAGCTGCTCCTAGGAATATTAATCGCCACTTGGTCTAGTTAAGACTCCTCAATGCCCTCATTGATAATAGCAGATACTCGCGACAGCTCTAGTAGTAAGTGCAATATATTCTCGTTTGCAGGAATACAGTCATGGTGCGTCTATATTGTGTAGTTTCGCATGGAGAGGTCCTACTTGGGATCAACATAATAGTCTTGAATAAGCTCAAAAATATCGACAATCCATGAACATCTGAGATTCATTTGCGTTGTCCTGTTGTTAGGTGGGAGCCCGATTTCGTTGACTGTTTAACATTTTAATCACACCGCCTGCTATATCTGGCATACAGCCGCCGGCAGTACCGTTCCCTTAGCCCCAACCAATCCATCATATGTTCGGAGCAAATAAAGCATTAACATGATATAAAAAGCAGAGTGAAAACGGTAGAAAATAAAACATCGATCATGAAAGATAGAAAAGAAAACAGAAGAAAATTCGTTATATCTCTGCTACATGTGGCCTAGTCTAACTAAGCTACTTGCAACTAGTTCCGCCATTTAATTTAATTTTATGCATTTGCAATCCTCACCCTTTCCTTGGCTCAGTCAGTCAGATAAACTTTTAACTGACTGTGTATAATCCCACCATGTCTATCTGGCTATGCAGGTAACCGATCCATTCACAAGCCTCTATCCTATCTTCATACTAATGATATCTTAGTATTCTGCTAGCTCTAAATCTAGTATCCTACATTGCTCAGCTCTGCAACCTTCGAGGAGGAAAGAGTTGCAAAAAAACAAATACTCCTCTCCTCTACCTCGCCACCAATGTCCTCAGTGCAGTAGAGCAGGTGAATCTTTGTTCTTGGTATTCCAGGGATGTAGCGAAGAAATCCCAATCATATGGAGACCACTTTGCCCAAAGATCTCGCGAATGGATGGCTCTATCTCACATAGCGGCAGTCTGGATGATATTTTCCTTTGTGCAGTAAGCGAACAATTTGATATCATTTCAGTCATTTCAGCTCCGGGGTCTATCACTAAGGACTAGTTTTGAGTAGAATCTTAACGAGGGCCACCTACAGCTCCGAATCGTTCAGGCGAAGAACCTCGTTAACAGTTGTCTATGGCCTATATGGGCTGTTTGTGCTCATTCCTCTCATTTTTGGTAGTTCTCGCCGTACGATCGCTGAGACTTTTACCACCGACTTACCCTTCCTGCTGCCCTACATCAGTCCTGCAGTAATCTATTTTGGTTTGTATACATTTTCTTCAAAAAAAATCCTTCTGACAAGCCCGGATTCTACATCAACTTTTAGCCTCGCGGGAATTGCTAGCCAGGCTCTGGTACACGGTATTCTGCTTATATCTTGGGCTCAGATGGTCTGGCCTCGGTTGGAGCAAATTTTGACTTCTGTGTGGCCTGTTTTAGTTTTGTCTTATAATTTCTTTTGGTGGCCTATGGTGGACAATGCGATTTTTGCCGTACTACAAGGGAGGTTGTTCTGGATTGCTTTGAGAGGAAGGAAAGTTATCTCCAACAGAGATCAACAGGTGGTTTGGGAGGGAGATGAAGAAGGCTCGCTTTCACCAGGGATGACCTGAGATTCCTGTTACTCAATTAAGGATTCAGGATTGGGCTCACGGGGCAGTTTCTCGCATAAACAAGTTATTCCCCGGATATTTCTGATTGCACAAATATGCTACTGCAGGTACACGTTATACTGCATTATAGATATAGATCACAAGTTTAATATACTAAAAAAATACACTACCATATGGCAGCAGAACTACTCCTTCTGACATTCTTTGACGATCATATTGTCAGTATAGAGCATGTGCGTCGTGAAAAAAAAAATTATTTTGAACCGCTTATCTCCAGAAAGGTGAGAAAGCAGCATGCAGGCCCCTTCTTATTACCGGCGGACCTTCGATACACATCAGTCGATTCAATGCTACTTGAACCCCTCGCACACCATAATCCATGCTTACGGCAGTCGCATCTTCTATCTCCACAAATTGACCAACCAAAGCGAGATTAGTCATATTCTCTGGAATTACACTGGGACGGTCCGTAATCGTTCGAGGTAGCAGTGACGCTGACATGCGAGGCATCACGCATGGAACTGTAATGGAGTTGTTCAGTATCGGTTCCATGGGGAAATCGAGATGCCATAACAGTTCAGTCATTATCTCTTCTCCCGAGCAAAGGATCATTGGCTTTTTCACGAAGTTGCCTTCATGACTAGGAAGAAGGCTATAGCCCCAAAACACGTGCACATCGTTTGGTTGATCGGAAAAGAATGGTTGATGCGGTATACACAAGCTAATCATCCAGTGGCTACGCTTGAAAGACACTAGGGTCCCCAAGCCCAGCCTGTTATCTGTCAATTGAAAGAAACGGTCAAAGAACTCAGCACCTTTGAGTGTGACAGTAAAGGTCTCTAATCTAGACCCACGTGCGTGAGTGCAGAAGTTATAAGGGTTGCCGAATTTTGGATTTTTCGTCCCCAAATTTAGCCACAATGACCAGTTCTCGTCAAGTGCGATTTCCGGTTCCATGGAACTTGGCGGCGGTGATGATCTGTTGGTGCCGCTCGACGAGCCGGATGTGATAGATCCAATAGAAACAATAACAAGGTCGGTTGGACAGACCTTTATAACCCCCTCCAAGCCGTTCTGCACTGTATGGATTGCCGAAACTGATTCAACGCCACTTGCCGAATGTGTTTCAATATCTGTGACTCTATGGCAGAATCGAAAATCGACTCCTTGATTTTGAAGAAACTGAACGATTGGAACAACAATAGACTCATAATTGTTGTACCGAGTGCAATCGAGTATTTTCTTTGTGTTTAGGCTTCGAAAGTCAGACAAGTAGCCTCGAAGGCATCGACGAAATTCAGCAGCAGAGTGCCACGGCTGGAAACTAAATCTGTTGTTTCCTTCATCAGTATTGCAATAATCTGCGATGTCCTTATATAGCATACACAGTTGAAAAAACATTCCACAATGTACTGTTGAAAAAGCGTTTATCGAACAGCTCCTCGATTCGTTTTCGACCTAGGCATTTCTCGGTTTTTAACATGAGCGACACTAAGTCAATCCGATCTTTGAGCTTCACGCCAAATTTTTTGGTCTCCAATATCTCCAGCCGATAGTTCCCTCGAGTCAGCACAAGTGTGGTCGGAGATTCCTGGGAGGCTTTCTCAACATTAAAACGCTCTATGTCCTCTAACAGCGACTTGTTAGAGCTGGTAGTCGAAGGCACCAAGGCGAGCAGCCTTCTCATGCTGGAGTCACTAAAAGTCGGCATACATCCAGCTCGATAGTCATAGCCAGCTACTGGATTCCCAGTACTGATCATGCCATCTCCAGCTACACTGTGGGACTCGAAGATATGAATTTGAGATGCGGGGACTTTTGCATCACAAATTAAGTGCACAGCCGATGCTAATGACGCAATACTGCTTCCCAGTATCCAGGCATTGACCTCTGTAGGTGCTCGGCGCGCCGGAGACTGAAGAGGTTGCGAGCGACGAGTCATTGAATGTAAGGTGCAGTTCTCCAATTATGTATCTGTATGTTCTAAATTGCAACTGTCAGATGGACGGACCGTGTTATATTATCCCATAGGTATCAGCCTGGCTTTTGTTCAGTCACGCTTTTCTACAGGGGGTTGAGATCTTTGGAACGGATGTAGGAATCCATGACGTACCGTGTTACGAAACCAGCCTGCACAAAGCTAGCATGAAATCAGACCCAGCCAGGCTGGATTCATGGGCAAAGCAGCCATAAGTACTACCAACCATTGCCACAGCATATAATTACGATGAACGTTAAGATGGATAATTAAGTTGCTCTACTGATAAGGCTGATTTAAGTTAGTGGCTAAACAAGCAAAATGCGCTAAATACACTAGCTCTAAGTTAGGTACATCTACCCCGCAGCTAGTCCACCAATCAGAGTGCTGCCTGTCAAGGCCCACATATGCCCTACCTAGGTAAGTTAAACCCTGAATCTGATACAGGTAATATGCGATTTTCGATCTGGCAGTACAAGAAAAGTGCGTGAAGATCCAATGTAGTGAGTGGCTCAAGCCCTAGCAACCAACCATCGAATAAAAGATTAGGGCGGATCTCTCTCCAACTGGCTTGGCAGCATCCACGATTTTCCGTCAACTCCGATGTCGCGAGATGCCCAGTTCACTCCCAACCGTGACGCTTCCGTCGTTCGTGGGATGATAATCAATGATTACCCTGCACAACCCAAGCCAGGGCAATTTGCGCAACCGAGCAACCTTTCTGAGTTGCCAACTTCTTAATCTCCTCTACGATGGCCCTGTTCCTGTAGAAGTTTTTGCCTGGAACCTAGTGACTAAGATTTGGTTGGAGGTGGAAGGGGGAGGTTCACTGTATCTAAATTAAACAAGAAATCTAGCGTAAACAGTAACTGATCAGTGCGGAGAGAATCATTAAGGACCAAGTCATCAGCAGACTTGAATTAGAAGTCCTCTACAAGTCAGCCATGTCCTAGAATACTGCATGCCACAAAGGCAACACCAATTCTTTGGCTGTCTCAATCAAGCCACTGGTCTCGTGCAATGTTTCAAAAGCCGAGTATTCGCCCTGAACGGCGTTTATTTTGCCGACTAAGATGTGTTAGCAGGTGCCTCGTGTAATTGAAGGTAAATGAACTCGCGTTTGCCTTGCGCAAGGTTGCGACAGAGTATTCGGATAGGCAAGCACTTTGTTTTTCCGCAGCGAAGAAGTCTATCCAGGGTGCTAATGGACTCTTCAAGGGGGTGGCGTCTTAAATACAGAATCAGATACTTTGCCGACAAATTCTTTGGCCACGTTTTTTACATATTGGGGTCGATTCAGTGGAGATAGTAGAGTGGGTGAAGTGAAGCCTGTCAATTGTTCTTTCAATAATTTCTTGATATGAGAGGCGAAATAGTCACTATTCGTTGAGGACCGAAAACGACAAGCCCACTGGGAAGCTACTGGGGGTGATGTGATATGAGGCAATGGAACAATGTGGTAAAAAGGTGGAGTGATTGTTCTCTTCGAAAAGCTTGCCGCGTATATCATGCTTCTTGATGAAGTCTCCAAGCATTTTCGCCATTTTCGCCGTTTTTATAGGCAATCTGAAACGCGATTAGATGCTATGACATATCGAATGGTTAGTTGCTTACCGCAGTATCCTAAATAGTGCAGCCAATTTCAACGGCTTTCAACAGAACAGACTCGGACTGTTAAAGGTTGAGGTCTATGCCCATAGAAAAAATTAAGGGCCATGGCGCGGAAGCCGGGAATAGAAACCTGCTGGTCGCCAAACGTGAGCGTTTTGACCATTTTGCTGAGGCTGTTGCGGTCTACACGAGCTTCAGCGTAGACGTGACTTGTCAAGCCCCTAGCTCCATGATGAGCTTTCAACAGAAAATTGGCGCACATTTAGGTTTCTTAAACAAGTTATTCCAAAATTGTGAGTGAGAAGGTAGGCACCTTGGAATCAAGACAAGCTATATATATGTCGTCTTGTCACGCATCTGTCAAGTTAAACGATATCTGAATTTCATGTAAACAGACGACTTCAATGACAACGCTTTTTCGCACCCTCTTTTAATAAGGAACAAGGCAGAATAAGGAGACACTGATAGTCTGTCCGATATAGCGTTTCGAATAGCTGCAAGAAATAATGCCAAGACCCAATAACAATTGTACGTACTCTCGACCATTCCTCTATTGGTTAAGTCTCATGCAGGCAAATGGCAATTATGGATCGGGAATCGATCGAGGTAGATCTAGAGCGTTATCTCCTTGCGTCATGCTTCGATGAAACTTTTGTTATGTTCGCTTTTCGATTCTTCTGGTCATACGATTGCATGCGTGATATGCGATTATGGATGACTGACCTGTTCTTGCTGAGCAATAGCTTGCAAATGAGCGAAGCGGAAGATCTCGACAAGCGGACTGTTTTACAGTCATTCTCCAAGCGCATTCATTCCTGGCCAGAGGAGGACTGGCCAGGAATTTCAGACTCCAAACAACGCAAGAAAATCCAGAATCGTCTAAACCAGAGGGTCCAACGTAAGTCTGTCTACTCCGTTTGTCTAGTTGCTATATGGCTCATGCCCATATTGCGATTAAGGATTATGTAAAGAGGGACCTGACACAGTCTAGGGAGCGGAGACTGCGGTAGTCGTTCCTTACAACGCCACTCTTCAGGTGCGGTTGAATCTTGTAAAGAAAATGTGGAACAGTCTCCGAACACTGATCCCTCCCTTGATAGTACTATGGGTCAACTGCTCATAGAAATAGAAAACGTACATATCTTTGAGACAGACTCACAAGTGACTAAGAGGCTGATGCATAATTTTGAAGCGATAGCATGCCACCAATACATGCTTGGTTCTCCGCGTACAGACGTGCTCCTCAGCTTGTCTCAGTCTAATTCCACGAGTTACGACGATCCCATATCACCATCCAATACTGCCGGCCCATCGCAGTATGGCTTCTAAGCCTCATTAACCCACAGCCTCCAGCCCACTTTGATTCAACGCGCCATAGCTCACCCTCCATAGGCCCAGGGTTGCGGAGCTCCATGAACGTAGAACATCCCCTTTGGTTGAGCAAGTTGCTTCCATCATCTTCAAGCGGTGTAGTCCTTCGATTGAATGCTTGTATATACAGTGAACGTAGGACCGGGCAAGGACACTAATAATGCATATGCCTGCTTTCTAAGCGCACAAGGACATACAGTCATTTCCGGGAAGGGTTGTCCCTGCTTTTATTTGATAGAATATCACAAAATAAATAAGGCTTATCTGTCGGTTCATATCTTAAAGTCATAAACAAAGTCCAGAGATCTTACTAAACAGCAGTGATTCATCATCTAGGGATTGCGTGCAATTGATTTCATTAAATATATGTCAAACATACAAACTTCTGACTAGATAATTCCAGTTCATAAAGCTCCTAAGACTAAAAGAACCCCGCCATTAAAGTCATTCCTAACATGGCTTTACTTCGATTCAACATTTCTTCTCACCCTGCCCCTCATCAAGACCAACTTGACGTCTATAGTGTTTATGTTGATCATTCTTGCCATAGTGACGGATAGTTCGCAAGCCTAGTGCCAGAAAGGTAAGGCACATTAAAGGCACACAAATCATGTGAAAATAATTTGTCCACAAAGTTCCGGAAAAGGAGGTATGAGCATGAGAGCAATGGCGATTAATGGCATCGTCAATTCCTTCGACGTGACCAACGTGTGTTTCCAAGCACTGCAATATAAAAGTTTTCAACGTGGGCTCTTCGTTCGGAGGTGAACATAGTAGGGCAAACGTTTTAGCGGAAATGTAAGGCGGATCGTATGACTGTAGCCAGAAATTGCAAGCTTGTATAGAGCGATGCTCGTTTGGTGAAGACTGGTCTTCAGAGGCTGTGTCAAGTCCGCCATTTTGAGGCAAACCAGACGGTTGTTTATTTTGGCGAATCATAGTTGTCTGTAATGATTTCTTTGAGCAAATTGGGTGATGTGCAGAGGGGAACTAAACAAACCACTAGAGGAACAAATTCTCTGTCAATGCCAGAACACGATTACGCGGTGAATATGCCACTGTGCTGTATCAGCAGCAGGATTTTTATGATTTTGGTTTTTGCAGATAGCATCGGAGAGCAGCCATATCTACATGTAATCAACGGAGAGAACGACATGCAAAGCCTGGATGCAATGCGCCAAGCATTATCACTGTCTATCGCCGTCAGCGACTTGCATTAGCGTCTCCACTGAGAGAACTATGAAATACGAAGTGGGGCCTAAAATCCCTAGTGTAATAATGTAACGCAAATACTGCCAAAAACCAATAATGTATCCCTTTTTGGAATAGTGGTATATTGTCCCTTACTATCGATATAGTACTTTCTTGTGCTGATGACCTTGACCAGAATCTCAAAGAGCATGATTGCAATTGGATGCTAGTTTGAGAACAGCATCGTTTTAATAGTACCGCCTTCCACATGTGGAATAATAACCGCCAGCAGTATTATTCTTTCAGCCCTAATCAATATATATCTTCGAAACAAGGAATATTCAGGAAAAGGAAACCAGCATAAATCAAAATAAAGAATAAACAACACAAAAAATGCAGTAAGCAAAAGGAAAATAAACAAGCACAACCACAGAAGAAAACCTAGATCATGATAGACAGAAAAGAAAAAAAAAAATATGACAAAAGAAAAGGCGAGTGCGTGCGACATAAACATATAAGAAAACTCACTGACGTCCTTTTGGAAGCCATGTCAATTACCGCGGAGAGGAGAAGTTCAAAAGCCCAAAAAGACGATGCTGGGTCGGTCAATATTCCAAGTAGTAATGACAGAAACAAGCCCTAGTGACGTCCATATTTATCTTCTTTCTGTTTTCTTTTGTAATCCTCTTTGCTAAGACCTTTTGTTGGCCTTATTCCTTTTTGCTTTTGATCGTAGATTTCAAGGTTGCTTTCAGCCACCCCTATTGACCTTGCAATTCTGCTTGCGTTGGCCTTCCGATTATCAGCGGCTTTCCAGTGATTTTTGTCGTCGAAATGTGCATATGAGTAGGGGTACTTCTGGATAAATCCAGAACGTGACATTGCAGCACTAATATTTATGGTTAAGCTTGGTGAGCGAAGGGTGAATCTTGGTTATACGTACTCGTTGGCCATTCTCCGAACTTCGGTTCCCTGATCAATGATCGTGTGGTGATACGAAACATCTTCTTGGTTCTTAGGCATTCTTGGTCGACCATTCTTCGGCATGGTATTTTTAAACTCGGCATACGCCCCATCACTTTCTTTCTCTTTCATTTTGTAGTAATCGTATTCTTTCAGTACGTGAGGAGGGTAAGGATCCGGACGTTTAACGTATGGTATCGGCTCTTTCGGTGTGCGGCGGGGGAGGGAGAATGAAGATGAAAGCCCCTTCTCAACATTTTGAAAGTCGGGCCCATAGTAGCTAGGCTCTTTCCAGTTGTAGCTGTCGCTTTCACGCCTCATAATTGGTTGAGGACGGGTATGAGGGATTTCTCGAGTACGGTAGGACGTTGAAGGCTCTCTCTCGATGTACTGGACTTCATGAGTGTGGTAGCTTCTTTCGCCTCGTGATTGGCTAGAAGAGTAGCGAGAGGACATTCTTGCTCAAAGATAACAAAGCTTAGACTGGAGAAAGTGAGAGAATCAGGCTTATGAGAAAACTGAAAATGAAAGCTTCTTTATTATTTTTATGTTGTAGAATTGGATATGACCTTGGAGGGTATCAGGCGACTTTTTAAAAAAAAACCAGAGATAGCTTCATCTAAGTTCATTGAACCTCTTGACCATGTTGGAATGCGGCGCAGTTGGAAATCTATAATTAAAACACCAAGCCCCCGTTTCGCCAATTCAGCAGGTAGTGATATCAAACGCCGATGAATCTTCTCGTCTGTTTACCTATGAAAGAACTGCATACTAGTCAGGTTGAAACGGTTCAAGTCGTGGAAGCGGTCATCACAGCCTCCGCTAGGGCGGGGAGCCTCTCTCTCTTTGTCTAGAATTGCGCTGGTTCCGGTCTCAGGGAGAGTTTCATTTAGCTATCCCTACTAGGGGCATAACTTAACATCAAATCATGGTTAGACACGCAGCCTACTTAATGAGGGATTGAACTTGGAGATGAGGTGATCCGCTGGCGCTAATTTGATCTCATACGTTCCCCGTACTTGATATGTTTCATGATCAATAATAACTTGCGGCTGCATAGCTATATACTTATCATAAACTATGAGAACGATCTGAATGTGTTATGGTTGGCTGTCGATGTATTTCCTTATACGTTTCATATGGTAGGTCGGCGCTTACAGAATGTCCAATCAGCGTTGGCGAAACACCGCAGCTTAAAAATAGTATAGTAACCCCCACAACCTTCTATCCACGACAATCAACCCATCTCATCGATTTTGTCGTCCTTGAGCTAGCTGACTCTAAGTATATCATGAAACTCTACTGCCTCTTACGCCGCTCAGGTTTCTCCTACCTAGATATTTTTTCATACTGAAGAGTCGGTCTTGAGAGAGGATCAGGGCACAATGGTGAATGAAATGCCTTAAGTTTGATCTCCTCAGAAGTACTTACACGTATAACCAGGCGAAACCTACTCTGGATGGCCTTCCAATTGAGCTACGAGTTTCTATTCTGCGTGAGGTCTCTGATTTCACATCACTCCGAGCGCTTTTATTAGCATCCCGCGAGTATTATCGAGCCTACGATAATATACGACCAAGGATTCTTTTCGAACTTCTATTTCGTCAATACAACGGTCAGGTCGATTTTGTTGAATCTCTAACAACAATTCGGTCTAAAGGTCTATGGGCCGAGGATGCAAAAAACACCGAAGATATTATTGCACTCCTCGATTTCCGGCGAAGAGCTTCTAAGGAGGGGAACTTACCGAAATATGACCATGATTCACTGACTATTAAGGAGCTTGTACAACTTCTTAAGTTGCATGAAACGGCAAGCTTTTTGCTAGAGGATTATTCTAAAAGCTTAGAGCAACCGGACTGGTGGCAATCAGGTACACATGGGGTTTGGAAGCCTGTGCGATTCTCGTCCAATGAACGAACTCGCTTCTTTAGGGCCTTCTACCGTCTCCAAACATGGTGTCACATTTTTGGGCACATGGAATATTACCCCATACGCCCAACGCGAGAAACAGACCAGTTCATAAACGATTGGTATGGGAAGACATTTTCTGCTGCCGACGCATGGCGTCTTCTGTGGGGAACTATGCCACCCTGGGAAGTTGAGGAAGTGGGATGCATATGGCTGTATTGTGATAACAAGTACTTGAAAATCTTCGAGGAGATCAGAGACACGCTTCTCGAGAGATTCGTTCCGCGTTATCCCGGTGCCCCACCTACCGTCGAAAACCATTTGGATGGGGATCTTGTACCGGAAGGCACACCGATGTCGAGTATAGACGAACTTGAAAGTGAGCGTGCCCATATTCCACGGATCCAACCTATTCAAAATACTAACTTTCTCTCATTCGCAGGTATGGATGGATGTTCCCGGAGAGACGAAATGATTGCTATCGGTCTCTGCTTCTTTGCTAAAGTCCTACGCTCAAATAACGAGGAGAGAGAAAAGGCAATACTAAACAATCTTCGACGTCCCTTTTGGACCTCTGTAGACAGGGAGTTGTGGCAGATCGGGAGATTGGGCAACAACGAGAGACTACCTCTTTTATCGCCGGCTGATCGCTATGAACGTGAAGATCTCGCGGATGTTATTTCTTCCTGGCCGCTTTTAGAGCAACCAAATCAAGCCTGGATAAAATATTGGTGCGCCGGGACACCTCTTCACCCAGATATATGGCTAATATACCCCCTTGGACATGGTGTCCCAACGTGTGCGTTGGATACAGGCGAATGGGACTGGGGATATGTTTTGTGGGATACAGAGCGTATCTTGCAATGGAACCCCCCAGTTTTGGAACAAGATTTCGATCCCTGGCAGACGTTCACCCGCAGAGATACATAGAGAAGAATGAAGCAGCATTATCTTATCTTATCTTATCTAAGATAGCCAGATAGGCAAGTCCCCAATAGAGAAAAAAGCATTGCCCGCACATAATTGGCTGGAAGTGCCGAGATGCTATCAAACCGCAGCTGTGATTGGCTGAGCCTGCCGAGATGTGTTCGCAAGACTTTGTGCAACAATGACGCTGGCACGTGATATGGGATGACGTTGCGAGCTCGGAGCAAAGCAGCGAATCACAAGCCGAGCAGCGCGCCGCGACTGCCTTCCGCAGCTCGATATAATAATCCTAACTTCCTAACTTTCGTGATTTCCACGCCGTTCTTGCTTCTCTCTTGAAAACTTTCATTCTGTCTGTTTGCACACTGGCCGTGCCAGCTTCGTTGGGCCCGAATTCTTTACCCCGCTTGTTGATAAGACTCGCAGTGCCGAGCGGCCGGCACTTCTGCTGAAACCGAGGGGAAACTCGGAAGCCCCTCACGATTAGATTTCTCACTAATCAAGTATAAGACGCTCCTACCTTCTTCGCCTGAGCTATGGAACGATTTGTTCGACCTTTATGTCGACAATTGACGAGGCAACAACTGCGATATCCCTACACCATCCCTCCATCTCCAGCATTTCTGAGACTATACAGCAGCATGGGCCACACAATCCCTCCCGTAAGTCTATGCCCATTGACAATTATGACCGTTCAACTAATAAACGATATTGCTTGTACAGTTAAAAGATAAATCCCTTTTCATCGAGAAGGCATATGTCAATGGCGAATGGGTTGGGGCACAATCTGGACAGACATTCGAAGTTCATGGTGAGCACCATAACAAACAACCGCGTGGTGATTGATCGCTGATAAGTAGAACCGTCATGATGAAGACCCATCCGATGGCAAGGTTATTGGCACCTGCCCAGAATTCACCGCTGCCGACACAGAAACGGCCATCAAGGCTGCCGCCGCCGCTTTCCCCAGTTTCCGCAAGACGCTTGCTCGGGAGCGAGCCCGCATGTTGCGAAGATGGTATCAGTTAATGATAGACAATGCAGATGATTTGGCGACCCTGATTACCTGGGAAAACGGCAAGCCTCTTGCTGACGCGAAAGGTGAAGCCACCTACGCTGCGAGCTTTTTCGAGTGGTTTAGCGAGGAGGCTCCTCGTATCTACGGTGATACCATACCGGCATCTGTTCCCGGAAACCGAATTATCACGCTAAGAGAGCCGGTCGGTGTTTGCGGTCTCATTACCCCCTGGAATTTTCCTGCTGCTATGATCACACGTAAGATCGGGCCTGCTCTGGCGGCAGGCTGCACCGTGGTTGTAAAGTCTCCAGGCGAGACTCCATTCACAGCTAATGCTCTAGCTGAGCTCGCCTCGCGCGCTGGTATTCCCAAGGGTGTTGTGAACATTGTAACGGCAGACAAGAATGTGGCTGAAGTTGGAGAAATCCTGACCACACACCCGGACATTCGCAAGGTCTCTTTCACTGGATCCACAAACGTCGGCAGGCTACTCATGAAGCAAGCATCTTCAACTGTCAAGAAAGTCTCCTGGGAGCTTGGTGGGAATGCCCCATTCATCGTCTTTGACGACGTCAAGGATCTTGATGCTGCCGTCACTGGAGCTATCACGTCCAAGTTTCGTAGCTCAGGGCAAACCTGCGTGTGCGCGAATCGTATCTATGTGCAAAGGGGAATTTACGATGAGTTCGTCACCAAGTTTACCGAAAAAGTCCGAGGCTTCAAACTTGGACCTGGATTTGAAGAAGGCATTACTCACGGCCCTGTCATTCATTCTCGTGCAATTGCCAAGGTCGAACAACATGTGCGAGATGCAGAGTCCAAGGGCGCCAAAATCACCGTCGGTGGGCAGAGAGCACCTGAGCTCGGCGAAAATTTCTACTACCCTACTGTCTTGTCACATATGACTAAGGATATGCTCGTGGCTTCTGAGGAAACCTTTGGTCCTGTTGCAGGCCTGTTCCCATTTGATACCGAAGAGGATGTCATCAAGCTTGCCAACCAAGCTGAGGTTGGCTTGGCTGCGTATTTCTTCTCTAGCGACGTGAGACGGTGCTTCCGTGTCGCTGAAGCGTTGGAGGTCGGTATGGTTGGTGTCAATACCGGTCTCGTCAGTGACGTCGCTTCACCGTAAGTCTTCGTACCTTTTTCTTTTTCTTCTTTTCTATTTCTTCTTGCAGTTATTATTTACTAATTGATTCATAGATTCGGAGGTGTCAAGCAAAGCGGTTTCGGTCGTGAGGGAAGCAAGTATGGTATTGAGGAGTTCATTACCACAAAATCAGTTACGTTTGGAGGCATCACCGAGCCTGGTTTGTAATCTATAAAATATTTTGTTTTAATTAAAAATCGTGGTCTAGTCAAGGAAGATTGCACTGCAATTAGTTACTAGTTATTCCTAACTTGAAAGGTAGTCAATAATTCCTAACGCTTGCTTTTTATTCCAATAGCAAACTATAGACGTCTTCATATTGTGGTGAAGCGGTGAAACCATAGAATGCTCTCCTAAAAGGAAGCTGTGCCGAAGGACAGAACACAGTTAGAGGCATTGTATTCAACTTCCAATGCCTCGCAACTTCGATACTGACAGGTTCACGTATTTCATCTTCGTTATGCTTCATGCATGCAGTTTAGGCCATTCATAGGCCAGATAGAATGCTTCACAAAGCCTCGGAGGAAGTAGATTTGCATCGTGAGGATGTGCAATCATTCGATGGGAAGCGCATGGAATTGGTACTGGCGAAGGTTTGAGACAAACCGTGTTATTCTCCACTCCTCATCTAGGCCTTTAAATCTAGCGACTGACAGGACGAAGACCCTTTGTATAATATCCCTCCCCGGGCGACCATAAAGTATATGGCGACAGACTATCTCCCCTCGGAGGGAGTGAATGTGGAGAGAGTATCGACGAGTTGACGGCGGCGTGTGCGGCTTCATAACCCTATATTTCAACACCAGACATGGAACGACTGTTGGCTGTTAGAATATGCAGTGAATCCACATATAAGGAGGAAGGCCAGGCATGCACACATACGAGTGAGTACAGTGTTAGCTCGCCCATCGTCTTTGAGGAGGCCGAGATTTTTGGCGTCACACGCATTACACTGACAGGGCCAGCGAGTATATCACGTTGGCTGAGAGACCTGGATGATACTGTTCAACTAGTGTTCTCTGAACGAGAGCTCTTAAAACCTCGAATACCGTATAGTAACCTAGGTCCTATGATTAGAGTCAGAAAAACAAGTGAAGACTAAAACGCATGAGAGGAATAGGCTTACAGATCGCGAGCGGCTTAGAGTACCTCCTTTTATATAGTCATGAATCTGTAATGAACGCTGCTTGAGCTGAAGCAGGAACCGAAAGGGCTGGAAATGTGTAGCAGGCACGCTGTCACATGGTCAATCACGTTTCCTACAGAGCAGCCTTAGGCAGAAAGGCAGACCTCGTCTAAGCACCATGCTCACTATAGACAGAATAACGATGTTTATTGTCTTTTCTCCAGCGTGAACCAAAGCCTTCTTCTGTTACAATTGCAGCACTCAATACAATTGACTGCATCACTATAGGTCACTATAGATGTAACATGTCTTTGATGATTCTTACTTTCTCACTGACATCAAACAGTATGAGCGAGATTGCAACATTACCTGCGGCATTTTCCATGACAGAGCTGAGGTAAGATTGGCTAGCTCCAGATCCACAGACCTCAATAGCCGTCTAATCGTCTTGTCAGACCTTAATCAACTAATAAAGAGGAAGCAAGCTGCTTCATAATGAAACCTTCTTAGCTCGAGAATGAGATGGAATTTTCCAGACCGCCTCTTGAGATTACCAGATTCCACCTCTATCGTCTCAGTTGCAAGTCTGAAGGTTCCGATTTCATACGAAGTGGCGACAAGCCTCTGTCGTCGTAGCTAGTCATGGATGAGCCAAAGTTGGGACCAGATATTTGCAAATGACCGGGCTACGCCACCAGCCCGACTAAATTCGTAGAGTCCAATAGTCAGATGCATCGTGCAGGTGGAAAACGAATGTCGTGAAAGAAATTATGCATAGAATGCATCGATTAGGATAAGACACAAAGTTATTGAGTTTCGCTCATCCATATGACAACATTCACTCGGCACACTTCATTACAATGCCCGTTGTGCGCTGTACGGAGTACGGACATAAGTCAAACAACTTGGTTGTCCACTGATCCACTTGTGCTCGCTGGGAACAAAAGAGGTGGAAAGCATAGGCTGGACACGGCTCGAAGAGACGTCGATGCACCGTGGGTGACAAGCAATGCGTAAATCCTAGCGTTTTCATGCGTCAAGCAAACCACATGGCTGAAAGCTAGCCACCTGAGTAATGTCCCGAGACGTCGACGATGCGAGCGTTCCGAGCGAGTACGTGCACCAATTGCCTAGGGGACTGGTGCGACGAAGACATGAGCAGAAACAGAGGGGAATAAGAAAATAAAACAAAGCGAACAAAGACAAAGATGGACGAAATGTCTTTGTTCAGGGCTTTATTGAGCTGATGAAGAAACGGCCGCTGTCAATCGGGATATTGGCTATTGATACCCAAAAAGGGAAATTCTGCACTGACGCAGACTTGCCCCTTTCGGCGTGCTCAATGCCAGCCAACTTATTGACTGCGTGAAGCAGACGCTTTCAACCTCCCAATGGCGCTGCTTCGCTTAGGATGAACCAGAATATCTCTTCAATCTGGACCCTCGTGTCTTCGTCGTGACGTTGGTAGCGATGAATTTTATTGTGGATGAAGCTTCTCTCTCACGCACTGACTCTGCTCATTGTCATCTGAGATGTTTCATCTTTATAAAGAACAAGTCTAATCCCTCATGGCAACTGTCTTTTTGTTCCCTCTTATCCGTGCAGGAAGACTCCCTTGCAACTATCCCAACTACTACAATCAGTAATATACTTAGCAATCTGTTCTCGACAGACAGGTTGGATCAACTATCCGTCATGAAAATTATCTTCATCATGCTAGCCACTCTGGCCCTTCGAGTCGCTGCTGCTCCAGTTGCTATCAAAGCTCCGGCTGCTGTTCTACCGCCTGGTGCCGAGGACATCGAAGAACGCAGCAATTGGTGCACGGCTATCGGTGAAGCATGCTTCTAGGCAGGATATCGTGCAAGTCCAGGGAAAGCATACGATGTATGTCCCTCGAAATTCTGCATTCATTTGTGCTGTATGAGAGTCGAGCGTTTTGACTAACCTCGGAACCATCAGTCAACATCACACATCCTGATAGTTATTCTCCGAAGTCATGCTCCTTCAACGACAGGTAATATTTATACCTGAAAATTAAATCTTTTCACCATGTTCATATTTCACTTTTACTGCAACTGTCAATATACGGATCCTCGATGTCGACAGAGTGACGACTGAACCTTGAATTGCGGTTCATACGTACACAGAACACGCTTTCAATACGCACACAACGCACATTCGGACAACTCCAAATATCTTCTCGGAGACGAATCGAGGCTGGCCAGTCCTACAGGTCGTTTCACGAGATTCAAATGCTTGCCTTCGACGTGGAGTATGTCTATCTATAACGCAAAATACACTCCGCGACCTCCAACGGCTTGTCTCAACGAATATGCTCAGCGAACAATCACCAGTTGCCAACTTTCCGCACGTCTACAGGATGGAATACTTGTGATTTATTTATCTTCATTGTTAATTTTCCCCCCCTCTTCTTTCGCTTCTTGTGTCTATTTCTGCATATCTCTTCTTTAGGTCTTGATTTTGACCTCATCCATGTTTCAAACATGAACTGAACATAAGATCACTATGCACACTCATGGGAATCAATAAAGAACCTGGGTATTCTATCATGTATTTAACGTTTTCATCTTTTGGACATATGATCATTTGCTGTGTATAAATGAACACTCGCTATTTGCACATACAAAAAAGAGACTGTTAGTGTTTCGTTTCAATCTTATGGGAAAATTGTAGCCTCGAATCACTTATTCTCCAGAAACATCAAAGGTGGTCAATAAATCAATGTCAAATTGAATTTTGCCCACAACAAGTTTACTAGAAGTTTCTAACGGTTCTCTTTGTCAATACAATGCTATTTTTTGTTGCCACGTCGACATGCATAGACTGCAGCATTTAACGCGCATGCAGAACAAAGAAAGGAATATTCCACGGCATACTTGAAACGCTAGCTTGAAATATTGTCGCGGAAGTCATCGAGTGTGCACATAATTAGCAAGTGATATCGTAGGATAGTCAGAGCTACTTCTCTATCTATACGCTGTCGTTTTACTGAAGAATACGATAGACATGCGAAGCACCGTACGAAATCCAAGCTGTTCCGCTGGTTATTACTGTCAACGATTTAGGCAACAAAGCCCCGTTAGGTCTTGCCGGCATCACGTGGCAGCCGATATTATTTGTCATGTCAGAGCTGTTATGGACGAATCTGATAAACTTAATAGATAATAGTAAGTCAGGATCTTCAACTGATCCATGGATCTATCCACTTTACCCCATGCTCGATCGTCAGGCGCCGGTATCTGTCTCTGCCTACATGATCCGATGGCTGCCTACATGGAAATACAAAGCCTATGGTCTAGTGGAAGCAGTCGTGAGCAAAACATAAACAACTCCTAGTGCCAAATATAATTGCATAGGCTAGGCTCAGATCTCGTCTTTGGTGTGTTTGGACGGCATGCCCTGTGTACCACGGTTCCGCTCAGTCAACAACACCAAGACACCAGGCATGACTGAGAAAGTCGGAGATTACCTGTGTAGCCTGATGTGCGCAGGCTGTAAAGATATAAATATGGTAAATATTATGGTTACTTCTGCCTATATATATAATTTTATCGAGGCAATACCTTTTCCTCCTACATTATTCCATCCTCATTCAAATCACTACTACTATCTCCTCGACGTGAAAGCTCTACACTGAACTTTTTATACGCAATTCTATATATCTAGCTACTAAAGCTACCAGAAATCATAAGTTTCTTCTTGGTCTTGAAAGAGACACTGGAAATGCGACACTTCAGACCTCCTTTGGCAGCCCTTGTGCTCATTACCGGTGCGGTCTCATACGAACACCAACCAACTAATGCTACTCACCCATGGAGTGAACGCATCGATCTCCCTCTTATTCCAGTGGCAGTTTCCATGGTTCCAACTACTGGAGAGGTTGCAATCTGGGCTGCATTCAAGAATGATTCCTTTGGTGTTGACGCAGCCGGAGTCACTCAGACGGCTATCTACAACCCGAAAAACGGCACGATTGCCCATTACTCAATATCACATACCGAGCACGACATGTTCTGTCCCGGAATCAGCCTAGATTTTAAGGGACGTATTATTGTTAGTGGTGGAGACACGGAGGAAAAGACAAGTATTTTCGATGGAAAAGAATGGAAGGCAGCGTCCGATATGAAAATCCCACGCGGCTATCAATCATCTACTACGATCACTGATGGGCGCATCTTTACTGTCGGGGGTTCTTTCAGCGGCGGTATAGGAAACAAGGACGGGGAAATATATGATCCTGAGGCTGACGAATGGACGCTGCTGCCTGGCTGTTCTGCTGAACCAATGCTGACCAACGATGCGGGTGGCATCTATCGTTCAGACAACCACGGCTGGTTATTCGCATGGTCGAATGGCTCTGTCCTACAAGCTGGGCCAAGCACTAAAATGCACTGGTTTGACACTCATGAAAACGGGTCTATTACGCATGCTGGAACTCGAGGAAACGATACTGATGGAATGGCCGGTATGGCTGTTATGTATGATGCTGGCAAAGGGAAGATTCTCACATTGGGTGGTGCACCGTCATATAACGACAGTAAGGCTACATCTAACGCCCATATCCTCACTGTGCATAAGCCTGGAGAGCCTGTCCTTGTTGAGGAGATCAACAACATGCATTCTGCGCGATCATTTGCCAACGCAGTCATTCTGCCAGATGGAAAAGTCTTCGTTGTCGGAGGTCAGTCTTATCCTATTGTCTTCACAGACGCAAACTCTAGCATGGTCCCTGAACTGTGGGATCCAAAGACAAAAGAATTCACAGAGCTTCCAAAGCTTCCGACCCCACGAAATTATCACTCTTCCGCTCTGCTTCTGCCAAATGCTACAGTTTTTGTTGGCGGTGGCGGTCTATGCCCCTATGCCTGTGAGGCCAATCATTTAGACGCCCATATTTACACTCCACCATATTTTTTCGAGTCCGACGGCGTTACTCCAGCAAAACGCCCGATTATCAATCATGTTGTAAACCCCACGCTGAAAATTGGCCAAACTCTCAATGTTTCGCTTTCACAACCAGTCGAATCAACTCAGAAACTCACTTTTTCGATGGTACGAATGAGCAGTTCTACACACACAGTCAACACTGATCAACGCCGCGTGAACGTCTCTCCACAAGCTGCAAATGCAACTCTCTTTACTCTTGGCCTGACACGTGATGCTGGCGTGTTATTGCCTGGTTATTGGCATTTGTTTGCCATGCTGAACGGCGTTCCTAGCGAAGCTGAGACAATTCTCGTTGAGCCTCCGATGGCATCTCAATAAAGCAGAGGTTATGGCGGAGTTGTGTTATCATCTATCTGGAATTTGTTCATGGATTAGACACATTTACTTTTTATGTTTGCTTCTTGATATTTAGGACTGTGTCGTGTTGTGAAAATTGCAGTTCATGTATTGGCAGGGGTATCTCGCTCTTGATTATCACATGAAAAACCTTAATCATTATCTTTTCTTTGCCAGGCTGAAACTAGACTTTCGATGTCGTATGTCAAAAATATCATTAGCTTCTGTTCATTCCGCACCTGCTGTGTAAGCAGCATACCCAGAATGGGTGGTATGCGCAAAATGATAGTAGGAAATAAGTATTCTAGTGCTGTTAGGAAGCCCAGGTAGTCATGAGACTATGTAACTCACATTCATGAATCACTGTTCACTAGTAACTAATGGGAGCAACTGATGGAACGAGGCCTGTTAGGGCTATCGTGCCGCTAAGCAAAACTTGGTTAGCCCCAATACATACACGATTAGTCGTTGTGAGTCATTTGCACTGAGCCCAATCAGGATGCATGAGTGGCAGAGGAAGCCTCAGCAAGGAACGAGTGACTCCGCCTTCCGCCGCCACCGCCCGCTGCATCAGCCAATTAGCAAATCATCCGCTGTGGGGCCGATGGAAGCGCCGTCAGAAAGTTTTTTTTTGGATCGGTAATCTTTTTGGCATCGCATCCCCGCCACCGACGAGCAGATGGTGGTGCCTGTTTGTGCACCGCGGGGAGTGCTGTTAGTCAGTATCGCTTTTATAACTACCATTCATTGCGGAATACATCAGCTACTTCTTTCCTCCCTTTTCCCTTCTCTTCCTGCGTACCCTTTTAAGACGTCTTATCTCGTTCTTGAACAGCTACCCCAGCAACACTAAACGTGAACGCAGCTGTCCCGGAACTCAAAAATATCGCTACTGGATCTAGCATGAGCGCCGCCGAGGTCTCAATTGTCACTGCCGCTGTGGCAACCCCTGAAGACAACGCGAGAGGAAATACGGGATCACGAGGTAGAGGAAGACGGGGACGGGGGCATCACCGTGGTCGAGGACGAGGAGGACATAACCGGAGTCAAGGCCGAGATGGAATAGAAGAAGCACCGGCTCCCATACTGCCCGATGCAACTGGGATACAGAACCTCGCACAATCCTCGACACAACAAACACCCAGTGGACAACCCCAACGACGAGCCCAATCAAACAGGCATCCAAAGCAGACACAGGACACCGCCCGCGGAGGGCACACTCACCAAGGCAGGCGTGGCAACCGCTCATCTCGGGTGAGGGCGAACAGGACAGCTAATAACAATGGACATGATCGAATTTCCCCTCAAGTTGGGGGCAGGTCATTCGGAGGTCGGCTGACAAGAAATGACGAGGACGCGATAGAAAACCCATCACCGTCGCTTGCCACGACTCATGATGATCCTTTACATGCCGATGCCCCTGAATTTGTGCCAGGACAATCGCCCTCTCACGGACTCGACTCCAAGACTGGCTCGCAGCTCGTCAAAAAACAAGCCCGCAAACCTCCTGCGAAGATAACGACAAAATCGACGGCGCCGGATTTAGCCACTCGTACGCACGAAGATATTGCCAATGGTCTGTATGAATGCCCTATCTGTACAAGCGAGCTAGGCCGGAAATCCCGGATTTGGTCGTGCGGTCTGTGCTGGACAGTGTTCCATCTCAGCTGTATCAAGAAGTGGTCGAAGAACGAAGGATCGGCTTTTCAGCAGCGTCAAGCAGAAAATGGCACAGAAGCTCAGCGACAGTGGCGCTGTCCTGGATGCAATCTGCCACAGGATATTCTTCCAACAACATACTCATGTTGGTGTGAAAAGGAGATTGACCCTCGTCCTCTACCTGGAATACCTCCCCACTCGTGCGGACAAACTTGCTCTCGTGCTCGCAAGGGCTGCCCCCATCCTTGCGATTCAACCTGCCACGCAGGTCCTTGTTTACCCTGTACCGCTATGGGACCCACACAGGACTGTTTTTGCGGAAAGAACTCAACAACAAAGAGGTGTGTCGACACTGATTACACACATGGCTGGAGCTGCGGGCAAATATGCGGTGATTTACTGCCTTGTGGGAAGCACACTTGTCCCCTTCCATGTCATGAAGGGCTCTGCGGTTCATGCGAAGAGAAAGTCGATGCTCGTTGTTACTGTGGGAAAGCCCAAAATGAGATTCTATGCAGTGCTACTGAAGAGGAAATTACGAGTGAATTATATGACACAGCGTCTCCAGACACTCCCAGCCACCCAGAGACATGGATAGGCTCTTTCAAGTGCATTGAGATTTGCAACCGCCCGTTCGATTGTGGGGTTCACTTCTGTCAAAAAGAGTGTCATCCTCAGGATCGCAATTCGCCTCATTGTCCACGTTCCCCAGACGTGGTTCTGCGCTGCCCATGCGGGAAGACTCCACTATCTAGAATCGTAGGGTCTTCTCCTAGGGCCTCATGCGAGGATCCCATTCCCAATTGCTCTGAGCCGTGTGGTAAAACCCTAGCTTGTGGGCACTTGTGTCCCATGATTTGTCATACAGGTCCATGTCGCCCGTGTATGATGAATGTCACCATCAAGTGTCGCTGTGGTCGCAATGAGTTCAAAACTGTGTGTCATCAATCAAGAATCGAGCCACCTCAATGTTTCCGCATCTGCAAAGCTACAATGAACTGTGGGCGCCATACCTGTACGGAACATTGCTGCTCGGGTGAACGCAAAGCCATCGAGAGACAGGCCACGAAACGTAAAGCGAGGCCCCTCGGGTCAGCACAAAATCGCGCGGTCGAAAATGATATCGAAGCTGAACATATATGTCTGAAAAGGTGTGATCGATTGCTGAAATGCGGTAGCCACACTTGTCCAGAACTATGCCATAAGGGTCCCTGCGGCACTTGCCGTGAGGCTATTTTCGAGGAGATTTCATGTCACTGTGGACGCTCGGTATTATATCCGCCACTCCCGTGTGGAACGAATCCTCCGCCGTGTCGATATGATTGTGAACGACGAAAAGCTTGTAATCATCCGCAAACGCCACATAATTGCCACACCGATAACGAAGAATGCCCGAAATGTCCTTTCCTTACAGAAAAGATGTGTCTTTGTGGCAAGAAATTACTGAAAAACCAACCATGTTGGTTGGCTGAGCCCAGGTGTGGCATGGTTTGCAGTGAGACTCTAAAATGTGGTTCTCACACATGCATGAAACAATGTCACAGACCAGGGGAGTGCGAAGATGCACTGGAATCTTGCAAGCAGGCTTGTGAGAAAATAAAGAAAATCTGTGGTCACCCTTGCTCTGAGCCATGCCATGCGCCATTCGCCTGCTCCGAAAAGGAGCCATGCCCCACCATGGTTATGATCACATGTCCGTGTGGCCGACTTCGTAAAGAGAAGCGTTGTAATGCTGCTCGAGTCTCGGGCAAAAGTCAAGCAGCACAAAGCGAGACTCCGCCGACGGTAGCGCCGCTGAAATGCGATGATGAGTGTGCGCGTCTTGAACGGAATCGGTCTCTCGCATCCGCATTGAAGATTGATATTGATTCTTCCACAACTTTGAATCAGAATCATTCGGCGCCAATCTCTACTAATACTACTACCCTACCTTACTCCGACGAAACGCTTGATTTATACGTCCAGGTCTCGTCATCCTCGACTCTTTCCACACTTCAAGACTACGAGGCGACATTGTATAGTCTGGCAACTAGCGCCACGCAACGCTCTGTTCGGTTCCAGCCTGCCAAAGCCCCCCTCCGTGCATTCGTGCATTCTCTTGCCTCGGACTGGGGCTTTGCGTCCGAGAGCTTCGATCCCGAACCCCACCGTCATGTTTTCGTGCTGAAGCCTACGCAATGGGCTTCCCCCGGATTCGGTTCAGGCTCGGGGGTTGGCATCCGAGGAGTGGCCGTTGGTGAATGCGTACGCATTCGTGATCGTGAACTCTTTAAGGAGCGGGAAGCGAAACGCCTTGCAGCCGCAGAGGCGAAGGCTCTGAGGGAAGCCTTGAAGGCAACATCTGCGGAAGGTGCTGACGGTGGCGGAGGATGGGCACAGGTGGCTTCTTCGCGCAGAAAGCAGTTGCAGCCGGGTTCCGACGGCAATTCTGCCCATTTGACACGCGTGAACACGCCGATGGCTCAGCTTACCGCTCGGGGTGCTGGCACTGGGTCTATGTACGCTGCCTTGGGTCTCGATGTGGCGCCCTCTTTCATTAACGCCGGTAGTGCATCCAAAAAGAAAGACGGCCTTCTTGTCCTCCGCTCAGGCGTCGGTTCTTCTAGAAAGAAGAAAGCCGAGCAGCAGGAGCAAGAAATTCAGGATCTTGCCGATACTTGGGAGGAACAAGTTGAGCGCGAAGAGCACGCCGAGCAGCGAGAGAAAGAAGAAGAAACACGGCGGTCTAGCGAAGAATTAGAATCTGATCGAGAGATACCAGCACAGGCTCAAGATGTCACTGTTCATAGTTCAGAGTGAGAGAGAGACTAATGACTGATAAATCACTTGGCATATACATACAGTACGAAATGTCATGCACATAGATACTTCAAATAATATGCATAAACATGGTTCATAGGTTCATGATGCCCGATTCTCGTGCTGCCTAACCAGTAAGTCCGTACTACGGAGTAAATCATTACAACGAGACGGAAAGTATCCAACGTCAGCTATTCCCTAACGTACAAAATATATGTAATGTCGCGTACTGCTGAGGTAATTAGTATGTTTTTTCTGTTAGTATAAATATGCAGCAGTATCCTAATACATAAATACTTTTTAAAAAGAAACCAACTCGTTCTTTTATGAAGGAATTTTAACTTCAATTTTATTTAGGGCAATTTTTTATCCAACCCTAACTACTCAGAATTAATCCGGCTTGGCATTGTTTTAGACGCAAAACTCTTAATGCAACGGAAAATAAGCAGCGGGACCCAGTGCGGAATTCCCCCTGGACCACTGACAAATCCCCATATACACTAGCTTCAGTTGGCTAGCCACCAAGTAGTCTACATAAAAAGGCTGTTCCTTCATGGGCGGATTCGGAAATGATTCACTCTCCGTGCTGTCTTGACGGGCTCCTGCTCTGTATGCGAGCACTTGCAGAAAATGGAGAGCAACCAGAAGAAAATAGACCAGGAAATAGAGCAGGATGTCGCTCCTCTGCGAGATCCAAACGCTCGCCCTGAATGCTTCTCCAACACATTCCAAGAATGCCTTTTTGTCCTAACGTCCACGATGGCCACTGGTCAGTCCTCGTTCTTCCAGGGTGCCGTCATCGTGGTTCTCGCTGAAATCGGCAAGGATCTCAATATGACTTCTGCCGAAATCACCTGGACTACTGCAGGTATCTCGTACGCTCCTCTCTCTCGCTCTCGCTTGTCCTCGAATGCATCATGCTGATACTCAAACCTGCAGACTGAGTAGTGGCGCTTTTCTACTATCTTTTGGGAAAGTGGCCGACATGTTTGGCCGCCGGACAATGTTCATTTCCAGCATGATAGGATATACGCTCGCTCTTTTGGTGATTGGATTCGCAAACTCGGCCTTGTACTTCGACGTTCTGTCGGGAGTTATGGGCCTTTTCTGCGCATCATCTGTTCCACCTGCCGTTGGATTGCTGGGCGCAACGTACGAAAAGCCGTCGCAACGGAAGAATAAAGCATTCGCTTGCTTTAGCGCAGGAAACCCTATGGGTTACGTGGGTGGCATGCTCGTTTCTGGAATCGCTTCCCAGGTTTCGACCTGGCGCGCGTCCTTTTGGGCTTTGGCCGTCATTTACGCCATTTTCTCTCTCATCAGCATCTGGTCTGTTCCAAAGGAGGGTAACTCGCCGTACAAGGTTTCTTTGACGTGGGAAAACCTCAAGAAGCTAGATCCGGTGGGCATGTTGCTGGCTGTCAGCGGTATAGCACTTTTCTCAAGCTCCCTATCGTATGTATTGATCTGGTCTCCTGCAGTCAGTTACCAAGAAGTAGCCATGTGACTAACCCTCCCTCGATTTATCCTCAGGCTCGCGGGTGATGCACCTAAAGGCTGGGGTACTCCATATGTCATTGTCCTCCTTATCCTGGGGATTGTGCTCATTGGTGCCTTTCTTTTTTGGCAGTCGATCTACTCGCATCCTTTAATGCCGCTATTTGTTTGGCGAGACCACAATTTCTCTTTGGTATGTATTTCTCTCTTCTTAGATGAAGTCGACCTGAAATTGTTCAGTTCATATCACTAACGTAGCCTGTTGCCGTGTTTCTAGTTAATGGGCGCGCTCTCTTTAGGATTCATGGCATTTATATCCGGCCAGTTCTGGATGGCGCTGTATATGCAAGAAGTCCAAGGCTATACCGGTCTGGGTATCACAGTTCGCCTACTGCCCATGGTTGTCAGTGGCGTCCTAGTCAATGTCGTCTGTGCCTTTGTGCTGCATCGAGTCAGCAACAAATTGCTTATGCTCATTGGGACCACGGCATATACCGTGTCCTTCCTGATTATGAGCTTTACAAAAGCCAATAGCATTTACTGGGGCTTCTATTTTGTGCCCTTGGTATTAATGGTCGTTGGAGCTGATATCGAGTTTAACGTTGTCAACGTAAGGATAAATATAGATACGATTCAGATGGAGCGAGAAATTTTCTAACAGGTATTATAGATGTACGTCATGTCATCACTCCCGCCGTCCCAGCAGTCACTCGCAGGAGGCATCTTCAACACCGTCTCCAAATTAGTCTCCAACGTCGGTCTCGGTGTTACAACTGCCATTTACAACGCCGTACGGAACCAAGGCGGCTCGTCTGTGATTCGCCCGTATGCAGCGACATATTGGTTTGCTACAGCTATTGCTGGGGTTGCTATATTAACAGTCCCTTTCCTCAAAATAGGGACCCAGGGAGGTAATCATGCTTCGAACGAGCGATCGGATGAAGAGTCATTGGATCAAGTAGGTGATAACGTGACTGTACAGACAGAGAAATGCAAGGCTTGAAGATTGCTATTTTCATTTTTGTTAATTCACTATTCTATCATATCAGCATGTGGTTGGCGAGCATATAGAGTATACCTAGATATATATTGATGCTTATTAACGAATCCTATGATGCAAATATTCAAAGTCATATGCTCATCCGTCTCTAGCGTGTCTAGTCCATGTTTACACGGCAAATGTGTATATGATCACCAACTAGCCTACACATATCTGCATAGCGCTTCTCACACTAAAAGTTGAGTTGCGGTAGAGATACTAGGGGGCAAATCATCCGCACTCGTTCCCCACGTGCTGGCACTCTCATTCGGACCAACTGTCAACTCGAGCGTCTGACCCTCGAGGAAAAACTCATGACCAATCCAACTCTTGGTATATGGTTCTCCATTGAGTGTGGCGTTCATAATATAGATGTCAGTATAGGTAGGATCGAAATTTGTCACACGAATTGTTGCCGTTTTTTGCGTCTGCGGGCTAGTGATGTTGATGGAATCGAAGAAGGGCGTGGAAATAAGATAGACATTCTGCCCGGCAACGGGGAATAGTCCTAATTGGGAGAATATTGTGAACGATGCCATGGCTCCAGAGTCATCGTTGCCCGGCAGGCCGGATTCGGTGGCGTTGAAATATGCCGGAATGAAGCTGTGTGCGCGCCTAGTAGAGAGTCCTGGGCGACCGGCGTAATGGTAGGCGTACACGGAAAGGAAGACTGGCTCGTTCCCAATGTCGGCTATCCCAGACTCAAAGTAGAAATCAAGTCGTGAGATGAAGTGATCTGCGCCACCTAGGGTACTGATTAAGGAACTCATGTCATGGGGCACGTAGCTAGAACCGTGTCAGGTTCGGTTTTATCAACGCCTTTGGCCATATAGTAACTACAAAGAGGGAAAAGAGCTCACAATTGATATTCCCACACACTAGACTCGAATGTCTCAGATGGGTTGTCAGTCAACGAGCAAAAGGAAGCTAGGGGACTGCAGGCGATGGGGTCTTGATAACCCCAGGTGCCATTCAGATATTTAGGCTGAAAGAAACCCACAAATCCCGTATCGGTTCCATTGATGTAAGAGGTTTGATCTGCTTTGAAGATATTTTGCCAGTTCATTGATCGAGATAGATATGTCGTGGCATTTGTCTTTCCCAGCCCCTTACCAACGACACTAACGCAGTAATCATTATAAGCGTATTCAACGGTGCGCGAAATTGACCGAGAGTTGGTTCCAAATCCGAGGTAGTCAAAATCGAGGTACGGAATGTAGTCCAAGTTCTTCCAGCTTTGCAGGCCACCCCGTCCTTGGACTGACCAGTCCAACGGCTCATTTTCGGCATCGTTAACCAGTCCGTCATAAGCGAGATCCCAGTCTATTCCAGTGAGATTCTTTACAAAAGCGTCCGCTAAAACCACATCAGCATTGGAGCCACCCTGAGTCCAGCCTTTGCAAAGACTCATCCGACAGTCAGGCATCCATCCTTCGTATTTGTATGTATCTATTAAGCTTCGAACCATTTGTGACATGGCGTTTGGGTCGACAATGGTCAACAGGGGATATTGCACACGGAAAGCGTCCCAAATGCTACCATGTTTATTAGGTTGTGGTCCAATAAAATTATGGTTTTATCGGGCTGGGGTTGATGATTTCGTTCAATCGGAGAGTAAATTGATATCAGAAACGTACCAGTAAAAAGAGTCAAAATACGGCTCAGTGCTGTTCCATAGAGGATTCTCGCCCGTATAGTTTTGCGGAGACATCATTGTACGGTAGATGGCACTCCAGAACAGTGTTTGCAAGTTCTCACTCACCCCGGTAGCATTCACCGACACAGGGCTAAGCTTTTCTCTCCATGCGGATTCAGCAGAGGTTTGTATTTGGCTGAAATTCGACGCAGGGTCAGAGATTTCTGTCTCCGCATTCCGACATGCTTGATGGGTGCTAACGAGGCTAACTCCCACTCGCGCGTAGAATACATTAGCAGATATACTATCAAAGGTGACAAATCCGCCTGCTTGGAGATAGAAATCGTTGAAGCCACGAGTGACAAACAGATCCTTGACTACGGTGCCAGCTCGATTGTTGACCCATATTCCAGTGTCGTTAACACTGCCACCTGCAAAGTCAACACAGACAAAGGATTCATAAGAACCAGAGCCAAAACTTGGTAAAAATGTCCCATTTGCACTAATACGGCCACTCGTCTCATCGATGCTGATGGTGGCATTTTGACGACTTTGCCAAAGATCGGTTAAATCCAGAAGAACAAGCGGCTTAGTTCCTGTGGTGCCATTCAAGGCATCCTGGAAGTTGAACTTGTACAGTGCAGCGTGGTGTGTGGCGGTCATCTCTGCGGTGATGCCATTTGACAATGCAAGGGCGAAATAGCCTGGAGTGGCCACAACCGAAGAGTTGATGTAGCTTACAGCACGAGAGCCGATGAGAAAATCGCAATTATCAATCACATCATCCTTACAGATCTGTGGAAAGATTGGGAAGTTTCCTAATGAAGGATTACCTCCGGTGCCTGAATCGTGCATGGAAGAGAAGCCTGTAACGCTGCTGCCATCAGTCGCAAAGCCTCCAGTATTCTCCCCATTGACATCGGCCACGGCTTTTGCCATGCCGTAAGGCAAATTAGCACCGGCAAAGACGTTTCCGCCATTGTTGGTGCCAATCAAGGGATCAACAAGACTCAATGGGTCAACGCTGGCGCGTGCACAAGTTGCAAACAAAAAGGCCGCGGGCCAGCTCTTATTCAGCCTCATGGTAGATGCGGTCAGTAGTTACAAGCCCACGTGGGATGAGCGAGAGGAATAGGAAAAACGACGGCATTTTCGTGAGACTCTCCATGCGGAGAAATTCAGTGCACCTACGTAGGTAGCCTGATATTGGGGTGACATCGGCGAATGCGGAGTCAAGAGATAGACAGCAATTTTTACTGTACTTGGCAGGGGGAGCCCCGCCAATGAATGCGCGAAGTGGTTTATTGGCCTATTCTGGAATGTGATGATCTTCTCACCGGGCGAGATGCAGGAGGAAGACTTTCGAGGTTGGAGTTGGGGCATAACTAACGCTTATCGCGAGCGCGGAGTTTATCAGCCCCGTCGCTGCCAGATTGTTCAGGTGTCGCTTTCTTATCAATCGGCGAGTGGTGCCCCATCAATCAGGCGACCGCGTCGACTTTCTTTTGGCGTCTTTTTGTGTTTTCGATTCTGATTTTCAATCATAGAAGGGTTAACCTGCGTGTATCGCCATATTGTGTACCGTTTAATGAAGAGAATATTATGCTAAATATTCAATTGTGAGACCCCAATGACCCTGCTCACGTGATATTTCACGTGGGCTGACAAAGGCGGTGGAGTTCTCCGTAGTAAACTAGTTGGATGGGTCAGAATGATGCTAAACTGTCCTCAACGACAGCAAGGGACACTATGTATGACATGCACATTGGTCTTCGTACCTTGACTTGCACTCCTTGTTACCATGACACTTTGAGAGGAACTCTTTAACCAATCCCTTATTCGCACCGGCCGCCATTCGAAGCACGGAACATGGCAACTCGGCCGACTACCCGCCTAGTGCTTCTCAGCACGTTCGCACTTCTGTTTATTATATATTTTATCTTCCTCCAGCCTCGAGGCCCAGAGAGTCCGGCAACCCGAGCGCCAGGTCATTTGGCCGAGACTAAAAGCACGATTCCGTCCAACCTCGTCCTTACTGAAGATGTGCTCAAAGGCGATGCGGTCATGCCAAAGTTGGGGAATGAGACAGCAAAGTATTTTCCTCCTCCCATTGGCCCCTTTGAAGGCAACGATACGATCATCATCTGACCTCGTTGCCAATTTAGAGCGGAACTAGGTCGATCCACTTGGAAATTCTTTCATACGATGATGGCGAGATACCCGAAGGAACCTTCGCTAGAAGAACAGGAAGCATTGCGTTCTTTCGTCTACTTGTTTTCACGGCTCTACCCCTGGTAAGTCTTTTTCGATCTACGACAATCTCGAGAAAGGGGGACTAAAGGTTGACACTCATATAGCGGCGAGTGCGCGTCACATTTCCAGGGCCATCTGAAGAAATACCCGCCGCAAGTCTCGTCGCGTGATGCAGCATCAGGCTGGGCCTGCTTCATACATAACGAGGTAAACCGCATGCTAGAAAAGCCCGAGTACGACTGCAATAATCTTGACGATTATGATTGCGGATGCGGGGACGAAGACGAAGATGCAGATCCTGGTCTAGACAAGGGCTTGGCTGCAATTGTCAAGTACGATACGAAGGAATCGAGCCAGGACCATGCTTCTGGCCCTGCTGTGGAAATCACCAAGGAGCCGTGAGTGGGGATCCTTTTCCTTCTTCGTGTTCCGCAGACAACAGGCAGAAGACTTACTGATCGTACCATCTCTAGACTCACTCGCGGGGGTTAGCGAAAAATAAAGCGACCGCGAGTCCATTCGCTTAGGGCATTCTGTCAGGCCTCGTGATGACAGCCGCCCACATTCCTCTCTTAGTCACAGATCAACCTGCGAGGAATAACGGCTGCAGAGTGGCATGGCGCATGACCTGAGTCGGTTGAGGCGGGCGCTTGACTAGCGAAGCGGCTTGGTTCCCTGCGGTGCTGATGTACATACTACATCAATCATATCGTGTATATATTTTTATAGAGTCACTATACCCATGTTTGCTTTTCCCCTTCGTTTCTCCAATGTGTCTTCCCAACCATGTACGAAATAATAGTTTTCCAACTGAATAACTACGTGGATTTTGATCCCGAAGCATTGCATCGACCTGAAATCAGTATGTATAGAAGACAGCACTAACAGCCCTGGCGGAATCACGATTGGACAGCCACTGTCTGCTGACTCGATCGACTGATCATTGGCTGCAGGAGATCAAAAGCGAAACCGCTCAGGGGGGTGGTGCCGTGTCAGGTTGCGTATGATTCGTGTTCTCTGCGACGTTCTGTGCCTACACAAGGATATAAAAGGATATACAAGGCAGCCATGGCTGTCAATGGATGCATGGCTGAGAAGCTGAAACGGGCCTAGTGCCGCGATCCCCTGGCAGGCTGCATGGCTCACGCCCAATCCCTCTCGCGCGTCGCCAATCAACAACAACAACAACAACAACAACAACACTCGACACTCCGTTGGGTTGATCCGGATCAGCAAGTGGAAAGAAAGGGGGAGAAAGGGGCCCTTTAAGAGTATGCGATCCCTTGTCGCAGTCAGAAGTATATCTATCTGTGCTATCCCCACCTGTTGCATGCCTCAGGCAGCGTTTTCAGCTCTCTTAGGAAATAATTTTTCTCCGCCGTCTCTCCTCCATCTTCATGCGCAGGACTTACAAACTGTTGCCTCTCTCTCTCTAGACCGACCCTCTAGACCGCTTGATTACCATTGGGCTTTTTGTCTCCCCCCTATGTTTAACTGATCGGGCACTAAAATTCCTATTACTTCTTTCCACCAACAAATCCACTTCAGACAGCTGTACAGCCCGCCCGATTCCTTCTGATTTGCGGGCATACATTGGTGCCTGAATAGAGGATCAGAATGGTTTCCTTCCAATGCGAGGTATGAATCATCTCCATTTGCGCACTGAATCCGTCTAACCCGCTATGTTATTCTTCTTAGGCTTGCGGTGATGTGCTCACCAAGAAAAAGCTCGATCCCCACCGCGGTCGATGTCGCGGCGCCTCATTCACCTGTATCGATTGCATGGTCCACTTTCAAGGCACCGAATACAAATCCCATACGGTACGCTAAAAGCTATAGTTGTGGCTGAGCTCCTCTCCCGTTACTTTGCAGCCCATCGCCATGCGCAGAGAAAGGTATTACCTGGGTCGCGCGCGTCGCACCATCAGGCTGCTGCCAGATTTGCGCCTGCGCGAGACCTGGTTTGATGCCTAGTACCCGTTGTCGCCCAATTGGTGCCTGTAAATTTCTGTGCCTGGCATAATCATTGCTCTGTTTCCTATTGGACGAAGCTAACGAGCTCTTCTTTTTTTTCCGCATCGCACAGTCATGCATGACCGAGGCGCAAAAATATGAGGGCGCCCTATATAAAGAGAAGCCTCAGAAGGGAAACAACAAACAGAATAAAAGACAACCCGACAACTCCAAGACACTCACTAACACTAACGGAAATTCCGCCAACACCAAGAAACCCCGCCATCCGTACGTTGAAGACGCTCCCGATGCAGATGATCCTCCGTCCAAACAAGTTCCTCCCCCAGCTCCCAGTCCTCCACATACCACAGCGGCCACCGGTCCGGCCTCAAAATCAAAAGTGGCTGCTTCCACTGACAAGGACGACGTCAACGTCTTTGACTTCCTCGTCACAGACCAGACGCCAACCGCTTCGAAAATCTCGCTGGCGGGATCCAAGGAACAGATGACCATGGTTGCCAATGCACCGTCGGTCTTTGAGCCCAGCAAGGCGCTGGCTCAGTACGACACCGACGTAGATGACGAAGACCGCGAATATGATATCGCCTATGAGGAAAACGGCTTCTCTTACGGCGCTGATCCAATCAAGCCATCTCCGTACGGAAATCAAGTGTCGAATATCTCCATGGATTTCATGACTCCGGCACCAAAGAAAAAGAAGGAGAAGAAACATAAAAAGAAGGACAGCTCTCCCGATCCAGAGCCGCGAACAACGAGCGACAAGAAACGCAAGCGCGGGCATGTTGAAGAACTGAATGTCGAGGCTGCCAACGCCCGGTATGAGGAGGACACGCCAATGACAGACGCCCCATCCAGCGTCGCCAATAATGTAGGCACACCATACCTGCAGCACTCTGGACTAACAGGAGGCTTGGACCGCATGCTTCGCGATGGAAGATCACCTTCCTCAGACTACGAAGATTACTCGGATGACGAACACGATCTCCGCCAATATCAGGATCCCCACTCGCCCCTCAAGCGCACTCGCCCGAACAATAAGAACACTAGGAATGGCAATGGCAATGTCGATGGAGATGATGGTGGCCTGGGAATATCTCTCAAAGGCCGCGCTGGCCGCATCATATCCATGTTCGGTGGATCGAATGTTTCTACCAGCAGCCGGGGAAGTGCTGAGCCTCCATCGAAGACCCTAGTCCGGACACGACGCAGCCCATCCTCCAATGGTGACCACGCAGGTGCCCTGGTTCAAGTGCGCCGATCCAAGAAAACTCCGAATGTGCGACTCGTCCGCACCAGCGCAGCAGCAGCAAATGATGACTCGGCGCGCAAGACCAAACGCAAGATCAGTTCCCAAAGCAACGGCAACGATTATCACGACGCGGCACGGCCGTCCCGTCGTTTAAAGGCCATCGAATACCGCGGGTCTGATGGCGGCAGCGGCGGCGATGACGATAATCGCAAGATGGTCGTTTACCGCAACCATGACGACGAGGGACTCACCGAGGAAGAAATGGAGCGCGATAAGGCCCTCTATTTCCTGTCATTAGTGACCAAGGGGCCCGATAGCGAGCGTGGGTGCTCGATTAATAAAGCCCTCAAACGGTTCCATCGCGATTATCCGGCTGCTCGCATTGAATCTCCTGGCGATCATCACCACCACGACAACGATGATCGCCGCGGTCGTGGTCGTAGCAGCCGGGCAGATCGGGATCGCCGATTGGACGAAGAGAAGGATTTGTGGCGGACGTTACGATTGAAAAGAAATGATCGGGGCGAGATTGTGGTTTTCATTTGATGCCTATCATGTTACCTATGTGTTTCATTTCACTTATTTTGCATTGTGCTACAGTTGCATGACCTTTCGGGCATTATCTCGTTGTGTTTTTTGAATAATAAATGGGAAGAAGGCAGGGAGATTTTTTTCAGCTCTCGTTCAGGAGTCTTTTGACACTTTTTTGCTTCTAGTCTGCTTTGCATTTGATTGATTGTTTTCATTGAATATATAGAATTGGCGTGTTTCACTGTTTATTATTGATTGGCTGTCTTTTTTTCAATTCACTGATATCTTACATCGCAAGACGCTTTCCTTTTTCTGTCCCCGGTAATTACCCGATCGAGGTAGAACGAGCCCTCTAAATAGCTACCTATGTGTACACATACACCGGTGTACGTAACCTGTATAATAACCGAACGAAGCAGGCTCCGAACAGCAGGTATTAGGTGTTATATGAAGCGGAAATATAATTATATGTTGCACAGGATGCTGTTAGGTAGCTCTAGGTAATCCATATGTAAGACAGTCAGTCTCTATTAGTTATACCAGGGGTTCCATGCTATATTTGCAGTTTGAATACGAGTCTGAGGTCTGGAGTGCCCGTTATGTATCCGTAGGCTTTAGTTTGTGGACCCGATCTTTGATAGCCATTATTTCCCATTTGGGAAATCTCCGCTTCTCGTAGACTTATAAGTTGCCCACGAGCGCCCTGTAACGAGCCCCGCTTACTCCTCAATTACTAGTTCAACACCAGATAGCACTGGCTTCTATTATATGAATTCATCTTGTTGTTCCTGGACTTAATTTCTTTGCTATCCAGAGTCTAGCAGGACCAATCTACCTGTGAAATACTGAGCCACCCCGATCTATATTCATTGCTGCGTATGTATTACTATCATTCTCTCAGTTTTTACCATATTCAATACATCATGTTTTGGCAGTATCTGATTTGCATGGTGATATTCACTATTAACCAGCGTCCTTTATCAGAGAGGACTGCTACAACAGCTGTGTCTTTATTTTGCAACAATGTCACTATATGTTAGTTTAATCAGTCACTTACTCTTTGACTTAGGTATAGTACAATCAACCCCAGTCTATTCATTCACAAACTGATGAAAGGTTAACTAGATTGTGAGAAAATTGACAATCAATCCATGTCTGTTCTGAGTATGACATCGCTAGATTTTGCTCATGGTGCTACCCATAGTAAATATATGGCCTGCTCAGAATATGGTTGGATTATCGTGACATGTCTGCAGCTCATGAAGGCTTGGGGCAAGGCGCATCACCCAAAAAGAAATGGTATGTGTCCATGTGAGATGACTTACTCAACTCACTCACGTGTCAAGGAAAGTATCCCTCCTTTTGTCATTCTTGTAACGGTATGGATCGTGTTTATTGACAATAAGTCTTGTTTTAAGATTCTAGGAAATGGCCAACAGAGATGCCGGAGACGACAACTTTCACCGGTAGACCGTTCAATCGGGGACTTTTTGAAAAGAACCTTAAGTTGAACTTTCTCGACCGAACTACACAGCTTTCTGGGAAAATAAGTCTTTAGAAGATGACAATTGATGACGCTGTGAGAAAGAGGATTGTTGATAATGAGACTTTGGGTTATTTCCTAGGAAGAATCTATCTGTTCATGCTCCGTATTGGAGTTCCTAACAACAAGCTACGCTTCCGCCAACATATGGCTAATGAAATGGCACATTCCGCTACTGACCGCTGGGATACCGAACTTCTCATCTCATACGGGTGGATTGAATGTGCTGGGTGTGCAGATCGCTGTGCTTACGATCTCACAGTACATTCGAAGAAGACCGGCGAGCCATTGATTGTTCGTGAACAGAGAACAGAGCCCTTGAAGGTGGAGCATTGGCAGATCATCATTGATAAAGCCAAGTTTGGTCCAACTTTCCGTAAGGATGCGAAAGCCATGGAAAGAGCTTTGTTGGCACTGGGACAGGCAGAACGGGAAGCCTTCTCAGAAGTCTTAAAACAAAATTCTACATCACCATCATCGTTCCTGGAGTGCTCGACGGCAATTTAGATATTCTACGAGAGCTCGTCAAGTTTGAAAGGCGGACTGTCGTGCAGAATATCCGCGAATACACTCCTAATGTCATCGAGCCCCCTGTTTGGTATTGGGCGTATTTTTTGCAGCCTCCTGGAGCACGTCTATTGGCAGCATGCGGATGATGCTGCCTGTGGGGTATGTCATTCTATTTGGCACTCTATACCTATGCATATGCTAAATCACGATTTAGGTGCTGTCACTGCCTCTGTCAGTTGCACCCACTAAGGTGTTGATTGTGCCTTTGTCAAGCCAGCCAGTGTTTGTCCCTATTATTCGAAAAATATCACAACATCTGCGACAATTGGGTATCTCTTGTCGTGTTGATGACTCTAGTGCCAGTATCGGTAAACGATATGCTCGTAATGATGAACTCGGGATTCCGTTAGGAATAACTGTTGATTTCGACCCAATTAAGAAGAGTACAATTACATTACGGGAGAGAGACAGCACCAACAAGTCCGTGCTTCAACAGAGGATATAATAAAAACTCGTTGACAACAAGGAAAGCTGGAGCGACATCTTAAGAAGACTCCAGAATTTGTCAGTCAAGGATGAGTTTATTGTATCATCGGAAATTTGCCTACGCTAAAAGATTCGGCACCAAACCATATAATTGAGATTGCTGCTAGAAACCTAAACACTACATCCGACTTGCCGGTGAATCTTGAACATTAGGTGTCAACCAGTTGGGAAGAGCAACGCTATTGAGGAAGTTCGTTTTATAATTTGTTTAGTCATTTACGTCCGCATTTGGAGTTGTTTATTCCTGTCCTCTTTTCCCTTCGAATATATGATATCCCTCTGGTGTGGATCAATAGTAACATCGATGCCGTAGTAACTAGCACAATCGTCTCTCTTTCACTCTTCTCTACATAAAACAACTATCTTCACCCTCCCTTGCGCGGTTTGATCGCCTGCTGGTGCCGTGGAGCATCGATATGTGCTGCAAACTTGGTGATCACGATATCCGCAGCAGTCATGTTCAAATCGTACTTCTCAGCAGAGATAAGGGAAGCCTGGATTGAAAGGTATGGCAGATTCAATATCTTCAAAGTCCTCCGGCGTCAATTCGACTTAAGTGCTTCGATATTCGCAACAAGATGCTCGACTTTACGTTGTCCAATGATTGGAAAGACGTATGGCGTCTTCTGGAGGACATATGCTAATGCCTATATTTTTGGAGGGTTGGGTTACCTTTTCTTTGGTATATATTTGATGTTTTCCAGACAATTGGTCCATTACTTACAACAGCATGCAGAGTACTACTCTTGCGGTTTGCAATTGCTTCAAGAGCATCAGATATGCGGATCTCATTTTCAGACAATTCTGCTGCCCTTCCTGACCCAGTATGTTCAGACTCTCGCGCTGCGGTAGTTTTGAATTTTCCTTGACCGAGAGAACCAAATGGAGCAATTGCCATGCCCTGATCTCGGCACAGGGGAATGATATCTGGTTCCATATCGCGTAGCATTGCATTCCAACTTCCTTGGTAGATGGAAAAGGGACGGAGACCATGAGCACGAGCATAGTCGTTGGCCTTGACTACCGCCCAGGCTGGAGTATCGGAGATACCAAGGTACAACACTTTTCCTGCAGTGATCAACGCATTCAACCCGTGCATGAGCTCTTCGACACTGGTTGTGAGATCCCACAAGTGCACATATAGTATGTCTATGTAATCTGTTTGCAGCTTTTCGAGTCTTCGTTTGACAGAAACATGCATTGATTTCATTGAGTTACCACTGAAGTTTGAATGCATCGGGAACTTGTCGAACTGCCCGGCGCGAAAGGGTGATGTGTATTCGGTGGCAAAAATTTTGAGATTGAATGTAAGCATATCAATTGTGACCGGCATTGGGAACACCGCTTACACCATTGTATCACGATTCCCACGAGCTTTCATCCATTCGCCGATCCGTTGCTCGCTCTCTTCGAAATGGTAATTGCTGGAGCTGTGGACAGAATTAGCTGGCATGATGGACTAGGCAGGTGGAGCATACGTATCAATGAAATTGCCTCCATTCTCATAAAACGTGTCCATGATGACAAACGCATCTTCTTTCGGGCATTCACCCATAAATTCCTTCCTAGAGATTGTTCAGCCAGTGATCAACCAAACTCATTGATACCGTGGGCCTCACTTACCATGCCGTGCCAAAATTCATCGACCCGAGACATAATGGCGAAACTCTGAGTGCAGGGAGGCGAGAGAACACGGTGATATCCAAGAAGACTTTTTGGCTTGGGAGCACGAGTACGGAAAGCGTTCCTGACTGGTGCCATGTTGAATTTCTTTCTTTTCTTTTCTTTCTACATTTATCTCTTGGAGAGACCATGGACGCATTTTTACCTCACCTCCATCAAGATGATTATTAATGTCGACTTCATTGAGTCGCAACAGAGCTCAATTCGGAGATTAGACATGCCTTATGCCCAAACTCCCGTAGGGTTGATAGCATAGTAGTTATTATGTCCTATGTACGACTCGCTTGTCCACGGGGTCTTGGACTATCCATGGATATAAATGTGAACTCAATCCAGTCCGAGCCTGCGCAGATGCCTATGCCAGTTTTGCTATATTTTACTAGATATACTATACCTACCTTCAACCAATCATATCAGCGTAAGCCGAACGGTGGTGCACAACCAATCAAAAAAGAACCGAACCTTCAAAGACAAAGAATGTCTGCTATAAGCTATGTAGTTATGTGTAACAGACTCCTTGCAGAGGACAAAGGAGAAAAGGACAGAATCGACATTTGCTGGGGGCCAAATTGTGGCACAAACGCGGGATGAACGAATCCCCCACCATCTTGACTCTCCATCCAACTCCCCATCAACTACACAACTGCTCGTATATAGACATTGACCCCTTGTTTTCTCGCTTGTAGCCACAGTCTGCCTTCCTTTTCAAAATGAGTGCCGTTTTCGCAGGGCCCGATCATGCACAACTCGTTATCAATAAGACGCAGGCGCCCAAAGATCTCCTGCCGACCGATCAGCTGAAGTTCGGCGCCTCGTTCACCGGTGAGTTCGGCATGCATGTCATATACAAACAATCCGTGTGATGCATGGTTTAAATTAGCGCTGACATAAACATGACTAGATCACATCCTTTCTGTAGCATGGGACTCAACCCATGGATGGGGCATTCCGAAGCTGGAGCCATACAAGGCGCTCTCTCTCGACCCAGCAGCAGCTGTGTTCCACTATGCCTTTTGCTGCTTTGAGGGCATGAAGGCCTACAAGGACGCCAAGGGAAATGTGCGACTCTTTCGACCTGAGAAGAATATTCGCCGGCTCAACACATCAGCCCAGCGCATTGCGTTGCCGGCTTTTGATGAAGCCGAAGTGCTGAAGCTGCTGGCCAAGTTTACGGAAATCGAGAGTCGCTGGATTCCAGAGTACGTCGATTTTCTCGCTTCTTCATATTCATATCTTTGTCAAAGCTAACAGGAAAAATCTAGAGGCCGAGGCTTTGCATTATACATCCGACCGACACTGATTGGCACGGAGCCTGACCTTAGTGTGTCGCGGCCACAATCCGCCTTGTTGTATATCATTGCAAGCCCCGTGGGAAACTACTTTGGGACCAGTGGCATGAAAGCTATTTCACTCGAAGCCATCTCTACGCCAGTGCGCGCGTGGCCCGGAGGCGTGGGCGACAAGAAGGTTGGCGGCAACTATGCGCCGACGATCGTCGCTGCAGAGCAGTCCCATGCGCGCGGCTTTCAACAGGTGCTTTGGCTCCTGGGCGATCCTAAGGTGCCAGAACAACAGTACATCACTGAGGTGGGCACGATGAACTTGTTTGTTGCGTGGATTGACCACGAGTCAAACACCAAAGAGTTGGTCACTGCACCTCTTGATGGCACGATTCTACCGGGCATCACACGCGATTCGGTGCTTGAACTTGCACAGGAGCGGCTAGTCCCTCAAGGCTGGCGTGTGACTGAGAAGCGAGTGTACATGACTGAGATCAAAGAAGCGGCCGAGCAAGGCCGTTTACTAGAGGTGTTTGGCGCAGGCACTGCCCTCATAGTGAATCCCATTCGGTCCATCTCTTGGAACGGACAGGTGATTCATTGTGGGCTCAAAAAAGACCAGGAAGTTGGAGATATCACATCCTCTATGAAAGATTGGATTGAAGATATTCAATACGGCGAGACGGAGCATGCGTGGAGGTGAGTTAACGCTTTCACTGTTTCTTTCTATCAATATGCTTAGAATAGAGGCTAACATCGGTGGACAGTGTTGTGGTTTGAGTGCGATCCCATCTCGAGACAATAGTCCACGCACATGGCATTGAGAACGAGCAATGCCGTTCGCTCATTGGAACAGATATCATCTCGGTGTTGGCAAATTAGAACATGTTTGAATTGTAAGCTCACATGCAGGCGTCGTAATCAAGCATATAGTTTCTGCCCTCGCTCTATACCTTATGTTCTGGTTGGGGAAAGGATTATCTTCTGCATTGCAAAGAATTGAAAGAGGAATGTGCCTATACCACGGTATTGGTATGACCACCAGTCTAGGTATTCCAGTCTAGTTTCTCCGTTAGATTTAGACATGTGATGAATGAACACTCCAAACACTGCCAAAGGAAGTTTTGGATCTACACCTGAGTTTGGATGACCTTGTCGTCCTGCGTGTGGGGTAACACAAGTTTCTTACGAGCGAACGCTACGTTGCCACTCTATCATTTGATAAATAAATCCTGTCCATTTAAACATATTATAAATATTAATCAGCTCTTTGTTGGACTAGACAATCAACACCGCTGCGCGAGTTTTAATGTTTGTAAGGGATGAGAATGTACAAGAATGTGAGGTTCCTAGCTTCTTATCTTTGAATGTCTTTCTTTTGTTGCCTATTTAGGAATTATGCAGGTCTTATTCTGTTCAAGACTGGAATCCCTTATTAACTCGTTATTTTTCTTGCCGCTTCTTGTTCAATGCGGTTTTTTTTTTCTCTGTCATATTCACAGTGTATACGCTAACAGACAACCAAAATCAAGATGATTATGAAAGCTGCTGTTAGCCTGCTAGCCATTAGGCTCGCTTCTGCCCATATAGAAATGAATTGGCCATATCCCCTGCGCAGCAAGTATGACCCTGACACACCTACGTCTCTGATCGACTATTCCATGACAGACCCGTTGAAGTCGGACGGTATGCCCCCTATCCTTCCCCTTTCTCGAGACGTATATTCGCAAAATCTGTGGTTCAAGACGAGCAATATACTGAAGTTACAAACAGGCTCCAACTTCCCTTGCAAAGGCTACATTTCAAATACTCCCTGGCGCTCTGTGACCAGCTACATGGCTGGGCAGAAATACAACATCAGCCTCGCAGGCTCAGCTACACACGGTGGAGGATCCTGCCAACTCTCTCTTAGCTACGACAACGGCACCTCATTCCATGTCATCGAGTCGATGGAAGGCGGTTGCCCTCTGGAATCCTCCTACGACTTCAATATGCCTAGTGATGTCGCCAATGGTGATGCACTTTTCGCATGGACATGGTTCAATTACGAGGGAAACCGTGAAATGTACATGAACTGCGCAGATGTGACCATCTCGGGTGGCCAGGGAACCGCAGATTCCTTCGAATCTGCGTATCCGGAGATCTTCGTGGCTAATGTCGGTAATGGATGTCAGACCATTGAAATGCAGGAGACTGTGTTTGCCCATCCGGGAAATCAGGTCATTTATGGTTCTGGCGTGACCTCGTCTAGTCCGCCTTCTCCTTCTTGTGCTTGATGGTTACGATTTGTCCAAGGTTATATGAGAATACGTCTGGTCATCTTCTTTGATATGTATTCTTCTAATGTTTCTCTTACGTCTTTCAGGGGTTTGTTTCCATGTTGATATTTTATTTTAACCTGGATGATGCTTCGTGGCATTTTATCTAGTCTACTATGTCTTGAATAATTAATTACCCGCAAGTCATTGATTCATAGACAGCCTCCTTGTATCTAATTCCTTCCAACGCCCTAGGGGCGATTATTGTGTAGTTTCTGGTAGTTGATCAGCCCGTTTACCAAGTTCCTGTCCGAGGTATTTCCACTTCAATGGCTCATCGCCTGGTTTCAACCCCTCGATTTCGATAACCTGATCATCTCCTGGTACAATATCCAAGGCGCTATCACTAATTGTGATACCGTCTCTCTCCTCAAACACAAGGCACTTGACTGGTTTTAATGTACTGATAGTAATACTCCGCTGTCCTTTCCCGCTGCTTTCTGACGAGTCCTGGTCAGTCTCATGCACTTTGATGCCCCTGTTGCTAAAATCTAAATATTTTAGTGGCTGTGGCCAGTCGATATCGCGTGCCACTAACCGTCCATCGACCCAGACACGAGCCGCAAGAACGTGTGATTCGGGATACTCCTTGTGGTCAATGACACCGTCTAAAATGATGTTCGTGGTCCCATTCGCGACTAGCCTAATGTTCTCATGAACAATACGATCTCGAATCTCAAGGCCCGTATCAATCGAGATAAACTTGAGCTCTACAAGAGCATTGACTTCTTCTTGCAGACTGCTCACCGCCCATAATTCAAATTTGCTTGTTTTTGCTGGACGTGCATGCGACACGCTCCAGTCATGATGTTCGCGCTGCACCCCTACCGCAATAGGAGCGAGTATTCTCGCCATGGCGTAGTATGCAGGCTTTGGTCGGAGAAAATAATCAACTATGGCCCAGGAGATGGTGGGCCAGCAATCATTCAACTGCCAGAGTAAAGCACCGCCGCAATGACGTTCATCTCCCCATTGGCGCCTCCATGCACGATAGCCGAACATCATTGTCTCTTCCTGCACAACTTGTGTTAGGTAGATATAAGTCTAGACTAGACAGTTAGCTATCTTAACCATACTGAGAGCTAATCAGTACAAGGAAAAGAGAAAAGAGATAGAAGGAATGAAATGGGATTCGTCACCTCCAAATCAGTGGCTGTTCTCAAATTTTCCACCAGATAAGTGGCTAGCCGGCGCTCATGGCCGTCTGCTTTGTTATGGAAATCAATCACACGGGACTGTGGGAAAAGATCCTTTTTGTCTTCAACAAAATATTCAATTGTTTTAAGATGAGGAAAGGCTTCCATGCCGAATTCACTATTGAATCTGCCGCCAATGGTCCCGAATATCTGATACTTTTCCTGGCTGCCGTGCCATACTATTCAAAATGAGTTCTTTTATTAGCCATGCTGATTTTCATCTTCTTTCTGAGCGATAGACTCTAGAGGTATAGTTTTCACTCACCGTTCCATTGGTGTAAGTCACCAACCGTTGGATCAGAGGTGATTTTTCCGTCTCCCCACGGACTTCCAGGGTGGTAGAAGACATGTGGTGAATATTCCTTAACTACTGCGGGCAAGAGATTCTCATAGATGTAACGTGCGGGAAAATCGGTCTGCAGCCACTGCTGGGGATCTTTGTCATCGAAGTTGTATGTCAGTCCGGCTTGTTCCTGAACCTGGTAGTCTTCGTTGTTTCCAGCATAGAGCACAATAGATGGGTGATGCCTGAGCCGTGAAACATTCTCTATTGCTTCTCGTTTGATTGAATCTAATAGGGTAGGCCAGGTCGGGTAATTGCCGCACCCAAACATAAAGTCTTGCCAAACCAAGACACCTAGTTCATCACAAGCGTCGTAGAAGGCGTCTTCTTCGTATATCCCGCCTCCCCAGACACTGCCGGACCAATCAGTAAAGATGATGGATGTTCAAAGTAATCTTCCATGACAAAAACATACCGGATCATAGCCTGGTTTCCCCTAATCATTAATTTGATCCAGTTTCGATATTTTTCTTCACTGACTCGAGGTAAAAAACTGTCCGCAGGAATCCAGCAAGAACCGCCGCAGAAAATGTCAACACCATTTATGCGAAAGAAAAATGACTTTCCATGTTTGTCCGGTTTCTGAACGATTTCTGCAGTACGGATACCAAACCTCTTGGAGATTTGATGAAGTGTATCACCACCCTTTTGCGTTACGGCAACTGACAATTCATATAGACTCTGGTCACCATATCCGTTCGGCCACCATAGATTTGGCTGCTCGATTGTAAACGTTGTCGAACCGGTACCATCAGAGCCAACAACAAAATCCTGATGAGCAAGCTCCTGCCCACCGAATTTAAGATAGAATGTCCCTTGGTGCCCATTTAACTCATGGCTCGACTGAACCTTTGCAAAGGCCGTTACATGTGCTGTCTCATGATTATGGGACAGCTTTATCTCGGTCCAAACATCAGCTATTCTTGCACTGAATATTTCTAGACGCACATCACGCCAGATACCAGCTGTCATCAAGAGCGGGCCCCAATCCCATCCCCAGTGGTATTGTGATTTTCGTACTGCGAGCCTTGCTGTCTCGCCGTTGAACCCAACCCACTTATGCTGCGGATGGCTTTTCTGAATTTCCCGTGCCTTGAGCAGAGCAGAATCAAACACGACCTCTAAAGTGTAGCTTTGTCTGCTAGGATCGAGCAATTGACTCGTCACGTCAACTCTGTGCGTTAAGAACATGTTGTCACTCTGCAATATGAGTTTGCCGTCAAGATAGACAGTTGCAAATGTGTCGAGGCCATCAAAGACAATGAAGGAATTCGCACCTTCTGGAATCGCTGGCTTCTGTATTGTAGTGCGGTAGATCCACGACTTTTCACTGATCCATTCTGCATCAAGTTCGTTGAAGCCGATTAAAGGATCAGAGATCCTGCAATATCAGGTTACAACTAAACCTGTGTTATTTCCTCTGCAGCTCAACTTACTTTTTGTTGGCCAGGAGGTCTTGATGCACCACTGATGGAATCGCAGGTGCAGGAAGCCATGCGTCGTGAGACTCGTTATCGGCTTGCTTGAACTGCCATTGGGACGCCGATAAGGAGAGTTTGTAGAATGGGTTCATATTGAAAGACAACTAGTTTTGTCGATTTGTATACGTTATATGCTTGATCCATTCGAGCATCTTGTAGAAAGACCCAAAGGTGCGACGTTTACGGCTTTAAGGCAGGAGTCTCCCATGGCGCTCACGTGGGCACGCGGAGTGTCGCCTCGAGCTATATTCCACTGCAGACTAAATACACCAATGCTGCGCACGGAGTGGAGTGTGCGGAGAGTGCCCAATGGTTTTAATAGCCCAAATTCGCAACAAATTCATTCGATATACCTAGGGGATATAATTCGGTGGAGCGGATTGCAGAGCGGAGACTCGACAGTCTTGCGGGGCTCCAGCGGAATGCCTGAGGAAGCTTGGCAGCCTGAGGCCGAGGCCGAGACCTCGACACAATTTCTCCCCAGCATATCACCACATATATAACCACCGCCATGGCCTCATTTCGAGCTAGCAGGCTGCAGAACCTGCTCACGAGCAATCACCGGCTATTGCAGTCCCAGCAAAAGAGATTCGCCCAGGTGCACGATGTGCGATTCCTAGCCACACACAGAGATCCGCGACAGATCCTGGACAAGTACAAGCACAAGCTTGACCAGAAAGCAAAGGAGTAAGCTTATGCCGGGGCGATGGTTAACTGTCTACCTCGATATTGGTACTGACACCCGATACTTTTTTCGTGTCTAGAGAGGGCCATGAATCGGTAGAAGCCTTGAAAGATGCGTATAAAGATAAAATCGCCGAATATCGTCGCAAAGCCTCTACTGCCGCCACGCCCGAGCCGACATCACCTCCGGCAACTTCTTCGCCTTCACATTCGCCTGCTTCAACCCCGGCAGCAACTCCGCCTTCCTCGCCATCACCAATCGGCGCTGCTGCCAAGGGGACCATAGACAGCAATGCACCGGGTATTAAACCACTCGGTTCGTATCTGAACATCGAGAAAATCCTCACTCTACCGCCCAAAGAAATCGAGACCCTGTGGCGACTCCGAAATGCAAATAACGCACGCTCAATATGTGCTGTTATTCCCTTAGATACATACCAACGAATGGCGGCGGCAGCCCGTTCCAACCCACAATTCATTCTCCCCTTGCCACGTCAACCGTCAACCACACAAGCCGATGGAAGCGAGGGACAGCCCAAAGAAAACGACGGGTCAGCTGCGGTAGAAGGCGGTGCTGACATTCATTTCTTGCAATGGGGGTTCCATCCCCCCGCTGCATCAACATCATCGCCGCTACAGACGGCTAACACACATACCTCTACAATCGTGTTCACACACCTTGCAGCCTACAAGCTGCATGGCTCATTTGCGCAGCCCCATACAACAATCACACACCATCTTGACCTGGCAGATGAGAAGGGACTGGTCCTTATGCATGGGCAAGTCATGCCGGATAGCGGCGTGTCCATTTCCGAGGCCAGTTGGTTGGTAAGCTGCGTGCAGCGATTCTATGATTTCGATGGTGAAGGCAGTGGACGCAAAGGGGAGCTTTTGCGTATGTTTACGCGCGGTGATGTGGAGGGATTCAAAGTTGAGGATTTGGTTAGCGAAACGGAAACACTTTCCTAGATACGCGCCGAGCAACGGTTGGCTCATTCATTGATAGATGAAGTGTTCTTTTAGAATGTATGATTATGTATTTGTATAAATGTGTAAGTGATATATATGTGGTTGAGAGGCAATGTATCGATCGTACCTAGGTTACTTTGTGGTCTATTGTGCATCAGATGAGATGTTTCGGCAAGTCTGCTATAGATACGTGATAATATAATCAAAGTAATAAAAAAAAAGTTCTCAGTCCACTCAACTGAACTGGATCTGATATGTGTCTGAATTTTGTGAGACAGGGTATCTTGAAGGAAAGTATGGGTAAAGTATGTAATGAAGAAAATTGAAGGAAAAGAAAAGGCCTCGTAAGTAACGATATCCACAGGAATAAAGTAGCCCGCTCAATCAACCACATATTCTATGACAAATGATCGAATGTAGTCGAAATAATGAGGTTCTGCGACGCTATCGTTGTGACCGCCATTGGGAAGTTCGCGCCAAACTTTTGTCGACGCTTGACACAGATCAAACAGCTGCGACATGTGCGACGGTCTGCCAGAGAATATTATTAGTTTCGATAATCGCACGTAGCGGGGCGAGAAACATACGGTATCATCTCGTCTTTCAGTCCACTTAGGAAAAGAATAGGAACGTCCTTGATGTCTGGAAGCACGTCCTCGCTGTTCCAATACTGGTGGCAAAGGCGAGCGAGGTAGCGAGCCGGTGGGAAGACACTGAGATAGTTAGGAGACCAATCTTGTCCCAGACAGAAGCGTTGTATCTGATAATACATACGAGGGAATAAGTTTTCGAATACAGAGAAATGTATTCTCCAAGATCAAACCTGCGATGACGCCTTTCTCCAAGTTCCTAGCCACAAGATTGATCGCAACAGCGCCCCCGAGACTCTGGCCGTAGACAATAATCTTGGTGTCTCTGGTTTCAGCTCGATTTCGCAAATAATCGAGAGCGGTCTGAGAATCGATATTCAATCCTCGTTCATCAGGCGTTCCCGTAGAAAGCCCGTATCCACGATACTCCAGCATGAAGACGTTGCAATTTAGCGCCTTGGTTAGTACTTTTGCAATAGGGACTCGATGACCAATATTGCCGGCATTGCCATGAAACATCAGAATTGTCAGATCACGGGCATTGTCTTTATTGGATGGACGTATAAACAAGGCATTCAAGGTCTCGCCATCGGGGGTAGGGATCTGAAGGTCTTCGTAGTCCGATATTCCGAACGCGGATGGCTGCGGTACATTTGTGCGAGCATCGACAGGCACGGTTCGCGGATAGATTATTTCACTGGTGGCAATACAAGTCAATATTGATTGTCCCAGCTGTTTACTTTTAAACGTGTAGCCACGTACTTTTGTTTGAAATATAACAGACTGCTTGCAACCACTGCTAATCCCGATGATGCCAGCATCGGAAGACGCATGAATTGAATCGCATTCCCTGCCATTGTGGAAATGTTCCATTGCGGCGGTGGAGGGGGTGAGTCAGACATTGTAGCTGTGTTCGGCGCGAGGTAAGATCAACGTAACAGGGCTCGCGAAAGATTCCGGTCGTAATTCTCTTAGGGTGTAGTTATTTACACATGGAGCACCAGCAGCGCTGACGACGTCTGGTCAAAGATTGCACAGGACGTACAATGAGTTCAGCCCGCGGGGATTGCGATGGCAGGGGCAAGCCGAAGACTGAGACAAGCAGGAAGGGAATTAGAAGATCATCTTAAGAATCCAGGCGAACTATCTGGCAATAGTCTGTCTGTTCATTCGGCAGTCAAGGTAAAGGTCATTGCACTCAATGGACTGACTACAGGTGGATGGCGATCGTGAGTCTCGCCCAATAACGATTGACGGCTCAATGGAGGGAGCCAAGCCGCCAAGACATCGCCTGCCAATACAACCAGCGCGCTCTGATTGGTCGGAGCAGCAGCCAATGACAAGCTGGTGGTCCTCTGACCGCCCGGGAAGCTTCGTTGCTGCTTGGTTGCCTGCCTCACTCGGCTTCTTGACCAGCTTCAACTCCATCCTGTCTGTTTGTTTGTTCATACATTCTCCAATCCCCCTACCAGCTACAGGTCATCAGCCAAACTCCTTGCCCGTGCATTTAGCCAGACCATATTGAGATTTAATCAAGCAAATACGAGATGATCTCGAACGCCAGCGGTGCTCTGGGGGAAGGTAAGCTGCCCGAGCCGCCAGAGCTATAACGGACTACAAGCTGAGAGAGTTTATCAGATGGCATCCACGTCGATATGAACCACCTGAAAAAAGGCGAGGTCAAGTAAGTTTTCTTCTTAAACACGAGTTCTGCTCGTCTGGGAAATATTCGCTAACTGTCAAGCGCAGCCTTGGAACCTCGATGTAAGCCTGACCTGCTCCTCCTCTTCACACCTTGTCCCATCAACAGCTAATCACAACGGAAACACAGCATGGCAATCAACTTCAAAGATGGCGTCATCCTTGGTGCGGATAGTCGGACGACTACCGGTGCATACATTGCCAACCGAGTCACAGACAAACTTACACAAGTTCACGACACTATTTGGTGCTGCCGGTCTGGTTCCGCCGCGGACACGCAGGCCGTCGCCGATATCGTCTCATACCACCTCAACATGTATGGCATCGTTAATGAGGAGCCCCCAAGCACGCAGACGGCGGCCGCTCTTTTCCAGGAACTATGTTACGAAAATAAAGACGCGCTTAGGTAGGCAGGGATCCTCAGCTGGAAGCTGGAAGATGATGTGGCCAGGCCAAGACTAACACTGGGTAAATCCACAGCGCGGGAATCATCATTGCGGGCTATGATCGACGACACGGCGGACAGGTATATTCGATTCCACTTGGCGGTTCGCTCCATAAACAGGCCTATGCCATTGGCGGGTCCGGATCTACCTACATCTACGGATACTGCGATGCCAACTGGAAGGAAGGCATGACAGAGGAGGAGGGCGTTGACTTCGTCAAAAGTGCATTGGGCGAGGCTATCAAATGGGATGGCAGTTCTGGTGGTGTAATCCGCATGGTCGTGCTCACAGCCAAGGGAGCAATTCGTCACCTATATTTGCCTGACAATGGTTATACCGGCCCGGGCCCGGCCAGATAAAAAGACCTACCACTGTTTCCATAGACCTGATTATTGGCCGATTATTGGTTCTTCTCTCTCTCTTCTCTTGACTCGTAGTGCGTAGTTGTGGTCTCCGCGTATACGAAAGCCCGCTCCATGGCGAGTTGGCTGTAGCTCGCCTCTTGATGTACTCGGTAGTGTATTAGTATCATGGTCAACCCGTATTGTCAATACCGCCTGCTGCGATCACAAACCACAAATTGCGGGAATAATCACGGCTTCCTCCACCACCTGCTCCTTCGGCGTGCCGTCATTCGCCCGCGGCCCGTGGCTGTAATTTACATGCGGCGTCAAGCTAGTATTTATGTATTTATCGCCGATGTCAAGTCAGTTCCCCATGCTGACTCTAATTATGATCCTTTCATTTCTATTTCTCTCTCTTGCTTCTAGGTTAGATTGAATTGATGCTTGCCCTGCTTACTTCTCGCTTTGGCTTTCATCAAATTCACTCTGTCGTTGGCTGCCCACTGATCTTACTCCGGCGCTCCCGCTAGGATCTAAGGCCTCGGTGAACAGCCAGATTATCAACACCTGCTCTGACTATACTACAGTTATACTATACGGGATATAGTAACAACTAGGTATACTATCTAGAGCATTGGGCACTACAGCGCGCGGGTTACCTCGGTTCATTTGAATCCTCGAACGCACTTTGACCCCCAATCTCCTATATATCCTATAGGCCATCAGACTAACACTGACCATTATCCTACGAAAGAGCGCCATCCTGTTGCCAGCCCGCGCCAGCCAGTTGAACTGCCTGTGTTTGAATTGGCCACTCTCAATCGTGAGTTGCACCGGCCGAGACATCGTAAAGCCGCTACAGACTCGTAATCTGTCCCTCACCACCAATCCGTTGACCGAGACGCCCGTTCTTTCTGCGGTGCTTTGCGCGACAATTGATTTCTCTGGCCCTGCAGACATACCAACTAGCAGCTCAGCCATCCGCGACAAAGAATGCAAGGTTGAGAAGTTGCTTGTGGTCGTGCGCAGTGACGTTGTGTGTTGTGCCGGACTGGCCCATTTGCCGCCCCCTCCACGACTGTAAGGCTCCAAGGCACTAAGTAAGTCGCTAATCCTCCTTCCGGCAACTACCTTGCTTTTGCTTCACGGTGTGCCAGTCAGGCGCCTGTGAGAATACACCCGGACAAAACAGGCGACACTGCATATTCAGAACTGCGGATCAGGTTTTCGGCTTCCTCCGCATTGTCACTTGCTTTCCCTCCTGTAACCACGCCGTCCGTCGATTTGCAATTCCATCCCGCATTTCTTCCCCTCCTCCTCCTCCTCCTCTCTCCCCCCCACGCCTCCCTCCGTTGCTCGTCCTCCTCTCTGTCCGCATACTTGCAGTGTGAGCCAGCCTGCCCCGCATTGGCTTCTTCTGAGAAGTCAGGGCGTCTGGCTTGTCGGTCGTTCTTTTCTTTTTTATCTTGCGGGGGAATACTGACATGGGCTTTGTAACCATCAGCCCAAATCGCGGTGCCGGACAAGGTTCAGCGCCCTCCACAGACGACGACCGGACAACATGCTTGGAGGCAGCACGATCAACCGCGTCGCTAACTCGTCAGAATCCCCCTATCGCTCTTCGTCCGTGCCTCCAACAATAGCTCAACAACAACATCACCACCACCACCCATCCGCTAGCACCCTTAGCTCTAGAGAGGCCTCTACTCCCACCTCTTCAGCCATTACGCCTTCCGCCCCTTCTTCGGTTGCGTCGCATACACCTCCTTACCCGACTTCGACAGCATCGTTGCATGATGTACCAGCATACATCCAATCTCAACATCATCATCAGCCAGTCAATACCCATTACCCCTCCGAAGCTTCGTACACGATGACCCCGGGATCTTCTCGAGAGGTCGGCGGTGCTGATCCGACGATGGCAGCAGCAAGCTCGCGATATTATCCGTCAGAGTTTCAGACCTCTACCAGTCACCCAGCTCAGATGCACATGTCTGGAGCGTCGAACATACCATCTCCATCGTCGCCACAACTACATCCAACACACCCATCAACGAGATCATTGGGGGGGTCAGAGGCCACCTCACCCAGCCGTATCAAAGTCCGCTCCTTATCTCATATCCAGAGTTTTGCCAGCGAGGAATTCCTAGAGCAATCCCAACAGTCCAGACGGCCTGGCCGGGGGCCGGCTGAGCTCGGTCGCCAGTACGAAATCAGTTCAATGCCGGTGACAGACATCATTGAGATGGTTGCAGGCTTGTTGACCAAGATCACGGCAACAAATGACATGCAGCATGAGCAGATTCATCGCCACATCCCCCCTCCGGACGGCACAGCCAATCTTAGTGCGCAAGCCAGCAGCGTGCTTGCGTTTCATGGTAAAAACGTGCCCTCAATCACAATCCTCAACTACCTCGCGCGTATTCATAAATACTGCCCTACCACATATGAAGTGTTTCTCAGTTTATTAGTCTATTTTGATCGGATGACGGAGATGGTGAACAGCAGACCCATCATCCATCGAAGCCGAAATAGACTAGACTCGGCTTCCACTCGGTCTCTAGAGGTGCGGTCTCGTTCCACGTCTGCAGCGACGCATGGGACTTCATTCAGCGGCCATCCAGCTGTTGTCACCCCCCCGTCTTCGAGCGGAATCGTAGCCCAAGATCTGAAGTCTTCGGAAGCTTCCATACCGTCCTCGTTGCAGCTAGATGACGACGAGGACGAGGAGTTCGCCAACTTCTTCGTTGTCGATAGTTTTAATATCCACCGGCTAGTTATCGCTGGGGTCACATGTGCCAGTAAATTCTTCTCAGATGTTTTTTATACTAATTCGCGTTATGCAAAGGTATGTCCAGCTCTCTGCGAATCTTCCAGTACGATTTTGGTTTTCTGACAGCCCGGTTCTTGTTCACTAGGTTGGCGGACTTCCTCTTGTCGAACTGAACCATCTTGAACTCCAATTTCTCTTGCTCAACGACTTCCGACTAGCAGTACCTGTGGAGGAGCTGGAGGCGTATGGCACCATGCTTGTGGAATTCTATGCCCGCGAGGTAATCGCTCAGCAACAGCAAGCAGTTTTAGCCAATATCCCTAGCTCCATAGACTATGGAAGTCGAGAGCAACAGCGCCATCATCATCACCAGCATCATCATCATCGCCGCGATGGATCCGAGTACGGTCAAACACCAACGCCTCCTCGGACGTAGGAGATTGATCATTATTATTTTTTTGTGTCATGCTCATGAAGAAGGATTGGGTAACTTTTTTTTTTTTTTTTTTTTCACTTTTCGGTTTTTGTTCATTCCAAATATACAATCTGTCTACTCATTGATGATTAATTATATGGCTTGCACAAACATAGAGGAAGGACATGGGAGTTTTCTGTTATATCTTCTGCTTCTTCTTCTTTTGCGCTTTCTCTCTCTGTGTTTGTCTTCTCGTGCTTTCTGTCTCTGGCGAAGCGGATTGAATTCATCTCTCGTATCCTAGGTAGGCGGATATTTTGTGTATTGTGGTTATACTGGGATACAATTCGATCACAATTTATGCTCTTTCTACTTCTGGTGCATCGTCCCCCATTGGAGTCCTCAGGCACACCAGCGCTCCTTCCTCGACGACACCGTCCAGCGCTCCTTCCCTCCGCGGCGCCCACTGTTATTGTTTACCGTATAAATACTGCCCTCTCCTCCCCCCGTTGCGTCTTCTCTTCTTCTCCTTCTTCTCTCTCCTCTTCACCCATCGTGGCCCTTCTCTCCGTTCCCCCTACTATTCTCATTTTCCTACTGCTACCCACATTTTTCATACTGCTATCGCATTCACAATGCCTGCATCACTGCATATTCCTGGGATTCCCTATATGGGGTCCGGCATCGTTCTCGGTCGCCTCAGCAGAGCCTCTGCTTTCCTCGCGCTTCCTCGAAGTCCTGTCAAGTTTCGCAGAAACATCAGATACCGTGAGCTTCCGTCAACTCCCCCTTCCAAGCTCCCTCGGCCCTGTGTTTCTGGTGCTCCGCACCGTCGACGATTCCGAGCTGCTCCTGCAAGTGCTGTCCCCTTCCCTTCTATTGCTCGCGCAAAGCCTGCCACTCCTCCCCCCTCTCCTCCCCGTTACTGTGTTTGGCCGACCCCTTCCATGTCGAAGAACGGTGTTAGTCGTGCTCTTCTGAACCGCGTTCTTGAACCGGCTACCCCTCCTCCATCCCGTATTCCTGTTCGTGTGCCCCTGCGCTCTTGTATCTCTTCCATTCCCAGTTGCCCAGGCGCTCCCCGCAAGAAGGTTGGCTTTGCCAATCCTTTGACCAGATCCTTTGCCCATGTCTTTCCCTCCCCTTCTCCCAGACCCTCCCGCCTCACCTTTGCCTGGCGCAACACTCCTGTAGCCCCGGCTCCTCCTGTACCCACGCGTCCTTCAGTGCTTCAAAAACTTGTCGGCAGCCGGAGTGCCAGCCCTCTTCGAAGCATCCTTGTTCGATCTCGGTCGGATGAGGTCAGAGCGAAGAAAGGTGTTCGGTTCGGTGATGTCGCTGTTCGCGAAGTTGATTACTGGGTTGACCGAAAGGAACACGTCTTCTTCGACGGCGGCCTCTGGGCACTTGGTAGACTGCAAGGTTGGCGTGTAACCCCTCTGGATACCCCTGACGAAGATGGCGAGACCGAGAAATATATGACTATGTGGGGTCACGATCACAGTTCCTTGTATTATCATACCCATATGCCTCCCTGTCCTCATGCTGGTTGTGTTTGGGCGAAGATTTCCCGAATGGCATTGCATTACAAGAGCAAAGGTATTTATCTCTTTGACGATCATGAAAAACTCTTGGCTCTTTGGAGTGAAGTGCGAGGGGTTGCACGAGACCGAGGCCATTGGAAACTCTGATCTGCGCCTCATGTATATCCTTTGCTCGTCATGTACTTCGCCCTTCTCATGTATCGCCCAATCATGTATTTTGCAATCCCTTCTTCATGTACTGCCCAGTCTTGTATTTGGTCGCCTTGTCAGGAGTATGCTTTACTTCCGCTCTCTCTTGGGGTGAAAGTCCTCTCGGCGCAACGTCCACTTCGCCCATGTCCTGGTCCGCGGACATCGGTTAGCAAGGCTCAATGGTGGCTCGGATTCATAGCTTGAAAGGTAAGAACATTCATGATAATAGTTTACGACGTTGCTAACTAGACCAACAGTACACTCTTAGGGTTGCTATCTTGCCTAGATTGATTCTTTCTTTGATTTTTGTTGTTTGCGTTGGCATTTGTCTTTCTGATTGGCTATTTTGACTGTTTTGTTCTTTCTTCTACATACTTATGATGTCCAGATTCTTTGTGATTCTTGCTGTCTATTTGTTGATTCATTGGCCGCTCCGGTCTTTCTGCGGCATGTTTATGACACCCAGTTTATTTGTTGACTCTCTCTGCTCCTTGTTCTGCATCCTTATGATGTTTTGTTGGATTCTTTGGTCTTGTTCTGGGGGCTGTTTTATCTTTGCTGCTGTTCTGTTTGGTTGGCTTGCTTACTGTGGTCTTTCTTCTGTGTCTTCACGATACCCAGCCTGTTTTGTTGGCTTCCTCTATTTACTCTTCTGCATATTCGTGAGACTCGGCTTGTTCCTTTGGTTGCTCTGTTTAGTTGGCTTTCTTGATTGATGTGGTCTTTTTTTCTGCATCTACATGATGCCCAATTGGTTTTGTTGGATTTCTTGACCATTTGGTCTTTGCTCTCTGGGCTGGTTTGTCATCCTTTTTTGATTTGTGTTTAGTTGGTTTTTGATTTCTGTGGTCTTTTCTCTGCGTCTGTATGATGCTCAGTCTATTTTGCTGGATTTCTTGGGCATTTGCTCTTTGTTGTATTGGTTGCTTTCTCGATTTCTCGTCTTTTTGTGCTCTTCATCTTCATGATACTGAGCTTGTGCTGTGGAAGTTTCTGCTGTGTCATTTATTGTTCTTCGTTCATGTATTTTCTGGCTTGTTTCGTTTCATTTGATGTTCTGGGTTTCCGTCTTGTATTTGCACGTCATGTACCCCGTCAACTCTTTCGTATATCGAGGGGCTTGGGGGGGTGTCATCGTCCTGCAATAATATTACTGTGATATTGTAAATATATTATGGTTGCTCTGGGAGAAGCGAACACAATCAAGGCCACGCGTTCTGTTTCTAACTTTCAAGGCATGCTAGACTACCTAGTTGGTAGGAAATGTATTGTAGAATCTTCTTCCAGGGTGAACTGTTTTATTAATGTCAAATAGCAAAGCACCGATTATTTCCAGAATACTTTCCCTTCCATAAGTCTCCGGGCAGTGCGGTAGACAGTGGACTTTTCCAGCTCTCCCTCTGGATTATAGTGTGCTCCCACGACCAATTTCCCACTCGGATGACCGACAACAAGCTCATTCTTGCTAGACGCTGCGGTTGACAGACACTCATGCACAACAGAGCCTTCGAGCTTTGCCGCTGCAGAGACACTCAGTCCCGATGTAATAGGCAATGCCTTGTGCGGTTGACCGGTAGAAATTGCTCGGACAACGACATCGACCTCATCTGCAGACAAATTCTCGCCCGATAATATACGATGCGATACAGGCTTTGCCACGAAACAGATCTTGGGAATAGATGGAGGCACATCTTTCTCCGCACTTGCCATTCCCATTGCAATAGCCGCTTGGACTCGAAGAGTCTCCAATCTCTGCAGCAAGTCGGGTCGCTCGTCAGTCTCATGCGGGAGTATAGTACCACTCACTCCGAGTTCGTCGGCCATCACGAAGACACACGGATTGCCCACATCTATACATGTAACATGAAATCCATCGATCATGTCGACGGTGTTGCCCGTAGGCAATAGTTTCCCCGTCTTCGAACCACCAGGGCTAATGAAGTCCAGTTGGATTTTAGCAGCTGTTCCAGACACGCCATCAATAGCAAAATCCCCGTCATAGACTGTCTCCAAGCCATCACTAGTTATGGGGAAAGTGGCCTGGATGATCTTCCCCGTGTTGGTGTTGTACAAGCTAACAGTCGTTTCAGGAAGGCGACCATCGATTATAGGCAGCGACGTGGGCGGTGGATTTATCAAGCCAGAGTCAATCGCAAAGGGGCCAATAGCACTAGACATATTCCCACAATTGCCAGCGTAATCGACGCGGTCATTCTTCACCCCGACCTGGACAAAGGTGAATTCGACCTGTGCATCGGTGCGGTCCGAGGGTGCAACGACGCATATCTTGGAGAGGCTAGAGATCCCTCCACCCATGCCATCGAGTTGTCTGCCATTTACATCAGGTGACCCAATAGTGCCAAGGAAAATGGGCGACCAGTCTTTTCTGTCTGCGGGAAGATCCTTCTTGTGAAAGAGTAAGGCACGAGATGTGCCGCCGCGATAGTATGCTGCGGGTATGGAATTTTGCCCTTTTGACAAGAGTGCAGAAGCAGCGGAGAAGACTCTCTTTTGGCTGATGTTTATCTGTGGAAGCGTTTGATTAGGTGGGCGGATACTTTTCCAATATAGTCTATCCATGGATACATAAATGGTTCTGTGAAAACTTACACAAACTGTCGCCATGTTTATTTATTTTCTACTTGGGCTGCATGCAATTGGCGCAAATTTTTTTCTAGTACGAATACTCCAGACACCTGGAAGTTGTATCACCTGTTCTCCATTCAAAGTAGGGATATAACCCCTCAAATAACTTCCTGCAGACTTTAGAAAAAATCAGTCTCTAGACATGTCGTCGCAATAAGCTTCCCCGATGACATCGCAAGGGGTTGGTTAACTATTTTTGCTCACACACGGGCCAGCCGGGACGATCCGTGGCGGCCGCTAAACTAAGCAAGATTTTAATTTTGAAATGAAGGTTTATCACCACGTAGTTATGGGGCCCTGTTGAGTTTTCTCATCTAAATTGCACACATGCCTGAGTCAAGGCGAAGTGTTTCGTACTGGTTTTTATAGAATACTTTGTCTCTGCGGACGTGTCCGCTGATATGTAGGCGGTGGTTCTTATTAGGTTGTAAATAGTATGCCTGAAGGTCCATATTGAACTAATGCGAACTAGTGATTAGATGAATCACATGCAAAAATCTGGGGAAATGGTCAAACAGATTCATCATTATCACCTCTCGTCTTATCATGTCTTTCATATTTTGGTATATGGTCTCAGATACCTTTGCGTCATCAAAAAAAAAGACGATGCGATGCAAGGGAAAACAAGGAGAAAAACAAAGAATAAGAATACCGAAACGCCATGCTGATGGAGACATGAACATGAATAACAGTAAAAGAATCCACTGGCTTAGAAGAAAGAGAAAGAGCACCAGTACAAGTTTAGACTACCTAGTCGATTCTAGGCGGACTCCTTGAATGTCGTTCAGATGGGCTCGAGCTGTGCCTGTGCAATAGAGTTAATGAAACTAGAATCTAGCAAAACAAAGTGAGATAAGGGGGGAGATATAAACGTACGACCTTCGACGAACCCCCTCCTTTCTGAACCCCTCGATAATCTTCAGAATTTGTCTTCTTCCTGCAGACGCATCGACCCTCTTCCCTGCCAAACTCATACTGACTTTCTGGTTTGAATTTGCCTTTAACAGCCTCTCCAGAAGTAAACATCGTATATTCAAACACACAAACACACCACAGTCACTACTATTTTCTTGAAGCGGCGCATCTTCAAGATGAACAAATCGGATTGGGCAATTCAGCAACGCGCCTAGTTTCATCGTGATTGTGTATGCTTCCATTCTGTTTCCGGGAGGCAACGAGTCGTAATGAAAAGCAATGCGGTCCACTATTGATACTAATAGTAGGGACCAGTGCGTCCCTCCTTCGGCTTCGGTGACGTTCCGGCAGTCGTTGATGGGTAAGAAGATGTGGGTTGTTTTGCTGAAGTTTGGAAGTGCATCGCGAAGCGTGCGTGGATCTGGTGTTTGTAGGAGCATGAATGACATGCTTGGTCGAAGGAGGATGATATTTGAGTGTTCGAATTTTGATAGGTATTCATGCTCAAGATACCTAGATCAAATTAGCAATCTGTAAAATAATAGGAAGAAAAAAAGTGAGCAGTGGTATAAGCATACTCCTCCCAGAATGAAATGATCTAGACCGTCTTCAGCATATACTTTACGTTATGTGAATGTGAAATTTAACTTACATTGTCTGTTAACCAGTCGTTCTTCAACGTCTGTATATCCTCTCGCATCACTAATAGCAGATTGATTAGTTTGATGCAGAGTAGAAACCTTCTTCCACCATTTCAGCCACCTTACATCTTATATCGTAATCTAGACAAGGAATATTAAGGTTAGAAATTTCCGTGTAGAACTGAGAGATGTGCTGGTGAAGTCTTACAACTCAAATATGCGTCATCAGGATGCAGCTGCCAGTAGCTGTTAGCAACTCCCTCCGCCCCCCCCAAAAAAGGAAAGACTGTGACAAAATATAGTCCGTAGTTATTGCCATTATTTCACATACCGTATCAGAAAACCTCCCCATCATTCTCTTCTGAAGCTTGCCGAAGCCGCTTTCACGCATCTTGTTTGCTGACACTTCTTTTCGGTTTTTCAATATGTGCGATGCGTTAAGATTTGTACGCTTCGTGTTCGTTTATATATAAACTGATATGTCGGTGGTTTATGTATGTTTTCCGACGACTGGATTCGGCAAAAGAAAAGAAAGCCGGAATGCGGAAGAAAAGGAGGGCGCTTTATTGCGCGGATACGTAGCAGATCTCAAAGCAAAGTAGTCATACAAGTTCTATGCACCTTGGAAATAGAGAGAATGTCAGCGAAAAAGCAAGGTTCAAACGTATGTAGGATGAAATGTTGACTTGTACGCCTTACCTGTTTGTCCAAGAGACGTAAGTCATGTAATTGCCTCGGTAATGAACAACCCAGGTCAGTATACGATGTACTGGATAGGCTGCTGTAGCGAGAGAAAAAAGGAAAAGAAAGAACAGGTTAATAAACAATCAAATGCCCTAGATCAGCGTGATAGTCAAGAGGAATATATGCAGAGGGGGAGAAAATAAGGGTGGCTCTCCTTGCGCAGGCTTCAACGTTTGGCGCCGCGACGTCACCAAGTGTGGCTGATTGACGTGGCTGGTGCATTGCGGGGCACCAATTGGGCGGACCCATCGTTTCAGCCTCAGGGCTAGTCATTGTTTTCTTACATCCGTGAATAGAGACGAGAAAATCATGGCTTCGAAGTATTTGAACATTGTAACTGGGTATCTACACTACATAAATACAAATTTCGGTCGCCAGGCTGTTGAACAGATCTGATCCGCGGTCTGCAGAAAGGGAAATTTTTACAATAAACACAAGGGAGGGAGGGAAATAAAACTGCCATCCCTCGAGACACAAGGCTTGCCAGATCAACTGGGAATAAGTGATCGGGGGAAAAGAATAAGCACATCCCTGTTAAAAAGCAAGCCCGTCCTGTAGAGCTGACACATCTGCAACTATCCCGGCTGATGGGACGAGTATGAATAATAATCATATGAACAATATGCAAATACACACGGCAAATAGAACTTTGGCATCGGGGAATCAATCATAAATAACAGATACAAGTGGAATGTTCCATGGTTATAAACAATGGGAAGCGTGAATCAACAAAGTGGCCGTAGAATAAATGGAAACATAGAAAAGGAAAACCCATTCAGAAACATTGGACAGTTGTGTCGCTAAATCACGCTCATGCTAACACCTGTAGAGCGCCTAAAAATGCGTGAAAGTTGTCATGTCTAATAAATTCGACATTTTGTTGGTAGCTTTGGCGTTGAAAATCGCTTTGTACAATATGCCTTAGAGAAGGGCCTCGTAATGAAAGGAAAACAATTCTCAACCAGGCAACTTTGCAAAATGCTGTGTCCATATCCAGCCGACTTGACCTGAGGGATCATCTTGATTCTTAGCGAGCCATAGCTCGCCCTTTTCACCGATAACATCGAACACTTCACCCTCGGTGTAGGTAAGATAGGGATACCCGGCTTCGCGCCGTGACTTGTCAATGTTAAACTCATACAAGCTAGCCGCAAGGAATAGTACTTTCGGATCTGAATTGCTCGTTGGTGCGGGAGCGGGAGCGGGAGGTATCGGAGCCTCTTGCATAGGCGAATCAGCCATAGGCATTGCAGACGAGAAAAATCCCGAAAAGCGAGCGGGAGATGCAGTTGACTCGATTGTTCTATTGTTCAGATCATGCGTATCATGAAGCAAAGGATCTCGCATGAAAGGCATATCAAGACTCAACCGGGGAGCGGTATGAGATGAATCTGTTTGGCGACCGGTTGACCCTGTGCTGGGCCGTGCTGGAGATAATGCACTTGCCACAACTCCATTTCCAATTTGCCCATTCACGGCTTCTGCACTAGCTCTCGTACTCACTCCCGCACTCGCCACCGTACGAGCCGCGCCAGAGAACGATGAGCTAGCACGCGCATGGGAAGCGCCGGTGACATATGACTGAGATCCAATAGAGTGATAATCAGACTGGCCATCCATACCATACGAATGGATTGAAGTGCCATTGGTGCCGAGGTCATAAGACACTTTTGGTGAGCTCTCAAACGTCCCCGATGTAGTACGAGCGCTGGAGTTGGTCACAGTAGACGGTCGCCGGGGCGAGGTTGTCCCATCTGCTGCAGGAGCATTGAAATTAACTAAATTGCCGGCTTCGGAAAGAAGAGCACCATTGCAGAGCGCTAAGGACATGATTTGTGCGTCGGCAAAGGAGAAATCCGCTGTCCAATCGTCGACAATGCTTGGCAGATCCCCTGGATAGCGATCAAGGATGGGGCCCAGTTTCTGTTGGAGGATCTGGTACCATTGCTGTTGAATAGATATAAATTTCTTTAAGCATGCTTCCATAAGCTTAGCTGTAAGATTGAAAAGCCGTGGAAGCTCATCCTTCAACGCGTCATTCAAAACCGAGAACTGCTCTCCCTGCTCCGTAGTGCGTTTATCAGGCTTATCACCGCGGTCTTTCACAGACTTGTATCGGGCATAGTCAAGCAATCTCTTATTTCGCTTAGTCATTACCTTTTGTGGACCTTCGTATAGCTTGAGTAAGGTGAGCATAGGGTCGATTACACCTTTGCGAACAGCTGCAATATGTTCGGGAAGAACAACACTCATGACTTCCCGCACATATACCCGTAACCTATGCCATTTGCTTTCAATCTCAGCATAGTTAGACTGCGCAGCGTCGACACAACCATGGACAGCAGCGACGTAATTATTGAACATGTCCATGCCCGACTTGATTTCCCGGGTGTACATTTCCACATCACGCATAACTACTTGCAGCTGAAAGAAATGTTCATTGAAGCGGTTCGCCAACGCATTATAGTCCGTGTCCTCGAACATTTCGGAAAGACCAACCTGTTGCCTGAGCTTTTCAGTACGACGACCAAACGCTTTGGAAAATCCCAGCCGAACATCAGAATCCTTGCGTTTCCGGCTGCTGACAACCTGACCTACAACGTCCGCGCGTTTCTTCAGATCGTTGATCCGAACTGAGATTTTAGTGACCCCTTCGAGGGCTTGCACTAAAGCGGTGTGGTCTGGGTGGCTCTCTGGGGTGGCGTTAATCAGCTGTGTGAGAAGGAGAGGATATTTCACTAAACGCTGCACAGGCTTCACTAGTAAAGCATCCAAGTTCCAGGCGTCTGTGAGATCAGCGGCCCAATCACGGCATTCTTTTAACCAGATTTCAACTTTAGGATTTTGTTGGAGCACTTGTAATTTCTTGTTGGCAGCTTCATGGTTTTTGAGATATTCAGTGTAAACCTTCTCCATATGACCGATATTCTCCATGAAGACATGGCCCACAAAGGTAAGCTGATCTTGCTCAACACTAGATAAGTCAGCAGTGGAGTTTTGCGTTTCTGCTGGTGAAATATTCCTGCCACTTTGATTCCCTTGTTTACTGCCCCATCGTTGAGATTTCGGCATCACGTACACACTCTTGGCTGCATGTTTCAGGGCGTCTTGAAAGTTCATAGAAAACTGAACAATCTGGTCGGAATTTGCAAAGAGAACTTTGACATCATCTGCAGAGAGATCTAAGCAGGAGCTGGAGGTGCCTTTGTAGATATCGTCCACCACCTTCATATCGCGGCCATAGGTGTATTCTGTATCAACAAGTTCCTTGATCACATTACGGCGTTGCTTCAACTTCTTCTGTTCAGGCGTTGGTGAACCACTTGGAGCTTCTCCAGCGGGGTCAGGAGCAGGAATGTGATTTTGCGAGGTGGCAGACGATGCCACAGTGGCTGGCGAATGCGTGAAACCGGTCTGTGTCAAATACGAGTCTTCACTGTGGCGTAGTGTCTGTTGTTCTTCGAATGCAGGAAAGGGAGAGCTGGATATGTTGCTTGACGGCGGTTGGCTGGTATAAATGCTTGGTGATACAGACTGTGGCGCAGGGGTTTGCGAAAGGGGAGCCTCTAAACCTTCAGTCGCTTTCGGAGCTGGAGGAGGACTATAGGTAGGCATTGGCGGTAAAGGAGACATTCTTGTTTCGTCCACGGGGGATTGTACGTGAATTGCAAGGCCAAGTCCATCCCAGGAACTATGGGCCTGTTGAGGTGCAGGGGCTGAAGCTTCCATCGTCGAGTTCTGAGGTTTATTGTCACTGCTAGAGTCGTGAATCACGACTTCATTTTGCGGAGTTATCGCCGATGGCTCATCTTCTGCAGCCACCTGCATCCAGTCTGCGATTGATGGCGACGCATTTTCCCAATCATCTCGCAAGCTCAGACTCGCCCGGTGTGAAAGGCTATCCTTTGAAGATAGATCCCGGACGCGTGGCACCATAACCGGTTCGTCTTTGAGACTATCGGGCTTAGATAGGTTCTCACTCGCTTCGCCTCGTTGAACGATTTCCCAAGGTCGGTCGAATGACTGCCGGAATCCGCCACGTGCCAGTTCCTGCAAGTAGAGTTGCGTAACACGTTTAGAATCCCAGCCTCCTTGTCGAATCAAGCTATCGGGGTGTGAATGTTGGCGCCTATGAGTACCGGGGCTTGTCGTTAAATTGGCGTGAAGATAGTCATAAGTAGACTGACGGCGCGGGCTATCTGCTGCTGCTGGCTTCAAATGATATAATGATTGGTTATCCCGTTCGATCGAGAGCGATGGTTCATCGTCAGCGTCACACTGGCTATCTGAACTCGATTGTTGCTCTCCCGTGGAAGAAGTCCACGATGCCATGCTCCATCTGTTGGGGTCATCATGGCTTGTTGTGTCTTTTTCTATATTTTGACTGACTGGAAGATGTTTATTATCACCAGTGTCTATTCCATCCAAGAAGAAGGTAGACCGAGCGGGATCGAGCATGATACGAATTGACTCCTTCTCATTTTCCTCGTCGCAAAGTACGTTGTCATCGTCCTCGTCGTCTTCGTCGTCATCATCATCGTCTTCTTCATCTTCGTCGCATTCATCACTAGAACTTGACTCTCGAAGCTGCATGATGCGACTGAGCAGATTGCGATGCGATTCCTGGTGATCGAGGCCCACTTGCGGTTCAGGGTCAAAATTAGTGGAACCGGAATCATTCGTGGCTGCCGTGACTGCGGACAATGGTGGAATGTCATCTAGGGAAGCATTGACGAACGTCGAAGAAGGCCGGATAGTGGGTGCTGTCGATATACCCAGTGTTGGGGAGTCTGCCCCACTGACGTGAGCTTCAGGTAATACAACTTCTGATTGCTGAGTGTAGAGGTTGCTGGTATCGATAGATAAGCTGTGGGTGAAATTCTGGTTTTCCGGTGTTACGAAAGGTAGCGATGCGACGTTGCTCTCCTCCACCTCCTTTGGCTGGGCTGATTCTGGGATTTCATTCGCATGTAGCTGAACAGGCGTTGTTGTAGACTCCATAGACGCCATCTTGCGAAGCTCGCCCTCACGAATGAGCATTGATCGCACTTGTTCATCCCTTTTATAGCGGGCTAGTCTTCGACGCTCGGCAGCTTCTTCCTCTTTCTTGACCGTCTCCTGAACAGACTTGTTGAAAGCTTGCTGAATCCGTTGTCGGCGTGCCGCGAAGTCAACATTGCCTAGCTCGGGTGGTTTTCGTGTTCTGGTTCGGGAATTTCGCGTACGGTCATCAGAGCTTTGGGACGTCTGGAAACGAGAAACACGATCAACGACTTTTGCACGGGATGCTGCGGTACTGGCTGCCGATACTGGCTGCCGAGGTCTAGAGCTTCGTAATGGAGGAGACGTCTTGGGCGGTGGCGCGGAAACGTAGACCTTGAGAGACCCTTTATCCTGCGCTTGGCGAGGACTCCCATGCGTATGCATGACATTTCGGCGGTTAGGTGATTTTATAGTAGGGGTGACGGGTATATTCCGCTCTGGACTCGTGACTCCTGAAGTTGTCATTAAATTGAGAGGCTTTGGAAGACGACTACTGCCTTTCGGAGCAAGCGGGACCTGGTTCGAGGTAAAATTGGTGTTATTGTTGAGATGATAACCCAAGGCTGAGTTTGTTCGGGTTGAGGGAGACGAAGGGCTAGAACAATCTGAGGCACGTCTGTTCGCAACAGGAATGCGAGATTTTGTAGTATGAGAGTTATCCGGTGTTGTTGCGGATACTGGCTCTTGCAGTGAGGTGCCAGCCATTTGGGCCTCCAACGGGCTTCCCACGACAGGTCTCATAGTAGTCCAGGAAGCGTCACTTCTTGTACGACGGGACTTACGGCTGCCAGTATCAGGTAGACTTTTATTGACAGACTCGAGTGACTGGGTGTAGCCTAAGTACCACGCCGTTGGTGATGTTGGAGAAATTACCGGACCTAGGCCTCCAGGTCCTGAGTTCTCGATGAAGAATGGATGAGGGCTTGGTATGCTGCTTTCTGAGCCTCTGCGACGGATGTGAGACGGAAGAGTACCATGTCCCAGCTGATTATTCACAGCGGTGTCAATAGTCAAAAGATCTCCGAACAGCGGTCGCCGTGTGATACCTTCACCGCTGTGCTTTTGGGAAGGGGAGAAGTGAGGATTCGGATAGAGTGAAGACTGTGGTTGGTCGTGTTTGTCGTATTTCGGTACAGGCGGGAAGGATATCGGAGGAGATTTGTCGGCGTGACGAAGTTGGCCCTCGATCGTCTCAGTTCCGGACCGACTGCGGCTGTTTAATGCAGGCGACGGACTTGTGGCTCGAGACGACAAGGCACTTGGTATGGGTGGAATCTCGTCCACGTTTTTGTTAAAGCGTTCAACCAGGTCTTTGAACGAGGCCTGCCTGTTTCGTGCACCAACAAATGACAATGGTTGCGGGCGAAGAGCAATATCTCCGGACGATAAGTTGGAATCCTGAGAAGGGGAGCGCAGTTGATATGGCCGGGGAGTAGACCGGTTGTGGGAGTAGGAAGAAGAATCAAAGTGTTTCGGGAAATCAGGAGAGCGAGGAGCAGAAGTAATTGCTGTCATTCCAAGGCCAACGTCCGCGGGTGGCAGCAGGCTACCTAGGGCAGGACTTTTTTGCGCATCATCAATGGCATAAGGACGATAGACGTCGTTGGGATCGGGGGACGGGGTCTGTTCGGCGTGGACTTTGTCTGCTTGGCTGCCAGAGGTACATGTACCATGAGACTCCAGCGCTTCGGGATGGTAGGAGGCTCCCGGTAGAAAGGGCCCGTCGTGAGATGAGACGGTTAGGGTTGAGAGACGATTGAGCGGGAGAAAGTCCAAGGAGGGTCGGTGTGACTGATGGGAAGAGGGTTGTTCAGGCCATCGGGGAGAATGGGGGTGCTGTTGAACAGAGGAAGGGTCATGGTCGTCGTCTCCGTCAGGCATCTTGCACGACACCTGCGGAGGGACCGGTCACTGAAGAGGGCGGGCTCGGGTGGCCGTGCGAAATCGAAAGGTTCCACCAAGAAGGATTGCCAGTTAAGCTACTGATGCGTTGTCGTCCACCCTCAGCCTTAGTTCAAGCAGTTATCCGTCGTCTCCAGTTTGAGAGCGATGTCGCAGATTGGTCCAGGTGGGCTACAGAGAGAGCATCTCGTTGGTGTCTTGGGCTAGCGGCATATCGAAGCTTCGCCCAGCCTGCCTGGAGGGATTGGACTTGTAATGTGTCCTGCCAAGCAAATGGACGAAGCAATTATTTATTCGTTTCTCGAGCAGGGGTTGAGAGATCGGGACGGTATTGGTCGCAAGGCTGGCTGTTATTGAGATGCAGGCAGCGATGGTGCTCGAGTTGGGCCAACGAGGGAATCTCACGAACAAGCGAGGGAACGGCCCCCTGGCGATTGGAGAGCAGGGGTCTGCGGCGTAGCGTAAGCAGGTGAATCGAAGCAGCGATGTATTAGAAAAAGAAAAAGTAATGTTAAAAGTAATGCGTAGCTAGCGAGCAGCGGGCGAGAGTGGCTGTGGGAGGGAGTTGAGTGTTAACCGGTCTGAGGAAAGAGCCCAAACGGGAAGCGTTGAGAGCGGATAGGCGCACCGCTGGCAGCTAACTAAATACGTTTGGTTAGGCCGACGTGTCGCAGCGCTAGACACCGGGCTTTGTCCAGGATTAGATGAGTCAAGGTCAAGGTCTTCGAAGCTTCTTTTTTGTTTGGCAATAATTCATACATGGTAATGCGCACGGCACACGCACCGGAAACGCTGCCCGCGGGGGCAATGAGCGGCGCGTTCATTCGCTGGGTTATTATACATAGTCATACTACTACGTACTACTAACTAAATTACCAGGGCTTAGTTGCAGCGTTAGGTGTCACCCCTCAACGCTTGCTCCATTGTCAAGGCTGCGTTGGGCCGATTTTAGCGGCCAAGGCAGATGAGATGCATCGTGTACGGAGATGTCATGAATGTTTATTAAATTAATATATACACATTTATCACAAGTGCGATCATGGATGTAGATAGTGTTACACGTAACTAGTTTGTATACTATGTAAATGAGATGATGAAACTGATCGTTATCGTAACCTTAAAAGAAACGGAACTCTGGACAAAAATAGCAACGCCGGCGTCTCAAGGCCATCCTCGCATACTATAGGCGCTGCACAGTGCTGGCTCGCAGACAAAGTCAAGAATAAGAACGCGAACAGAAAAAGATTATTTATCCACGCTGGCAGAGCAGCATAGAGGAGATGACGCCTTGTAAACAAACCGCGGTGTCACGTGTGTGTGTGCCTGGCCACGCGCCCCACTCTGGCCGGGCAGCCACTCACGCTGCAGCATCGCCCGTGGGCCAATCAGACGCCGTGCGCCACGCGGGAAGCCGAGTCTGGCTAGTCTTGGATTCTTTCTTTGAGAGCAAACAGTGACTACAAAGTACATGCTGCTGTTACTAGATAGCATACTCAACCCGTATACAGCAGGGTGTGCGTCCGTTTGCTGTTTGCCACAACTGTGCTATATGCTATGTGCTCATTACGCAGTCTCAGAGTACGGTGTAGTTGCCGATCTACGATTGGCGAAGCCATCTGCAACTCGGTGGGGAGGAGCCGGTAGGGCCACAGTGGAGCTTCATGGGGGGATTCACTCACTAGCACACCGACATTAAACATCCTCCTGCTCGATCTGATACTTTTTCCTCATGGCATGGAAAAAGCTTTCGAGGCCTAACATTGTGGTATCGCCATGGCTAACATGTCATTCGGATGAAATGTGAACCCGCCTTTTGAGTCTAATGTCTGTTTGCTACGAGGACCGGAAAGCTGAAACACTCCCAAATTACAAACAAAAGATGGGATGTTCAATGCGGTTTCAGGTTTCCATTCTTTGAAGGCGGCTCAAGAAAAAGATACCATCTAGACAAAGCCGTGTTTCTACGTCCGAAGGGGCGGTATCTTTACCCGCCAACAATCAAATCAACGCATTTTGAAGACGGAAAGAGACAAAACATGGACCGATCGACAACGAAGTAGATTGATATTGAAGAACCGTCCAAGGGCAAGGGAAATCAAAGAAATAGGCAGGCCCGCTACCTATGCCATATGTATGTAAGGCTTCGTGTTACCCTGACTAGAAAGCAAACAGCCGTACCTGCAGCTACCAAGTCATACAGTATTAGGTGCGTAGCAATAAATATGGGGATCATTTACCGGGAATTGCCTGGAAATAGTATGCTTTTCCAGGAATTCTTACCCAGGGTTTCGGTGCCTGCATAACGACTCCACCAGGCTAGGTGGGAAAATGGTACGTAAATGTAGAGTTGGCCAAATAATAGATATGTATGCTTAATCGATCGTGATGCATGTTCTGTTTTTCCCCATTAACTCGAATATTCGGGATAATCTCCATATCACATGACTGATAATGCAAACAACCGATGCATCGGTCTTAGTCGTGGCGAACATGACGTGAACAGGAACCAGGTCCCTCGGGATAAAATTCCAAATCACGGAGAACCGTTGCTTGCGGGGTTTAACGAGAATCAAAGGTACCTTCGTACGTAGTGTTTCCTGATAAAGATTGATCTATCTAGATCTCAATACGTGGTTGTCTCGCTTAATGTTATGTCAAGATATGAATCCATGAATATAACATGTCGTATCACACACATATATACTTCAGACCAATTGGATAGGCTGACTAACCAATAAAGATTCCAGTTAGTTAGTTACCAGATACGCATCTTTACCTTGCGCAACGGAGCCAGAGGTTCGAAAGTAAGGCATATCACTTCAATTTACATGTCCATCTAGCACATACGATCATAGGGTGTGGAAAATAGGGCTTCCCGTCCGCTCAGCCGTACTCAAACCACACGCCGGCCAGTCAGTAGCTGGGTGGGTGACCACCAGCGAATCCTAGCTATCGTATGTCTCATTTCTTTTCCTTCTTTTTTCATTGAAAAAAGAAATTGCCTTTTTTTTTAAAAAAAAAAAAAAACTTCCTCCTTTTTCTCGTCGTCTTGTATTTACATTTCTTCCCCTCAGCACACTGAACTTTGAAATGTAGGATAGGATGTCATGCAGGACATGGTAACAATAGAATATAGCCGTGTTCGATTAGGGCGATTTCAACAAGAGGATTTACTTGGAGCTTTTCATTCATATTTAGAGTCAGGTAGAACATGGACGATGGTTGAAGTCTGACGCGTGGATTCCCAAAGCGGAAACCATTAACGCGTGGGACCCACACCGCGTCAACAAGAGTACAGCTTCAACTTCAACGTCCAACGATCTATGAAACAAACACTGCCAGTGCTATTTGAACGAGAACAATGATGTTTCTTGTATTGTCAAGAGTCACGACATGTTAGTCGCTTGCCTAATAACATGAGGGTCTAGCAGGCTACTCTCCGCCATGGGAAAGAAGCGAAAGCGCCCTCAAAAGACAGCTGCATCGCAAGCTACCCACCCCCAAAAAATCCCCAGGATAAACAATGATAAAGCCGCCGCTGCACATGAGCACCCGGTGCTGTCGAGATACTATCCCAGGGTTGTCACTCTGAGACAGTATTTACTGGAGGAGCTACCGTCATCTTCAAAAGCACGTCGACGCCAGGTTCTTACCTTGGGGAAGCCGAAACATGCTAGAAGTACAGATATCAGTGTCTCTACATCAGAAAAGCCAACTCAGCGCAATGAAGGAACTGATATGAACCTTGCTCACTTCCTTGATTCAACGCTGGTTGGGATAAGGAAAGATGTCAGCCCCGCTGTTCTCAACGCTCGTCATAAGGAACTTGTCGCTTTCATGCAGTCAGAAGAACGCAGTACTTTGTTCACGGATACGGAACAACGGAGTGCCCAGTCCGAGGTGCGTTGCTGGAAATACATAGAGACTTTGTAATGCACGTTGTGCATTTCTAACGGACAACAGGTGGTCGATTATGCCATAGAAAAATTACTCAACCAAGATCCAAAACCTCCACATATCCTGACCAACGGGTTCTATCGTACGACACGGAGAGAAATCATGGATCATGGTATTGGCGCGATGACATTCAACATCCCCGGCGTTACGTTACGCTTCCCGAATCCCAAGGTAACCGCTCTGAAATCGAGCCCGTGGACCGACATCTTGACTCTTCTCGGTAGCAATGGAGAAGATATTATGTCCAAATTGCTACTGGACTGTGGCATTTTCTCTTGCGTAAATGAAGGGAAAGCGGCTTTTCATCAGATTAGTGGTGTGTATACTGTAACAGTGTCCTATGAACTACGTACTGAGATATTTGGGCGTGGCAGGTACCTACCTTTCTGAGCTGGAACCTATTGATGTTGAGATTTCCACTTGTCAAGATGGAAAGTCGCAGACTAGGGCTACTGCCTCCAAGAAATCTCCATCTACGATGAAATTGTCAAAGGGCGCAGCACCTGTCCTTCATAAATCGAACAGCATCGTTTTTGTTAGGCGTCGGATGCTATATGCGCGTCCAGCCATTAATTCAAAGGGCGATGTTCGTTTCGGATTGAGACATATTCGTGAGTGACTCACTTTGATAATAGAACGTGTGAAGTACTAAGTTTGTTAATTTTATAGACGTCCTTAATCGTTTTCCAAACTCGAATGATATCGAACAAACTGTTCACGTAATGAAGTACATTTTTCCTCGACAATTTGGACTACATAACGCGTTCACGTCCGCGGTCGACTCGCGAGAGACTGTACAGCCGTTCAAAGACTATACACTGAGAGAGGAAGAGATTGCTCGTTTGCAAGGGCCAGAAGGACATCGGCGTACGCAAATAAAATCCAAACTTCCAAAACGGCTTCGTGGAAGTCCGCTACAGTTAGTGCAGAAGCTTCAGAAACGTAGCCAAACGTGCTCTTATACCGCATTACTGAGGCATTATTGTCCGCTTAGTGTAAGCTCGGGTCTTTATGTCTTTATCTATAACGTTTGCTCATCATTCTAGGAAACGGGACTTTCCAAGCTCGCTGTGTTGCCATGCTCCTCAGACGACAAGGGCTCTCAGCAGCTAATCACCCAGACTTCTCGACCCAGTCAGTCGAAAGCAGATCATACGCAGCCTGAAGACTATGATAATCTCGTTTTTCCTGATTCCACAGCCCCATCAATCGAAATATCACCCATAACTTCGACGCGGAAAATATGTTTATTGGACCATGCAAGTCCAACTTCATCCGTCTCTGCATTCTGCCGAGCAACGCTACGGAAGCTGATTCCACATGAGTTTTTCGGTCAAGGTGAAGATGGCGCGTCAAACCTACGAACGATGATGAAACAGATTGATCGATTCATACGGCTAAGCCGTTTCGAAAGCCTCACCCTCCATGAAGTTTGCAAGGGATTCAAGGTATGAACGAAGCTTGAAAAATAACTTTTCCATACATTTAACCATAAGTTAATGCAGATCACCTGTCTTCGCTGGCTTGAACCGCCATCTTGTCCATCCTCACGTGGGCTGAATATCTCTCTGTCTGATCTACGCAAAAGAACCGAAATTCTTCACGAATTTGTCTACTATATTTTCGACTCCTTGCTAATACCCCTAATTCGCACCAATTTCTACGTCACAGAATCTCAGGTTCATAAAAACAGGTTGTTTTATTTTCGGCACGATGTATGGCGGAGCCTGATTGAAAAGCCGCTAATTGATATGAAGTCTTCAATGTTTGAGGAAATCAAACGCGATAAAGTCAGCCGTGTGCTAGGGTCAAAGAAGCTGTCATGGAGCGCAGTGAGATTATTGCCAAAAGCTACTGGAGTTCGTCCAATTATCAACCTTCGACGACGAGTTGCGAAATATTATGGCAGCCATTCATTTCTGGGGCCCAGCACCAATTCAACCATGACGCCGGTCTTTAATATTCTCTCCTACGAAAAGGATCGCAACCCAGACCTGCTTGGTTCGTCAATGTTTTCAGTCGGCGATATGTACGCCCGCCTAAAATCCTTCAAAGACCGATTGAGGCGGCCTGAAAAGGCAAATCTTCGACATGAACAACTCTATTTTGTTAAGCTGGATATTCAATCATGCTTCGACACCATTCCTCAGCGCAGCCTTGTATCACTCATTGAGAGTCTTGTTACGGAGGATGTGTATCATATCACTAAACATGTGGAAATTAGACCAGGCGATGGTTCCAAGCACAGAAACGGGTTTATGCAACGACAAAGAACACAAAAGCCGGCAGCGAGACCAATTCGAAAATTTCTCAGCAAAGCGAGGGGGTTGAAAGAGATACTGAACCCCACCGTCAATCCTCCTAACGAAGCTAGAAACTTGAAAAGGAACACTATCCAAGTGGATACGGCAGCAGCCAAAAACCACCAAATAAATACACTGCTTGATTTATTGAGTGAACATATTCGAAAGAACCTTGTGAAGATCGGAAAAAAATACTATCGCCAAAAGAATGGAATTCCTCAGGGTTCAGTGCTGTCCAGTTTGTTGTGTAACTTCTTTTACGGAAAGTTAGAGCAAGAAGTGTTAGGGTTTCTGAAAAATGACGATACACTTCTATTGCGACTCATTGACGATTTTCTTCTAATAACAGCCCAGCCAGAACTTGCCAAAAGGTTCCTGCAGGTCATGATGGATGGTCAACCAGCTTATGGCATCACAGTTAACGCTGGGAAGAGCCTTGTGAATTTCGAAGCAACAATCAACGGTACAAAGTTGCCTCGATTAGAGGGATCCACGTCCTTTCCGTATTGCGGGAATCTGATTGATACACATTCGTTGGCAATACGCAAAGATCGAGACTACGGCCGCGGTAGGCAGACGAATGTCGCAGACACGTTGACAGTTGAATCGAGCAGAATTCCTGGACAAGCATTCTACCGCAAAGTTCTCACCTCGTTCAGGCTCCAAACGCATTCTATGTTTCTGGACACAGAACACAATAACTTACGAACAGCGTTATTGGGTATATATTCGAACTTTGTAGAAACTGCAATAAAGATGTATCGCTACATCAAGTCATTATTGCCACGTTTGCGTCCTTCCCAGGAGCTCGTGCTTGAAACCATTCGTGATGTAATCCATTTTGCGGTTAAATTGATTCAATCGAAACGACAGCAAGCGTCAATTTCATCAACAGCCCCTACAACTGACACCGCCAAAGGCATGGTTGAAACCGGGCCCAAGTTCAGATGTGCTGTCTCGCAGGCTCAAGTAGAATACCTGGGTTCAGCAGCTTTTCGACATATTCTGGGTAGGAAACAGACCAATTTCGTGTCCACACTTCGAGGATTGCAGAACATTCAGAACCGCTGTAAACCCCGAAGCGATAAGGAGGTCATTCGCATGCGATGGATTATCCAGGAGGGGAATAAGATGTTTGATAATTGGAGATACTAATACATACCTGAGTATATCTAGAGCGATAAAAATGAAATAAATCAGCCGTTCGATGTATCTCTACCAGATACAGAAAAGAGTTATGAGACAAATGTTTATCCTTGTAGCAACTGCTTCTCAAGTTGCTGTTGCATTATCATGATCTTTAATCTTCTTTCGTCATTTTCAAGTTCTAGCTTCTCAATTTCAAAAGCTCCCTCCGAAGTCGAAGTTCTTCGTATTCAGTATCACTCCTTTTGTCATAGATATTGATAGAATGCCAATTCGCTTCCTGCTCGATTGTTTGAGGGGATCTAGCAAGGATTGACATAGAAGCCAGTAAGCCAGTAACTGGTCCACGCATTGTACATACACAAGAATATGACCTTACCTCGAAAAACCTCCGTATAAGAACTCCGTGATTGCGAGAGGTCTCAACTAGTCATTTGTTGACTTCAACGCCCTCTACTTGAAGCACCACTGGATAGTCCTTTTGTCCGTCATGTTTTCGTTCTAAGTATGTTAGTTTCGTGCCTGTGAACAATGGATTTGAGAAAACAGTTGTGATAGTTTGCTCCTTTAACCTAAGTGGAAATCCTGTCCATATTTCTAAAAACTATCTTGTATCCGAGCGTAAGTTTATCACGTCTAGCCCTTTATAAACACAGGCATGGTATCAATCGGACAATCCACTTCTACTGAGCGTCCTCCACTGAATTTCTCCCCATGATCACCCGCAATTGAACCGTCTTTAAAGAAAGTCCAATCTCCACGAGGAAGGTAAACGCTGCGTGTCTTCTGACTCGGATACAATACTGGCGCACAGAGGTATCTTGAACCGTACATATACTGGTCCTCTACATTCCAAGCATGGTTGTCTTCCGGAAACTCTAAGAATAGCGGTCTTATGACCGGTGTGCCCTTTTCATGCGCTTCCCTCATCAGCTCCCGGGTATAATCTCGCAGCTGCTCGCGGATTCTGAGGTACTTGGAGCAGATTTTGTACACATTTTCTCCATATGACCATATCTCATTCGGCGCACCCGATAAACATGTTGCCCCTCCAGTTGTGCCGTGCTGCGGTTGTTTCGGTTCTCGATCTCCGTGGAGCCTCATCACAGGGCAGAAAGCTCCCCATTGGAACCAGCGCACCATCAGTTCCCTAAATGACTCCTTCGACGGGTCCCCTCCGTGGAATCCGCCAATATCCGTTGTCCACCATGGGATACCTGCCATTCCCATGTTCAAACCAGCTGTCAATTGGCATCGCAGTGACTCCCAACTCGATGCAATATCCCCACTCCACACCAAGGCTCCGTATTTCTGAGATCCAGCCCAAGCGCAGCGCAGCAAGTTGACAATGTTCATTTGTCCGGCCGCTGTCTGGCCCTCATAAAATGCCCTCGCATATTCTCGGGGATATATGTTTCCGATGTTGACATTTGATCCGAGATAGTATCGGTAATTGTCAAAGTCGTATGCCGTGTACTCCGGTTCAGCTTCATCCAGCCAGAAGACCTTGACACCTTTGGAGAAGTAATTCTGTCGTGCTTTTTCCCATACGTATTCTCGAGATCCTGGATTAGTGGCGTCAAAATGCACTGTTTCACCTTGAAAATTCATTGCTGTGCGAATACCGCGGTCTGTGCGGATGAGATAGCCCTTTTCAAGCATCTCTTGGTAGTTAGTCGATCGTTTGTCAACTGTTGGCCAGATGGAAACCATAAGCTCAATGTTGAGTTTCTTGAGTTCTCTGATCATGGAGTCTGTGGGTGGTTGCTGGATTAGTATAAATAATCTCCACTTCCAGAAAGGAGCGCTTAGAAAGCATCCAGATAGATCATTCAGAGCAAATTTGTGCAAGACTAACCGGGATCTGGCCAATAAACCGGATCGAATTTCCAGTCTCCTTGCAATGGCCAATGAAAAAAGTCAACCACAATCAAATCAATAGGCAAATTTCGCTTTCGATACTCTCTTGCAACGCTTAGTAGCTCGTCTTGCGTTTGATATCGCAGCTTGCATTGCCAGAAACCTAGCCCATATTCAGGCATCATAGGAACTTTCCCAGTAACGTCCGCATATGCCTCAATGATTTGTTTCGGCGAGTCCCCAGCCACGATCCAGTAGTCCAGGACACGAGTTGAATATGCCTCAAATGACATGACATTTTTGCCTAGAACTGCACGGCCAATGCCCGGGTTGTTCCAAAGAAACCCGTAACCCAGTGATGAGACAGCAAAGGGCACTGAAGCTTGAGAATTGCGTTGAGCTAGCTCCAAATCAAGCCCCTTCAAATCGAGGTATGGTTGCTGATATTGGCCCATTCCGTAAATTTTCTCATTGCGATCGATGCTTTCGAGTCGCAAAGTCAGGTGATAGTCGTCACGACCGGCATGGGGTTTGAATTCTCGAGCTTGGACTTCCAATGCCGAGCATTTGGGGTCCAGTTGATCCTTACGGTTGCGCATATATTCTTCGAAAAGGAGTTGTCCTGTTTGTGCGTTTCGAATAATGATTTTTCCTCGAGGAGAGATGACGGCTTTGATCTTGCCGTTGACAATTGTGCCCCCGGTAGTGCCTTCATCGATCGTGACTGTGGCTGTAGTTAGGTCTGTGGACGAGGAGTCGAGAGCCCAGTCTTGGTTGGATGGGAATTCAGGCAGATGTGTAGCGCGGACACGCAGGGCGTTGGGGCCCCAGGGCTCAATGTAGACCTTCTCGGAGTCATATTGGTAAACCAGGCGCTGACTCTGAGAATCGTGGGAGAGCATTTTGCTGTTTGCGTTGACGTAAGTGCTCTAAAGCTATCTACCTAGTACCTGGTACCTACGGACTATAGGATAGGCAAATGACCGAGCAATGTTAGGATGCAGTGTCTTTGATGACTATATTTCAATGTCAATAACAACGCAATTTATAAGAACACATCACCCGTAGGTCTGCGGGGTCCCCGGGTATATGCACCTCCTTGGTACTCCATGCATATGCGTAGTCGTACTGAATTAGGGCTAATTATGACTTACTCACAGGATTATTTAGGCTAATCAGTGCCTGCGTGCCTGAATGGGCACAACCCGCAGGAGATTTCCCCCAAAAGGAAACTTCCCGAATAGGTAGGTGTCTGCATTTAAGTCACATGGAGATAAGGGTTAGGGCTAGGGGTTCTTTCTCTATACACCTAGGTACCTAGTTAGTTAACAAAAGACAATTATGTACTACTTTGTTATAGTGATCGATTCACTAGACACTGATAAATGATCGATGTCTCCAAGTACATGCTATATCACACCAAATGGTTTGTTGACGATGGACTCCCTGCTAAGTGCCCGCATAGCTGCTTTCAGTGCCTTCTCTTCGGTAGACAAGGTGCTAATCTCGTCTTCATTCACACTTGTGCCGATGTGGAACGGCCGTTCATCCACGTCGCAGACGGTACCTGGAGCCGGTAGCTCGCCTGTCTGGAAATACTGACGGACCGTTTTCGCAGTACACAAGGACGGTGCGCTGATCGAACAATGCTAAAATATCCTTCCGTCAGTACTTGCATTCCTACCTGTTGCCTTTTGGCTGCTATGAACAAGGGCGGTTTACTCACCCCTTCTGATTCCTGTTCTAATACGACTGAATTTGGGAAAAGGCCGGACATCACTCGGGCACTGTGATGATAAGATGTTAGTTTTCTCTTTTTATACTTGTTGCACGACATCTCTCTAAATGATTGGATAACATACTTTCTAACGGGCGTCACAGGATCGCGGGAATTGCCTATGAAAAGTAATGGATGCGCCGTATCGCCAGCAATCTCGCCTGGTTTCCCCAGAATTTGACATCAGCTTTCTGCATCTTGTGGTCACGAAGAGGAGGAGGATATACCTTCGAACCGCCAGGCTGGTTTTTCCTTCCACCCCAAGCAAGATAGTCGTAGAATTGGCCACATGTCTCCCATAATACTACTTTGGTTCAGTAGAGTGCTCCAATACTCCAAAAATGATGACTTGTCGCCATCAATGACGTCTGTTGAATCAGTGCAGGCTATTCCAATGACTGACTGATACAGACCACCGAGGCAGTTCTTACCATCGTCGTTCTGACATCGAGATGGGGTTGGTCGTATCTCTTCCCGGTTTTCTTCCTTCAGCTGTGATAAATAGGTGCCATTTCCACGGCTAACTTCTGCAATAACCTTCGCCAGGGGCTCAAACAGTTTGTATGGGGCATATAGTGCTTCTCCAATCAAGGTCTTTAGGTCACTATAGGTGACCACATCTGGAGCTCGATTGGGATTTCCAGAAACTACGATCGGGCCAGTTTGCATGGAAGAGAGTATCTGATCGAAGTATATCTTGGTATCTTCAGCACTTTCACCTGTTGCAAAGGGACAGACTTCAGGACCCGCTTGGTGGCAATATTCACAGAACTTGTCAACAATGGAATCGGAATCTTGAAGATTTGCTAGCCACCTTCCGGTATAGTAATCGGTGGCATTACAGACACCGTCAATCGCGGCTCGGTGAACCCGGTGAGGCTGCATTGCCGCAAAAGTCATCCCAAGAATGGATCCGTACGAGAACCCCCAGTACAATAGCTTCTCGTCGCCTTTTTGCCAGACATTGCGTTGTCTGACCATTTCTCTCGTTTCACCCGGGAGTAACTGAATGGTATTCCCAGCTAGAAGTTTCTCGGTTTCCTGTTCACGCCACTCCCCATGTCGTTCAATAAGCTCAACCATATCTGCCACAACGGGAGGGGTGTTCATGAAATTGCCCAACCATTCCGAGCCAGGCGTGGGTTTCGCACAAGCTGCTGCTAGAGCTTCCGATCTAGCCCATATTTGGTGGAGCGCATTATCTGAACTACCTAATATGCCTGTCGCTTCTGTTTGCAAGTTCCACTCATATTGAGATTGAGCGTCCGGAAAGCAAGAAAACCCGGGAGTCGTATTATTGACGCCTCTAGGGTCAAAGCTAATGATGTCGAAGTACTTTCCTTGGTCGTCGTATGCTGCTGGTGCAAGAGAATTGTAGTCGGCAATGCTTTGGAGTAGCTGGCCATATTTTAGGAGCATTAACACACCCGAACCGCCAGGCCCGCCTGACCGGAACGCCGGTTCAATCAGCGCACGCTTTTTAAGAGAAATATCTAGTCAAACACACCTGGATTCAATAATATAGGGCCTCCGTATCTTTTGTCAGTGACGGGAACTTTGGCTGGGAGTTTCGTGATCGCCAATGCGATTTTTTCGCCAGCGCCATCTGTCCGGTTCCAATCCATCGGCAGCTCGAGCCGAGCACACTGATAACCACCAAAGCAGGGGTGATATTCCAGATTTTTTGTTGGTGTAATCTGAAGGTATAGAGTTTAGTTGTTATGTTTAGCGTGCGGTAAGCAGAAATATGTCCATAGAATAATATAAAATAGTACGTACCTGATGCCATGCGAACTCCGAGGGCTCGGTTGGCTCGCTTAGGTCGTGTTGTGTACGTTCATTTCTGATGATTTCAGCGGTCAATGTCCACTGCCGAATGTTTATGATGACACCCAAAGCCAACAAGCATGATATAATGATCGCTTTTGTATAGGAAGGGCTCCTATCGCGAGGGCGACCCTGTGATTGAGGCGGCACGAACTTCCCCATTGGTCCACAAGACGAAGAATTTGAAAACGCGAAGCCTTGAGCATCAAGTTTCAAGAAACTGGCGCAATTAATGTGTCGACTGACGTGAATCAAATTACTTAAAGGGAAAAAGCGCGAGCAAAGATAAGAAAATCACTAACCAAGCTAATGCTAGAGCGAACTTTGATACATGTAACTATCAGCCGCAATCTACGCCGTCCATAGCCGATTTAAAGTGAGATGAGGATCAAATTTTAGCCGCCTGTACGAGAATCCATCCATTCCACCTATACTTTCATCACTTGGAACCATGGTACTTTTCTCTTGAAATTTCCAACATTATGAACTACCTGGTGAAAAGGTGGCTGTTAATAAGAGCCTGAAAATGCAAGAAAATTGCCATAGCCAAAAATCTCGCATCCATCTCTTCATTAGTGGCTGTAACCCAACTAGCCAGTGACTCCGAGTCTGGTTATTCATGGCTAATCACGTTAGTTAGTTGTAATTAATTGGAAGGTCCATCTAGACTCATAAATGACTCACCATTTGCATGCATAGCGTCGCATTGCCGGCTAGGCTGAATGCACGTACACAATTATATGCATTCGATCAGCAAGTATATTTACTGGCCTTTTCCTATCGCTGGTTCTATAATTTTCCAAGTCCTATAAACAAACCTCAAGTCAGCACAGGCTAAGAATGTCGACGCACTTCTCTCCCCCGTCGTCATTCAGCATCCCAACAGAGCGCTTGCACATCTCATATATCCAACCCGAGAACCCCGACCACCATGCCTTTATTGTGCATCTCTGGAATACAGAGCAATTCATACAGACCTGTGGTAATACAGGCATTGACACTCCCGAAAAGGCAAAGGAATTCTGCAAGAATCGCGTGCAAGCAGACTACAACCGGAACAAACACGGCCAGTTCCTCGTCTCACTCAAGCCACACCCGGATGCATCACTTGCAGAGAGCAAGCTGATAGGAATGGTGTCTTTGATGAAAGGCGAGCCTCCAAATGCATACACTTGCCCGGATATCGGCTATACTATGCTGCCTGAAGAAAATGGCAAAGGATATGCGACCGAGGCTGCGCTTGGATTATTGGACTATGCACGTCGCGAGCTGAATGTCACTGGTGTCTTTGGTTTTTGCTCAAAAGATAATCCGGCAAGTCGTCGCGTATTGGAGAAGCTTGGTCTTGAATTTAGAGGATTAAGAAAACTGCGAATCTTTGGAGGCTCGCTCGACGCTGTTTATGCTACGCCCGAGATGAGTTCAGATTTAACAGTATACGGAATTGATGATTGAAAAGACGGGACTAGCTTTTATTTAAATAATGGCCATGCAGTTTCACGTTCGATACTCGTCCCTGGCTTGTTACATAGATATAATCGAAGTAGTTATGCATCCTGCTCTCATTGCGAGAAGCAGAACGTTAAACGCGGTTGAGGCACAATGGAATAATGAAATATTAATATCTGGCTATCCACAAACCAACTGTGTTTACCGCAATCCGATAGAAAGCAAGTAATCGAAGGGAAAAGAAAAATAAACATATTGAATCATCTGCAAGAAAGACGCAAGAATATTTTCCCTGCTTGATGATATATAACCCCTTTAGATGGACGAAGGGAGCTGGATAAGAGAGAGAGGAAGCTGCAGGTAGACAGAGATACCCTGCGTCAAGATGGTGAGCTGGTTAACGGACTCACTAAGGGGAACATTGTCTGCTTTTCGTTAGCATGCACCAAGTTCATATATTTGCCACCTAAATTATCTGACGACTTACTCTCCATGCCGCTGCAGAAATTGCTTGCTAGTGTCGCGAGTTGGCTGACCGTGCTTACGGGGTTGGAGAGGACGCTGGAACCAGTGTCCCGCTTGGTTATGCTTGATTCACCTACGTATATACGTTAGATAATATAAGGACTGAGACATTCAGATCAGGACGTAGACTAACCCCAGATTGCAGGGCTCACATCATCGGTGACAGGAGCAGCAACAGTGTCGACAGTGTTGAGTGTGTTTCCCACAGTACTAGTAGTATCTTGGAGGATCTCACGTTTTGAAGAAGAGGGCACCAGAGCCCTAAGCTGGAATTGGATGTCGGAGAGCTGAGTTTGCAAAGAGCTCAGGTCCAAGTTGGCAGCATTCGCCTCGTTAGTGAGGTTGCTGACAGCAGGCTTGATTTCGTTGAGTAAGTTATTCAGCTGGCTCAAAGTAGAGTCTACGCTGATAGAGATTGTAGTGTCACGAGGAATCGCGACGGCAGTAACGGCACCAGCAAAGGCGAGGGCAGCAATGAACTTCATTTTGCTGTTTGTCTTATAAAAGAGTGGCTGAATTGGGCGACTTCGAATTTGAAGTAGAAGAAACAGCGACTGACTAAATATAATTTGTGTTGTTGACAGCGAAATGAGTGAACATGATGAGGCCGCCGTTTTTCATTCTTATAGATGTAGTTTTACAAAGTCTTCAGCCCCTATTTCTCATCTTGTGCTCCAGGGGGTATTGGATAAATGGCGATCGACAAGCATTTGGCAAGACCTCGAACGGATGTTATATTGATCTTCGTCAAAGAGCGATTCATGACCCTCTGAACTTATGCCACGGCCAATACAACTCCCAAAACGCACATCGAACGGTAAAAGTTAAGCTTATTGACATGTGGACTTGAGTACATCAATTGACCGTTTCATTTGAATTCCATCGTCTATGGACAGAACCGATGACTGTACGGAGATCTAGTAGGTAATCGGGCTTTTGCGAGGCTCTACTCCGGTCGTGAAGATATTACGGACTCCTTTGTGGTACATTTTACTCCTATTCTGGCCCTAAAGGACATAACTCGAACCCATTGGTACATCCTCTCTCCTTTGACGCAGCAGAAAACGGCCATCTTGCTCGAAAACGCAAGATATGTCTGAAGAAGTACTTCAGGGCAAATGCGATGAACTGGAGTAAATGATTGTGGATAGGAGAACTATAAAGAACAATGTGCATTAGAACGAGCCGATAATCGTCCTCGGAGTTGAAGACAGCACAAAGATAAACGTCAAAGAATACGTTGACAACTGAAAACGGTATGCTAGACGTAGTACAGAATGTGCTTGTTTGTGCATGGGTTTCTGTACCTGTTCTCATCTGCTCTTGTACAGCCTGATGGGTCAATAATTTTAAGCTTTATGTCAAACCGCAAGCGACTTCTGTATCACTAGCGGATTTCGAAGGACGGATAATCCGACGGTCTTATCATTTGAAGTAACCATTCCTTGTATGTACACTATGTAGCAATGTCCTAGCTTTAGTATCCGCTGTCACAGTTGTGGTCGGAGGGACCGACGACCTGCGCCTTTTGTGTCGACCTCTGCGAGGTGAAGTTTACAGAAACCAAGTCTTATCTAAATCACCTCCTCCTTTTGCTTGATCTCCTTTTTTAATCCAATTTCCTCTACAGTCCCAGCCTCAATGCCACTTAGAGCAGGAACACCATCTAGAACAGCGTCAATCTCCTCCAACGTCATCCCCTTAGTCTCAACCCAGAAAAACAACACGAAAATGAACTGAAACACATCCCAAACTCCATTGATCATGTACGCTTTCCAACCAATTCTGTCCATCGCAATTGGAAATGCATACACAGTCACTAGGCCAGCTGCCTCAGCGGCGAAAGTATATATACCCATTCCCAAAGCTCGCATGCGAAAGCTGAGGACCTCGGGCGGGTAGAGCACAGTTAAAGGGGTCCAGCCGAAAGAATATGAGCCTTGGAAGAGGAATATCATTGCGATGGTTGCGTAGAGTCCGGAGGTGTTATCGGTGGTTCCATATAACTTTGTGAAAGCACCAACTAGGAAAAGAAATATGGTTGATAAGCCCGACGACCAAAGGGCGAGGCGCTTACGACCGATTCTGTCAACGAATGCCGTGCCGAGAAGAGAGACGACGAGACAGAAGGAGTTGAGGATGATATTCTAGCCACCATAAGTAAAAAAGAATCTTTAGTAACGGGTGTACTGTTTCCACTTACAATCTGTAGTTGGGTTGTGGTATTAGTCACATTGGCCTGGTCCAGCATATTGCCCAAATAAAAAGACACGATATTATTGCCGGACCACATCGAAAACACTGCAACAGAGAGCATGAGCAATGCTCTTTTTCGATCGGTAGGCTTTTTAAGCATGTCTCGCAAAATCTTCCACGAAGTCTCCGACTCAAGTGATTGTGTCAGAGATTCAGCAATGTTTTGATCCTCCGTTTGGACTCTGATATCATCTACGTCTCCATTGCTGTATAACTGAGCGAGGACTCTTCGGCTTTCATCACGTCTCCTGGCGGACGCCAGCCAGCGGGGGGACTCGGGTATAAATGGCAGGAAAAGAAGAAGCACAATACTGAAAAACCCTTGTAGTAGATTTGGCATTCGCCAGGCCCAGGATGATGACATTCCGTTCGTGGCGTAAGTAACGCCAGAAGCAACGAGGCCACCAACATACCTCGATCGTTTGTCAGTTGCAAAGCTTTGATTTGGTCCATTTTGGGAAAGGGGGAAAATACCAGAAATCAAAAATAAGACACAACGCAATACCTCGCCATTTCGTAGGCAAAGTCTCCGAGAAATAAATCGGACCAGCCATAGAAGAAAACCCAGCTCCACACCCAACGATAATCCTCGAAGCCACGAACATTCCATAATTCTGTGCTGCAGTGCCAAGCACAACTCCAATGATCGTGATTAAAGAGGCAATCAACATACTCGGTTTTCGACCAATTGCATCTGGTACTTTGGCAAATACAAGGGCGATAACTATGTTACCAATCCAGGTAGATGCAGTGGATAGGGAGGTCTTGGACGTATCCATTTGAAAGTAATCATTGTAGGCCGGGAGCATGTTGAGGCCGTTCATTAGACTGCCGTCGTAGCCCATGGTGGTGCTAGTAACGCTGGAGCACATGACGATTAGGGCTACGAGGACACTTGAGGATTTAGGGATAATTCCCTCTTTATAGAACATTTTGAAAACCATGTTGTTTGACGTTCACATTTCACAACTGTATTCAACTGGACTGCAGGATATAGCTGACTTATAAATGCAAATGTAACTAGTTATGAAACTAAGACTCTTAGACAGCGATTAGATAGCTAGGTAAACAGATCTAAGGCACCATCCATGATAAGGATATATGTATATGCTCTTATCGCCAACTATCAGTGAAGAAAGATATGGCTACGTCGGGTCCTCCGAAGCTTCATTGGCGCACAAGCCGACACTCTCTATCTGGGGGGATTATATTTAGAGTACTCTCCTCCACTAACTATCTCCTTATAGCTACCACTCATTCAATAACTCTATATCTGATAAAGACAACACCATATGATTGGTTCACTTGATACATGGCCTGCCTGGCCTGAATTTTCATTGAACAACAACGCCGAAAGGTCGGATGACCTGATACAATTCAAAAAGGCCATAATCAAAGAATATGGCCAGGAAAATTTGACCAGAAGCTGGGTGAAGGTCTGCTCAAACCTAGAACAAATCACAGCCAAAATTCGGGATGCCGGAAGCACAATAATCCCGGAGATTGCGTTCGATCAATTACAATACCTGAGCGAGGAGCAAAAGGAGGAATCTAAAAAGATAGGATGTTTTATCATTCGGGGTGTTGTTCAGAGGGATTTGGCAGAGAAATGGCTTAAGGATCTGAAGGATTATGTTTCTGAGAATCGGAAAATGGTGACTGGTACGAGCTTATCTACATTGATATACCTAGTACAATAGTAGTATTGCGCTTGCTAATAGTATTGAGATAGGATGGCCGGAACAAACTCCTTCAATCTTGCGCATGTATTACAGCCCCAGCCAAATGGCTGCAAGATCACATCCCAACTCGCTGAAAGTCGCTCGCGAGCTCATCAGCTGGTGGCACGACAAGGAATCCCCGCAGTCACCAGACCCTCTTACGTACGCAGATGCAGTCCGGATCCGACCTCCAGGACAGCCCTTTTTTGGTCTCGGGCCCCATATTGACGCCGGTTCACTGAGTCGATGGGCCGATCCAACATATCGATCATGCTATGCACCTGTATGGCAGGGAAATCCCGAAGATCTAGATCTTTATGAGCTTTCGATTCGTAAAAGGGCAAATCCAAGGTTGTTCCCGGGAAGTGCTCACTGTAGTGTCTTTCGTGCTTTTCAGGGATGGACTTCACTCACTACCACGGGCCCGGGGGAAGGGTCTTTGTTGTTGTATCCTCACGTCAAATGGGTTATGGCATATGTTCTTCTGCGTCCATTTTTTAAAGCTCCCAATACAGAAGAAGATGTATTGGATGCTAGTAAATGGACATTTGATCCCGATACACCGTGGTTCCCGGGTACCTTCCGCCCCGAGTCTCAGCGACTCTCGATATCTTCACATCCTCATTTGCATCTACGGGATTGTTTAGTCCATATCCCACCCATGGAGCCGGGGGACACAGTTTGGTGGCATGCGGATATGTGCCATGCCGTAGATACCGAGCACAAGGGTACAGGGGACTCAGCCGTGCTATACATTGCCGCGACACCTTCCACGGAAGATAACATTCGGTATATTGATTCACAGCTCGAGGCGTTCCGGGATGGATACTTTCCACCTGATTTTCGGGCTGACGGGAGAGTGCACAGTTTGGAGCAAAAGTACAAGGGATGGCTAGGGGAGGCTGGTATAATTTCACCCGAGGGGAGGAGTGCAATGAGACTTGATGTTGAAGCTTGAGTCTGAACCTATCCAAGATATATATATGATTCAGGGCGGTAGGGTCGTAGATTACTCCTTTATAAATCTATGACCAGCACTGGCTACATTGTTGCTTGAATGAGACTAAGTAAATCTCCGTCACTGCGTAAATTTACTTCAGCTGCCCGGTATTCGTTAGTTCCCACTTTCAACCATATGAATAGCGAGTCGAGAAGACCACAGGCCTTCGCGATGAGACCAATTTTCAAGAGCGTCCATCGCCCTCTGCACGATTCGCTGATCCGCACATCGCTCACAAACGTAATACAGAGGCTGGATAACTCCAATCTCCATCAAATGGCTGGGTTGTTGATGGTAATATTCTGTCTTGGCGATAGCTTCGCATTGATCAACAATATCGTGAAATCGCAGTGTATATACCTCGTCTTCAACTCGTTCCCGTTTCCACAACAAGCATAGATCGGTCTGCAAAGAAAAAAGGCCGCAGTGAAGTCGTAGTATTTTGAATGCGTACTTGTGCTTTTGTTTTAGCAAGCCCCTTTCTTCATCATCGTTTCCATGTCTTATTTTTGCTTCAAGCCTGTCTAATGCGCTTTGGAGCTCTGCTAGGAGCGCTCGCATGTGCTGTTGCCAGACAACCAATATAGACCACTGTCTAGCAATATTATCTGAGGATAGCGATTCGCAGAATGCAAGGAATTCAGAAAGCGTGCTTAAAAAGCAGTTTCGTACTCTAAAAGCGGCCGCGAGCGTATCAAGGGCGATTGGATTCTGGTGATCCACATTGATTGATGGTGCCTTAAGAAAGCCGCGTGGATTTGATTTCCCAAAGTAAACTGCTTGATCGTCTAGGTGCTGCATGCAAGAAATAAGCGATTTACTGATCCGTTTTTCTTTTTTCAACGCTTCTGGCTCTTGACCTATCGCTGCCCCAGTTCATCGTGCGCGCCCAAAATAGTGATTCCTTGCCGGAGATGTTTGCAAGCGGCGTCACATTGCCCAAGAAACAATTCAACCGCTATGAAAAGGAAACAACATACTAGGGCTGTGTTCTTGAGTTCAAAATCATTGGATCCCATCCTTGAGTTCAACGCAGCAATTGCTCGCCCATATTGCTCCAGGGCAAACCGGCGAGGAATATTCAGGGGGACACCCTGTGACGGGATCGTGTCGCAAGACCCTTGAGTCTCTTCATGTAAGGCTCCGACAGCGATGACAGCGTGGCAAACAGATGGCTCGGCCGTACTCAGCTGCAAAAAGAGGTGATTCCATAGATCATGGTCGAACCAACTATTCATCATTGGAGCGGACATGACTGGAAAAAAGAGAAACTCCGCATTTCATCTGTTGTACGACCGGGGAGCCTGGAAGCAACCTAGAATTCGCTTTTCCTGCTTAGCAGAGAATCGACACCAACACGATCCCTTTTAGTGCCTAACGGGAGTCTGATGTGATCATAACCTTCACATTTACGACCAGTTGAGATGCACCTTCTACATTCTCCTGGGGTTTCATCGCATTTAACACGCCGAATGCTAAGCCCAATAGAGATCAAAAAGGGGCATTCAGTACCGACCAATGATGTGTAGTTTGGTGCAAGTACCAGTCGTTTGTAGCGCTTAATTTTCCATTTAAGGGCATTTGCAGTTTGCATGCATATTTTTACGCTAGTACGCCGCGCCCAGCCAATCATAATCCTCCAGGCCGCTTTGCTTAGCATAACACTTAGCATCACACCTGACACCTGCTGAACTTTAGACTTCAGTCCTCGGCCATGATTGATGGTCACGGGCACCAAGGCAGCGACCAAGTGGTATAGCGAGGATGGGAACCAAAGGAATTGTATGTTGTTGAAGGGCTGACTCGCGCCGACTTGTACGATCAAGTGAATGAAGCGCGGGCCAGAATCGCAGAATTCTTTGGGAAGAGCCTCACATAAGGAATTTAACAGTAGATTTACTATTCCTATTTTATCGGATCTTGATCTTGTTGGTATAACGGTTTGAAATCATTCAAAAGTCCGACTACGTAACGACGTCTATCAAAGTCTAGACTTGTTGCGCTGGCCTCCTCCAATTCCGACGCCAGGTATGGCCAATGGATATTCTCATCACCAATTATCTCGTCTAACTCAATCAATGTCGTAGCCACTCTTTTATGCCAATAGCTTTTTGGAAGGGCAATTTGCATCGCAATTTCCAATCTCCCTATATCTTTGCAGTGCGTGAGATCAATAATCCAATAGAAAAGCTCCCCTGGAAGGTCCAATAGTGGATGATTTTGTGAAGAAGCAAAGGAAGAAGCCGGAAATTTAGGACTATTCTTCCTGCTCTGAACAATAAGATCTTGAACCAGTGGAATTCTATAGGGATCATTAGAGACGTCTGGGCGATCCAGAGCGGAAATATACTAATGTATTGTCTCATTAGTTCCCACAGGAAGGTTTGTTGTGAATATTAGGTATATAATAACTCTAGATTCTCTTCGATAGATGTTCCGAGTACCCATCGGGCCATCCTCCACCAACTCAAGTGCAGCATAATTGGTACTTCACACCATTTTTTACGCCAATCTTTGCCTATGCTTGAAGTAGGCCACCAACATATATCCTCGTCTGTATAGCATTTGGTTAAACGACGGTCATTTCTGGCTGGTTGGCCTATGAAAGCTTTGCCCCTATTTTTGGGTGCCGAGAATAGAATATCTTCGTTGCTGTGATCGCTATTACACTGTCCCACCCCGGAAGAAAAAATTTGTTTTTTAAACGATCGTACATGACTTTTCAGGATATTTCAGCAGCTTTGTTATCACAAGTTGGTTCAAGAAGAATACTTACGGAAACGATGAAAGCCATGCCAGTATTCCTCATCCGTGCGTCTGCCAAGGTACTTTTTTTCCAACTCTTCTGCGTTCAGAAAAAGTGCCGCTCTTTTCTGGTACTTCTTCCATCTTTCATCCTTGAGAAATGTCTCGCGAGCAAGCAATGCTGGCGAAGACAAACATGGCGCACACAATACAAGGTATGCCAGACATGTCTAAACAAAATCAATCGAGAGTATAACACTGTTGATATAACTCCAAGCTGGAAAAGAATATGAAGTTCTCACAAGCTTGCAATCTTATGTCGTAATGACACCGCGACAGTTAGGCTACTTGCTGACGATGCTAATGCCTGTAACAACCTTCATAACGCTATTAACGGGAGCTCGACAACCTTAAGGCGTTGCAAGGAAATATAGACTTGGGGAATAAATAGATAGTTTTGCTACATAAGGTGGTCACACATAATATTTATGGCTTAGTGAAATATGTACATTGACGTCGGGGTAATCACTACTGCACTGGATTGATATGTATCACTTCCCCTCCAATATAACCGTAGTGGTATCCAAAATATCACCCTGCTTCAGACCTACAGCCGCATTATCAATCCTTTGTGTAGTCGAGTAGTCCGACCCGAGGCCGGCCTTGAACACAGCAGCGAATATTAAATCCAATGCACCACTAAAATCCCATTTCTCGATCTTTTCAAGTCCCTCCTTCTTGAGTTCCTCGGTTGTACGGTGCGCAATAGTCCAATCCTTGGCATGGGTTTTCGTCGCTCTTAGTAAAGCTTCAAAAATCTCATTTTGAGAAATGGCAAACTCCGAAACGTAGACGTATCTGTTTGTGAAGTTCTCTGGTGCTGTGAGAATGCTACCAACAACATGTCCTAGGGAAGTGATATTCGTTGAATCAAATTTGCCGGTGCCGTTGTCGTACAAAGTCGCAGTGCGTGTCTTTGGGTTGAATCCGAAGAGGTCTCGTTCCATGCCCTAAGGTAATCGCCAGATAAACACTCGCTCGACTAAATTGTCTAGCAACAAGAAAGGGGAACATTAATTTCTTACCCAATCATAGAAAGGCCCATTGATAACCGCAGTCCAGGTCGTAGCAGGGTTTTTTGCAACAACTTCTTCAAGGTATCTGGCTGCATCCACCTTTCCTTGATATAGAGGTACTGCCTCAAGAATCTTGGGATTTGTGACGTCCTATGGTTAATTTCGACGGTTAGTCCGTATCAATTTGGGTTGACGAAAAGAATGAGACTAACACTGCCGAAATCACTAGGGATGATTCGTTTGACGCCGACTGCAGCGGCAGCATCTACCAATCTGTCCTGCAATTTAAAGGTGTCTGGAGTTGAGTTCAGGGCAACCACCAGAGCTTCTTGGTCAGTGAGAGCTCTCTTAAGAAAAGCGTCGTCGCTTAAGTCTCCTCGAACGACCCTGATAGCAGCATGGCCTTCCTGCGCAATTCTGGATGACGAGTCCGCGCGGACTAGCAGCGTGATGTTGAACTCCGTTGCAGAAGCTAAGAGCCCGTTCACAATAGTCTGACCAACGCTCCCACTTGCCTATATTGGTAGATGTAATTAGACGTGTGTTTCTAAGGACAATGGTATACGATATTTTTTCATACGTACTCCGACAAGCACGACGTTCTTATATGGAGACATTGGCACAAGTCCAAAATGAATGTGTATGATCTGTCAGAGAGAATAGGCAAGTATGGATTTTTTTGTTTTCGAATGAAGAAGCAATGATGAGAAACTCATTCAACAGAAGGAGTGCCCACGCTGGTTTTATAGACGATCGTGAGACTCAGCTGAAGCCCTGAACGCGGTGTCATTCCGTCACCACCTTCAAGCCTTTGATTTATAATGTGATTGATAAGCCGCTCAGACATTTGCGATGCTGCATATTTTGTTGGCCCTTTGTGGATCGATACAGTATTGTTATCCACATGGTTGCACGTTCACAAACAATTTGAAGCTCCTCCCAACTTCCAATTAGGGCACGCGCGGGCGCTAGCGGACTAGCGCGGAGTATTCGCTACGCTAGCCGAAACCGGTAAAACCGTCGAACGACGTTATTTCCAGTATTGGATATAAAAGTTCAGGCAGCCTAATATATTTCCAATACTATGTAGCTATACGGCGCCATAAGTGAACCTGGGCACATGGTCTTAGCGTGAATCTAAAAGCAATAGTGTTGAGATCCTCGTTGACAGTGAAAAACAGCTCATGTGGTGCTTTGAGTCAGGGAATTCCGATATTGATCTGATGATAACCTTATGTTAGATTTGTCTCCATATATCCACTAATGATTCACAGATATGCTGAGGCATTATTCAAGTTTTCTACAGGAAGGAATAAGGCAACTTACCTGCAAGCCCCCACCACCGGCCGTTAAGCTGCAGAGCTTCTTTCAAAACCATTAATCCCCTTGGATATTGCGATTCAACAGCATGACCTAGCGTATTCTGCCGTAATATTGCCAGTGAAGCACGATAGTTCGAAATCACGCTTGCAATGGGTGCAACATCAGTAGTTGAGTTTCGATTCTGATCCATAATATAATCTTCTGCGATGTCCAAGGTTATTTCAAGAAATTTGGTTAATGTGTGCCACACATGAGACTGCTTGCCACTCTCTGGCTTAATCAGCCTGCCAAATTGGAGCTCGATGGCAGAACTTGGCAAAAGGTCACTCCGTTAGCAAGCTATAGCACAGGATGTTTATAGTTGCCGTGCGATTAATAATACTTACATGAGAAGCATGGCAATGGAACCACAGAGAGGCCTCCAGGACCCTGATGCTCGCTCGAAAAGCACGCTCAAAAGTGCTGCCAACTGGCCGTTCATTTCTTCAAATTGTGACTCGTGATATTTGCAATCATTGTTTAGGTAATCTAAAATCTGGCCCACCAGATAGGCAGACCGTATCTCGTCATGAAACAATTCATAGCACCGAGCCTCTGCTCCACTCCTATTCTGAGTGTCAACCCTGAAGGGAAGATCGGCCGTCAGATCTCTGACTGAACGTGGTTGTTCCACAAGAAGAGGTAAGTTGTTAGGCAAAGATGCCAAAGCAAGTATTCTATAAGAGAGAGAAAAGTAAGCGAAGGAATTCAATGCCAAAATGTGATCAAAATAGGTCTCACCGATCTAGTAGAAATATTGCCCACCACACTACTTCTGCCTCATTGTCATGTTCTTTCTTCTGACGATATTGTTTCAGTCGATTAACTCGAGCTAAGCCTGTGGTAGTCGACAGAGTAACGTAAGCCTCTAGAAAGAGGCCGGCACCAAGTTGATATACTGTCAGCAATAAGCCGCACTGGATCGTCCCGATGGCGAATTTATTCAGTATCTGTGAGGATGCAAATGCCTTTTGTGCCTGTGTATATACTTTTTGTGATGCCTCGCTATTTTGCATTCTCGTTGACGATGGCTGCGTGGCGATATGAATACACAAAAGCAGACTGGCAAGCTCTGCGTCTGCGACTTCTAACATATACCGATGACCCAGGCGATCTTTGATACGTCTGACATCAATGATCGGTAACCAGGGATGAATTATTTGATTATATTTCTCGATCAAATCCACTGAACTGCTCGATTGGTTATTCAGGGTTTTCAGTATCTCGCTGGTGCTCGTTGTTTCTAGATTTTCGACTTCGCTATGAGGAGTACTTGATACGAAGACCCCGCCAGCAAACATCGAGTGCAAGTCATCATAGAGGCATGGATGTTGAACTCTAGCTAAAATAAGCCATTGACCTTGTTTTCTTTAGTCATCCGGTGTGTCTCGAAGACTTACTTGAGACAACGGCTGCAAGATGGTTTTCTTCTATCGCACTTTCTCTTCTTCCTGTGACAAGCCGTGCATGCGACAGATGCCACCGATTGATCTGCATTGACTGGTAGGTGGTTCATGTTGCATGGTGTGTATTGCGATGCATCAATGCTCCGATCTATTTTAATCGATGACGTTGGATGGATAAAGTCGAAAGTTGCCAGCAGGCGGAGATGTGGATGTGGGGAATGGAGCGACAACTTAACTCTAGACCCGCCTAGTCCACAACGTTGGCCTCACTGTCTCTGCCTGCAGGGGTACGTAATACATCCTACCTTCGCATTGCTCTCAGATGAACGGGAAGTCTCGAAGAACCAATCGATCAGCCATAGCTGGGTAGCTGGGTAGAAAGAGGGCCGTTGCAAAAAAGTCACGTGTCTGACAGAACCCTAGTCCACGTACTGAAATAACAATCTTGGGGGTGTGATTGAATTGAACTCTCAATATGGTATTTGAACCGAGAGGAATGTATAATGTCAGCTCTGATCAATGCATGATTGCTAGTTATTTTCATTTCGATTCAGTCACTCTTCCACCTACATATACAGTGAGAGGAATGAACATATTGCGGCTACCAAGGTATACAATCATTACCTAGCTAAACCGCCTTATTCTGAAGCCATTTAAGCATAAAAAGTAAGAGTGATTGCAATTATTTCTAATCTCTCAGGCATTCCAGCGCTCCGCCAGATATGGTTTACCGCGTAGTTACCACATCTATGCTTGGGTCCACAAAGGTTGTAGATGTTCTGTATCGCCTCATCTGTGATTTCGTTTCCATCAGTCAGGAAGCAAAGTACACCAGCCCCGGTGAGGAAATCTGACCGGTTGAGAATAAAAAAGAAGGTGCGCTATAGCTCCCTACCTATCGGAATGTAATTCTCACTTCGATTCTGCGGGAAACTCCGACTGCCTGGTGAACCGCTCCTATAGCTCCCTCTAGTCGGGAGTTCATGATATCCCCGTGCAATAGTAGGGTGGCACTTGAGGATTGAGATGCTGGAAAGAATTCGAAGCTTATTGTCTTTTCGTGAGGAATGCTATCGAAGATCGCAGCAGTAAAGGCGTGTGCAGTAGACATAAACTCCAAACCGAGTTGATTATAGGGAAAGGCGATATAGATAATGTACTAGAGGTCCGATTCTACGGTTGTAGGACTCGATGTAATAACTACAGACGCCTCAGAAGGTTATTGTGCATTGAAATCCTCATGACGAAATGAATTAGCCTTTTTCTGTAATGACTCGACTCAACCATCTCCAGCGCTGGAGCTTGATCAGCTAAAGACGGGCTTCCCCATCTTCATTGAGGCCATAGTCGAACTCAAACCACATAGTATCGAGGTGACTGTGCCCACATAGCAACCTTAATTTCCAAAAGTTGTGAGCCATATTTCGTCACCTTTTTCACCACGTCCTCTTCTCTTTCTGAATAGACTTCACATTCATCATCTGCTAGGGAAACTTCAAACCCATATGGGCTGACGTATTCAATCCGGAGCGAAGCTCAGCTTTCGCTCTAAGCGGGAAACTCCGGTTGGAATTTACCCTCAAGAGATCTGATACAGCTTCATAGCCCGGTCGCCCGCTAGCCAGGCTGGTCTGCATGGTCTCGGTACCGCTGCGCAATCCGTTGCGATTGCGGCACCCTCAATCTGTCTTTGATCCTAGCTATAATGCTGTCTCTTGAATATTTACAAGGGAATAATAACCATAAAGCCACCAAGAGGGGCTCCTTAACGGGACTTCTGGTAATGCTCATTTTTTGTGTAGATTCTGCCTTAAAAGTTCCGCTGCCAATGTTTGATATTTAACATTGATGTCATTGGCCGCTTAGCGGGCGGGAGCTTTACCGGACTGAGAACTAGTCTTGTTAGCATGTCAACTATTACGCATATTCTCCAATAATATCGCGAAACAGCTTAGATACCCCACCTAGCTATAGTCTATTGGTCATTCAAAACAAAACTGGTTAGTGCGGGGGGGAACATTGAGGAGAGAGTCGCCTTAGGCATTTTTTTGTAGATAAGTTAGCAAAATCGACTTCACAGAATCCATCTACCGCTCATATTCAACTTAGCCACTTGTCCAGGACATGGAGAATATAGAATTAAAATGCGCTTCCTTACGCGCACAAATTGCCGCCACTGAATTTCAACTTTCAGCACTCAAACAGGAACTTGAAGCTACTGAAGCTCTGCGCGGGGCACCGAGTCAATCCTCGACTGAATGCAGTGAGCGCAAATGGCCTCTTTCAGCCGAAGAATACAAGCGCTATGGACGCCAGATGATTGTCTCTGAAATTGGACTGCATGGTACTTACACCTTTATTCTTTTCCGTTCCCGGTTTTTTCTTTTTCCCCCTGAGAATCGATTGCTGACGGCTTCGGTGTTTAGGTCAACTAAAACTTCGGTCCGCGTCTGTTCTACTCGTCGGAGCTGGTGGGCTAGGCTGTCCAGCAGCGTTGTATCTTGCGGGAGCTGGTGTTGGTACACTTGGTATGGTCGATGGAGACACTGTCGAATCGTCAAACCTTCACCGGCAAGTTCTGCATCGTACGAAGAACGTCGGTAAATACAAAGTCGACAGTGCAATTGAGTATCTTGAAGAGTAGGGCTGGCTATTCCCATACTAAAACTCTGATGATGATTGTACTTACAATACGCTTCCATTAACAGGTTAAACCCGCATACAAAATACATTGCCCATCGTGAACACCTGTCACCGCAAAACGCACCACTTGTATTTCGGGATTATGACATAGTGTTGGACTGCACAGATAACCCTGCAACTCGCTATTTGATATCAGACACCGCAGTCCTTTTGGGAAAACCGCTTGTTTCGGCGTCGGCACTAAGAACCGATGGACAGTTAATGGTCTTAAATAATCCACCCAAACCCCCAGGGGACCCGTCAGGGGGTCCTTGCTATCGATGTGTTTTCCCCAGGCCGCCGCCTGCAGATAGTGTTGTCAGCTGTGCAGATGGGGGAATAATCGGTCCTGTAGTCGGGACAATGGGTGTTTTACAAGCTCTAGAAACTATTAAGGTTCTCACAAAGACAACTAATCAGGACACCCATCCGGCTTTGAATCAACCATTGACAGCTGATGCTCGTCCTGCTCTTCATATATTTTCCGCATTTAGTACCCCTCCCTTTCGCACAATTCGCCTTAGGGGCAGACGTACAGACTGCGCAGTCTGCTCGTCTCAAGCTACTGTCACATTGACAACCTTGCAATCGGGACTAACAGACTATGTCCAATTCTGCGGTTCAATGAGTACTTCTCAAGTGCTTACTTCCGAAGAACGGGTCTCAGTGCGTGATTTTCAGCCTATATACACGTCCAAGAAGCCGTATACCTTGGTCGATGTCCGCGATCCAGTTCAATTTGGGATATGCAGTCTTGAAAGTAGCATCAATATTCCCATCACCAAGATCCTACATGGAAAGATTGCGAAGGATGTGAATGCAACAGAACAGCCACAATCCTCGCTTCCATCAGAGATTACGTCTCCCGATTCGACGGACCCGATATATTTCATATGCCGCCTAGGGAATGACTCACAGTTGGCAGTTCGAAGGCTGAAAGAACTGGGCTTGGATCAAGATGGACAGCGTTATATTGGTGATATTCGCGGTGGATTCAGAGCATGGAAATCCGAAATTGACCCGGAGTGGCCTGAGTACTAGACTAAGATAGCCTACAGTCTTCAAGTAGTATTAGATTCTGAGGAACCTTTTATTGCTCCTAAAACTTCGGATAGGAAATAGAATTAAATCAGCCATTGAATGAGAAAAGTCCCTGAATGTCTATGAGAACTATCTCAATGGAACTGAGCTTCGTCTTTCTTTGAAAGCAAGCATATGACAATAATAATATTTGTGCCCTCGATAACTGAAGAAAAGACGGTCTCAAAACACCGATAAGATGATGTAACCTATCACGCCCTAATATCACTCCCCATCGCACCCAAAAAATAAAGCCCTGCTTGAATCAAATCCTAGATTTTCTGATCATCTCCTGAGTTGTGCGAGCAAGGTGAGCTGCTTGCTCGGCTCTGCTTTCTTTGATTGCGCGTGGGAGCAAAACGCAGAATTCATCAAATGGAATTCTGAAGTCTTTTTCTTCGCCTTGGACTTTTACCTTCTGTAGGAGTAAACTGGGTAGGGAGAAACTTGAGGCCAAAGGTGACGTATGATCTGTGCAGAGATGGCCACTTGTTTCAAAGGTACCGTGCCATACATGCTCTGCATAGCCGCGGTGGCCTGGATATGATTGTGTCGCACAATATATGTCAACTTTAGTCCGCAAATCCGACTTCAGATCTTCTAAAATGATATGGTTTGCGAGCGAGCTAACCGAATGCTTGAGGATTTGTTGACTTGTCAGACCCCAATAGAGGGTATTGGATGGCGTCAGGATTTTTGACGGTAAGTGCGAAGTTGCCGACGAAGTAGGCGATGGCCGTAAAGGAAGAAGCGGATCCTCAGTGACCAAGATGATAATGATCAATCTCACCGTCCCATTAGAGCCCTCGAACCAACGAGCCGCTTTCTCATAGATATAGCTGCTGCCAAATTCACGCCCGTCACTATTTGGCATGCCACGGCCCGTCTCGAGGATAATATTGGCGTGTTTTGCCCCTGATTCTCGAAGAGCAAGATGGGTAAAGTAATATGAGTCTTGATAGCGACCCCCGAGACCTAATTGCACATCTAGCATTCGCTCATAGGCCTTGTTTGTGAGGGTTTGCATTCTTTTTGAAACCACATATAGCCAATTATTAAAGATTTGAATGAGTGAACGCTGGACTATGCTTAATGGAGGGTAGAGAATGATACGTCGAGTGAGTGCATCGTAGCTGACTGGTGGGAGTCGAAGTGCTCTGAAGAGAAACATAGAGAACTGCGTTGGCGAGACGCTGAAGCCGGTTATTGGCAGGGGTTTTGTCATGTTGGTAGTAACTCGGAGTTGGTCTACGACCGGGTCATTGAGGTCCTCCAGTGAACGAATACGCTTGAGCAAACGACGTTCCGCTGCCGAGACTGTTTCACGTCCATTGTGACTGTAGTTACTGCTTGGATATCTCGCCATGACGTCAGATCTAGTTTCAATCAACGGTGGGAGCAGTGAGCCGTCAACTGTTAAGATGACAAGATGATATATCACCTGTCATTTGAGAAATTCCTCAAAGCAGAGTGAGTTGGTAAGGCAGAAAGATCTGGAGAGAGGCAATCAAAGGTGTAGTGAAGGCCTGAGGCGTTGAGCAAGTCATTTGCTTCAGTCAAATGCTGCCGGTGACCAGTCATATTGAATTGTATGAGCTGAGCTTATCTGACGGTAATGGTTCCCAGTGTAGCAACTGAGTTTTGTCTTTCGTGATAAGACATCGTTCGGCATCCATCATACTCGGTCGATATACACCACAAGCCGCATGCCAGACGCCAAGTATCTCCAAGTCGAAAGTGAATTAAATGCATAGTAAATCAAGAAAAGATATATCAAACAACGTAGGGGTATCATAAGTCAACAATGCATACGAGAAACAAGGTGAGGAAAATGCCGAAGTAAACAGCAACAATCAACGGATCTGCTATGAGAAGACTTTGTTTGTTCTCACTACTTTGACAGATTTGTGACGTTTACTGGAGAACTCTCTAACCAAGCCCATTCTACTGTCACGCGGCCTTGGTCAATATCAGCTAGTTCGCTAAACACTGATGTCGTCGTATCGATGTCTGTCGCCTCGCAGCCAACACAACGGTCAACTATGGTCACATCGACACTCTCATCGTTTCTCCGAAGTCGTATCTTTAGTCCACAGAGTGGGTTTGCATTAGGGTTGGATCCGGTTTGGGCGGCATCAAAAACTAAGTGAGATACAGCACAGATACTATCGGACGACGAGGAAGTAATGCCACATGCGCCCAGTCCAGGTGCATAATATGTCAGGTCGCCAGTATAAGGCCCACCATGTGAAGTTGGCAAAGGCAGATTCTGTGTTCTACGGATTTGGACAAGAAGGGTCAGTAAAAATATATCGCTGAACGCTAGGCTCTTCAGTGGACTCACTTTTTGTTCACGGTAAGTCCTACAGCAAGCCCAATGATGAGCACAAGCAAAGCCGCAAAAAGGCCAGCAAATATTCCAGCCATGGTGTAGCGCCGCTTACGCGGCTCCTGTGGTAGATATCTCTCGAGTGGGCCCAGACGGACCTTGTCGAACACAACGAGCGAGAGAGTGGGTAAGAAAACCTTCCTTCGAGAGGCATTATTATTTCTCTGCGAATCCCATGTGGTAGCTTCCGGAGATTTCTCCGGGTCTGCCCCTAACTGTTGGGTTTGCTCATAACCATGATCATTCGCAGTGGAAACCTCCTTGACAATTGGCTCTTGAGCGGCGGGCACAGGCTTGCGTTTTGGAAAGTTGGCTGATGGAACAAGCGGCTGAGTCAGGGACGACTGGAGAATTTCTGGTTGCTGTGGCTGGGTCTCTTCGGATGCCATTCTGTATGGGTTGTTTTTGTGGAGAATCTGCAGGATCCTATCCGCGGAATGTACAGGAAGAAGTTTTGAGATCGATGTCTGATTGGCGCAGAAGCCAGTAATGAATCAGTGCATCATAAGAAAGAGCATCAGGGGCGTCAACGTAAGGGCATTCATTACGCACGCCCGGCCAGGTTGTTGTCCGAGATGTCGTCCTGGCCTCGACTGTCTCGAAGCGGGCGTGGTGGAGCTTGGGGGGTTTCAGGGGCCAGCCAATCAGCAGTGCAGCTGGCGACTGACTAAGCCAGCGGAGTTGCGGGATGCCTGAGTCACAACTCCGCTGCTTCAACGAACTATTCACAAACCATCGACAGCATGTCCATCTGCGCTGCCAGCGCGGAGGATCAGACCCTGTCGGAATAGTTACTAATATTACACGATCGTTGCAGGGCATAGAAGTACTGCGGAAGACTTTAGTATAAATACGGTGCAATGTCTATCTTCATAACCTACCTAGGCAATCAACCTTCAATTTCATTTTACTTCTATACACTTGGTCTCTTTATCTACTAGTCGCCACATTATCCATACATACAATGACTCTCAAATACCTCATTACCGGTGCCACTGGTGGACTCGGCAGCCAGGTGCTTGCCTACCTAGTAGCCAATGTCCCTTCGTCCGAGTACGCTGCTGCTGCCTCCAGCGAAGCAAGCCGGGAACGCTTTGAAAGCCAGGGCATTGCTTTCCGGGTTGCCAACTTTGATGAACCGGCTACGCTAGACTCGGCGTTTGCAGATGTCGAGAATTTGTTCTTTATCAGTACCAATACGTTTGACAATGCCAAACGTCAAGTGCAGCATCAAACTGTTGTCGACGCAGCCAAGCGCGCTGGTGTTAAGCATGTATGTTTACTAGGATAAACTCCTAGCGAGTACTCTTCAAAAAGCTAATTTTTCCTTCATCTTTAGACATGGTACAGCTCTCTTGCATTCGGTGGCCTTCGCTCAGACTCGAAGATAAGCGTGCAACAAGCTCACCTAGAGACCGAAAGAATGTTGAAAGAGTAAGATTTACAACCGTTACTTAGTTTATTAGACACACTATAACTAATATCATGGTTTCCAGGTCCGGGATCACCTACACATCCATCCGTGAAGGTATTTACGGCGATGCATTCCCACTCTTTCTTCAGTGGTATCCCAGTACAGAAACCATCTACATTCCGGATGATGGGGAAATCACATATACGTCGCGAGTGGAACTCGGTGAAGCCAACGCAAGATTGCTCATTAAAGGCGGCCACGAAAACGAGATTGTTCTTCTTACCGCAAATGAACCCCTTCGAGCGGCAGATATCATCAAGATAATTAACGAAACCACTAACCGGAATGTAAAGCTCACCATTGTCTCTCCAGAGGAGTATGTCAGATATCATACGGAAAACGATATAGGCAAGAAAGCGGAAGGATTCTGGCGAAGTAGGTTGACTTGGTTTGATGGCATAGCGAAGGGCGATGCAAAGGTGTCAAATCCACTGATGAGGGAGCTTCTGGGCAGAGAGCCAAAGACTGGAAGCCAACAGATTCGGGAGTTTCTAGGAGAGAATCCCAACTACACCTGGCACCAGAACTATGCGGATAAGGCTCAGTATCGGGCTACCCTGCCACAGAAAAAGTGAGCGGTCGAGGAAACAAAAGGATTAGATGTGAGCCGAACAAGATATAAACGAAGGCAACATTCAGAATAGTTTTTTACGGAAGTTCTTTCACTAGTATGTTCTGTTTTGCAAGCACTTAGAACTCGCTGAGGTCGTGCTTCTATTGGCGGTCTCAAGCCCCTTAATGGAACATGAGCACAGCGAGTCGATACTCCCAAGATAGTTGAGATCATCAAAAATGACTTCAGTTTGAAATTTTGGCGCTCCTATGTGGGACAAACCTATGACTTTCCACGTCGACGGACAGAGTAGAAAATGAGAAGTTGTATCGGTCTACGGAATCTGACAGTTAAGTTCAGATAGCCAAGCCACATCATGATTGGTGGATCGTGCAAGACCCGCACTAGCCCGTCTCGGCCAAACGTGCTGAGTCATCAGCGCCTTCCCGAGCATGACGTCTGTCACGTGATGCTGGGCATGCCGTAAGTCTCCGAACGCTTTCAATTAGGCCGGCGGTGATTGGCTGGTGCGGCAGTCACGTGGGCGGTTGCCGAACAACGGGGCCCTCGGCAGCAAGAATGAAGGGAATAGCCTAACAAGAAGGCGAGATCTTCACTTCGACTTCATACCATACCTTCGCGCGCACCAGCAACCACTCTCCGCTCCTCTCTGCAACTGCTGCTGCGCTCTTCATTGAGTGATAGTGGTCTCAGACTATCGTGATATCTACACCAGTCCATCCAATTGCTTCCAGTCGCGCGCACCATGGCCGCCCTTCGCACTTCTCGGCTACTGGCCTCTTCCCGGCCACCGTTCACACCGTCGGTCTTCGCTCGTTCCTATGCCACCGTCGACCCGATCTCGAAGGTCAGCGAAGCGACTTCGAGTAGCAGCAAGTTTGTGCCCGAGTCGCAAACCTCGACGGTCCAGGAACCTGCTCCTTCACAGACACCTCGTACCAAGACCTTCCATGTTTACCGATGGGATCCGGACCAGCCCTCCGATAAGCCTCGCATGCAAAGCTATACCCTTGACTTGAACAAGACCGGTCCTATGATGCTGGATGCTTTGATCCGTATTAAGAATGAAGTCGATCCAACCTTGACCTTCCGACGAAGCTGCCGTGAGGGAATTTGCGGAAGCTGTGCCATGAACATTGATGGTGTCAACACGTTGGCATGCTTGTGTATGTTCTACTCTTGCTTGCTACGCTTGATACAAGTTTCATTCCCTTGGGCGCTTAACTGACGTTCTCATAGGCCGTATCCCTACCGACACAGCCAAGGAATCTCGCATCTACCCGTTACCACACACTTACGTTGTCAAGGATTTGGTTCCTGACCTGACTCATTTCTACAAACAATACAAGTCGATCAAGCCTTACCTCCAACGCGACACTAAGACTGAGGATGTATGTGCCAGAATTAATCTTATTTCATAATTGCCGGCACTAATAGCATGATGCAGGGCCTTGAATTCCGTCAATCTCCCGAGGATCGCCGCAAGCTCGACGGTCTCTATGAATGTATCCTTTGCGCCTGCTGCTCAACTTCCTGCCCTTCATACTGGTGGAACAGCGAAGAGTATCTTGGACCAGCCATTCTCCTACAGTCGTACCGCTGGCTTGCTGACTCTCGTGATGAGAAGACTGAGGAGCGCAAAGCAGCTCTTAACAACAGCATGAGCGTATACCGATGCCACACCATTCTCAACTGCTCAAGGACGTGCCCCAAGGGCCTTAACCCCGGTAAGGCGATTGCTGAAATCAAGAAGATGCTGGCTTTTTAGAATAAAATATTGTTCGCCATGGTGAATATAGTGTATAGATTGACCGATACTTATCAATTTCCACAAATCTGTCTTTTCCCGCAATTTTTCCCCTCTGTTTCTGTCGTGTATTGTCTCTTGTGTCAGTAGGTAGCTCTTTGAAATAGCTCGCGCGTCAGGTCCCAATTTTGGTGATTTATATTTTTCACTTTATTCTCGTCAATGTCGAGTAGTATGAGGGAATATTCAAGAACTTGTGTCAAACAGCTTAATCGTTTAGGTAAGATGTCATGCCTCTCCCCACGGGTCTCGAAGATTCCCTGGGAGGACGCAAATCATGGGTAAACGTGGTTTGTCTCCTAACCGAGATGGACACGAGCAAATTAGATGTTCGACATACGTAGGGAGCTACGGCCTTATTCATTAGATACTACACTTCATGTGGATATATCAGGTCAAATAAAGAGAGAGGGTTCTACAAGACTGTGATCATCACGAGTAGAAATTATACATTACAGACGAGCTATGTAGAAGCATAGCTCCTTCGCAAGAGTACCTAGGCATTAAACACAGGAGATCTGCTGTTTGATACCAATAAGAATACAAACAAAGCTCTTCGCTATAGAGAAAGTACGCGTCAAAGCCATACAAATAAGTGCTGAAACCCACAAATAACTTCACTGACTGGGCAGACCATATTCTCATGTGTCGATATCGTTTGGACACGGGATAATGATAGTGGAATCCCTCCATCAATGCCAGAATGTCAGAGTAGTCGGCTTGAAGTAAAGAGAAACATTGCCGGGATGCTTTATCCGGTAAATGCCTGTTTTTCGGCCTTCCTGCGAAGCATCCTTCGGTAGAGAAATAGTGTGCACAGGCCCAACGCAACGATGAAGACGATGCAGAATACGAGGATAACGCCGGGGTTCCTGCTCGCCCAATTGTGTCTTTTCAGAAGGTGGTGGATACGCGGCTGGCTCGATACTTTGTTGATCACCGCCATTGTGTATGGGTTGGAATATACCCAGGGTCTTCTGTTAGGGTTTGGCTTTTGGTCAGTCATGGAATCACGCCCAGTCGAATGGAGCAAGTAGAACGTACTGAATGATTTGATCAAGAAGAAGGTAAAGAAGAAGCCACTTCTGCAGAGACACGAGCTGGAATACGGACCGACACTCTCTAAAGAACGCCCATGTTAGCAGAAGCCCCGAGTCATCCATCCATCGATGGGTGCTCACCGAATTCGAATTGGAGGGAACGAAACCCGGAGAAGGACGTGGAGACGTCCGTACATACGATATATGACCCTGAAGAGGCGATAAGCAGCCGAGGAAGAGTGCTTGCTGGTAAGATAATTGGTTCAGATGGTGCTGGCGATGAAGATAAGAGAGAGAGAGAGAGAGAGCGAGTAAGTTGTCGGTGGGAGACAGACCGAAGGAAGGCCGCGGCGTTAAATGGAAAGTGTCAACCAAGCATCATATGGACTAGCTGTCTCCAGCACTGGCTGGATTGCTGCTTCCTGTTTAAAATTTTGTCGAAGGTTTCAAAGTTGCTGCTTCATGCCGTCGTCTTCCGGTCCAGCTTCAGGCTCAGCACGAATGCACTAACTGCTCTTCGATCGGACAGCATCATCTTCTGGCCACGAAGCGACGAGAAAAAGACACAACCCTCTGCATCTCGTCTGTGCTACAACACTACTCATCACCAAATCCTCGCTGCTGCTAAAGCTACACTTTGTCGGATCATTTTTCCGTGCAGACGTCATGGGCACCCCCGGAGTTAACCCTGAAAGCCTCACCTAGATCCGCGGCATGCACTGCATGTATAATTCTAGTACTCACGAAGATCATGAAAGATGTCCACTGCACGCTGACTCTAAGATGCAAGCGATGTGGTGGAGCTCCACGACTCGGAGTTGCTCCGAGCGCGCTCGCGGGGCAGACAACAAAATCCCGAGGCATCGTGGGATGTTTCACCTTAGGTCACCGACTATAAGGTCTTCTGTTCTTCGACTCTAAGACTCGCTTGATCGATTGGTTCTCATCTGCGCAGTTATCGCTATCAAGACATCATGGCTTCTGGAAAACCCTCAGTTGGCTTTGTTGGCCTCGGCGCCATGGGATTCGGCATGGCTACCAATCTAGTCAAGCAAGGATATCCTGTCAAGGGCTACGACGTCTTCGCTGCCTCAGTCGAGCGCTTCAAGGCAGCGGGTGGAATTCCCGCTGCTTCTTTAAGGGATTCTGCTGAACAAAGACAGTACTACATCTGCATGGTCGCATCAGCGCCGCAAGTGCAGGATGTATTGTTCAATCCAGAGACCGGCATCTTAGATGGTATTTATTATATTCTCCCTCTAACTGCTTGTTACCACCGACTGACAAGATGTGGCAGTGCTTCCACGTGGTGCAACTTTCCTTCTCTGTTCGACTGTTTCGTCAGCTTACGCGCAGTCGGTCGAGAAGGAGCTGAAGACCCGTGGACGCGATGACATACTCTTTATCGACAGCCCAGTATCCGGAGGTGCTGGTCGAGCAGCGGATGGAACACTCTCGATTATGGCAGGTGGAAGTGATGCCGCTTTGGAGAAAGGAAAATTCCTTCTGCAGGAAATGTCAGATGCGAACAAACTATACATAGTACCGGGTGGCATTGGAGCAGGCAGCAACATGAAGATGGTTCACCAAGTCCTTGCAGCCATCCACATTGCTGGTGCCAGTGAGGCTATGGGTTTTGCGGCGCGGTTAGGGTTAGATGCCCACGCCGCTGCGGATGCAATCGTCAAGTCGGATGCATGGACGTGGATGCACGAGAATCGTAGTAAGAGAATGCTGGAAGAAGACTGGAATCCAGGTGCAAGTGCTATGACCATTATTCTCAAAGACGTCGTGAGTACACCCAGACGAGAAAAATATTCAATTACAAGATTTTGCTTACACTGATTTGCACAGGGCATCATCACATCTACGGCACGCCTGCACACATTTCCCACGCCTCTCGCCTCATCAGCAGAGCAGCTCTATCTCACCAGTCTCGTTCATGGCTACGGTCCCAAGGATGACTCATCTCTTGTTCGCATGTACACTCCGGACTCGCTGGTCAGCGTGAAATGTACGTTGTCGCCCGAAGAAACAGCGCGTAGACTCAAGATGGTCACCACGCTCATGCAATACACCAATATTGTGGCTGCTGCTGAAGCTGTCGCTTTTGCTCGCTACCTCAAGGTAGACATGAAGCAATTCTTCGACTTGGTCATCAATGCTGCGGGAGGCAGCAAGATGTTTAATACGCTGGGTGTGGCCATGGGTGAGGGTATCACCACGGGAGAAGCAGCAAAGGGGGCATTGCGTATTGACAATATCATCAACGAGCTTAGTCGTATTGTACAAGAGGCAAGAGATCTTTATACGCCATTACATCTAGCCACGGAGGCACTGAACCAGTATATACTTGCGCAGCGACGTGGATGGGGAGGGGAGGCAGCAACGAGCATTATCAGGGTGTGGGAGAGTTGATAGTTGAAAGTAATCTGCATCAACAACGATGATGAGAAACAAGTTCCTTCTAGAGATATTCCCACGTAATAATATAACAGATAACTAGTCCTAATCGTCATAATTATCAATCGCCGAAGTCCAGCCCGGTGGAGCATGACATCGGTCCACTGTCCACTTCATCGGGCTTGCTCCGAGTGCGCGGACAACCAGCCGGTCTGCAAAACATCTCCCCTCCTACGATATAAATACGCTCTATGACGCTCTTGCAAGACACCAATTGTCCCGGAACCTTCAAGCAAAGCAAGTATACAGCAATAGCACCGAAATGCCACACCCAAACCTCAAGGGCAACCGAGCCCTCGACATCCTCGACAAAGCCGTCGCTGGCAACTATGGCGTCCCCGCCATGTGCTGCTACAACATCGAGGGCATCCTGGCCACTGTAAGAGCAGCAGAAGCTAAAAAGTCGCCCGCCATGATCCTCCTCTTCCCCTGGGCCGTGCACTATGCTGACGGCGTACTCGTCCACGCCGCAGCAGAGGCGGCCAAAAACGCCAAAGTGCCTGTGACCGTACACATGGACCATGCCCAAACACCAGAAATCATTCGCTATGCCGCTGAACTGGGTGGCTTTGATAGTATTATGGTCGACATGAGCCATTACGAGAAGGAAGAGAACCTGGCCAAGACGCGTGAATTGGTTGCGTACTGCAACGAGCGCGGTATCGCGACCGAGGCAGAGCCCGGGCGCATTGAAGGTGGTGAGGATGGAGTAGCAGACACAGTGGATTTATCCGGTCTGTTGACGACGCCTGAAGAGAGCCACGAGTTTGTTGCGACGGGCATTGACTGGCTTGCGCCCGCTTTTGGGAATGTCCATGGCTCATACGGACCGCGGGGAATCCAGTTAGAGTACGACCGTCTGCAGTCTATTAATCAAGCGGTTGGCGATAAGGTGCGGCTTGTGCTGCATGGTTCCGATGAATTTACCACCGAGATTTTCCAGAAGTGTATTGCCAATGGTGTGTCGAAGGTCAATATTAACAAGGTCATGAACAACGAGTATGTGCGCGTGCAGGCTGAGAAGGCCGGTAAAGTGCCCTTGACGACTCTACTTGAAGAGGCTACCAATGCCATGCAGAAGGCAATTGAGCGATGTATAGACATGTTGGGATCTGCAGGGAAGGCTTAATGACAGTGGACGGTGATTTATCCATAGGTGTTTATGATGATTGCCTAGGTATATGATAAGCTCAATCGATAAAGAGAAGTTTGACCAACATTCTATATAAAAAATATATGGATATTTATACGTATGTATGTATTTCAGATAACTCAACCACATATGGGTTGTTTATGTAACATAGGGACAGCTGAATCTATTTTCGCCAAACACCATGGTGCAGCCAAAAAGCTGACACGCAATCATCTTACACCTCTTCATGATGACTAGCAGCATCAGCAAAATCCTTCTGTTCAACGGTAGCTTTTTCCTCCCGATGGTGCTGGATTTCCTCTTCAAAGAGGCCCTTGATTTGAGCAGTCCGCCAGGGTTTCACATCCGTGTCGAAGACAAGGTCGATCTCCTCCAGTGTTCTTTGCGCGGTCTCTGGATATGTGAAAAAAATTTGGAAAGTCATCACAAAGCAGAATATTCCAAAGATGATATACGTCTTCCATTGGATGTTTGTAAAAGCAGGCGTTACGAAATATGCTAGCGCAAAGTTGAATATCCAATTCGCTGCCGCGGAGAGGCCCACGCCTTTGGCTCGGTACTTGAGAGGGAAGACCTCTGAGGCATAGATCCATGCACCTGGGGCCTGTATCAAAAGTCAGTCAGTCATTGAGAACATCCTTTCAATGCGAGGGTGATGACCTACCCAGGTAAGACCGTAGAAACCAACGAAGATGTACGAGAAAGCAATGACACCCTTGGCCGGTGGACCGGTAATGGACCATCGAAGAATGCTGTTTCCATCGACTTCCGGGACCCAGTGGCCATAATTTGCCATGAGTCCTGCAATTGTAAAGTGGCATATCATACATGCAACGGAGCCAAACATCAATAGTGGCCGGCGGCCGATTCGGTCGACACGGGGCAGCATGATGCCTGTAGTAACGAGAAAAATGACATATTGAATGGCCGAAGAATAAAGTGTCGTGTTTCCAGACTATCGAAATGCCGCGTATATTAGCCACGATTCAACGAGGAAGAGAAATGCGAATAGGGGAACAAACCATCCCGGCCATCTCAAAGATGTAGACAACATAGTACATGGCAACATTACCACCGAGAAGTTGCTGCCACATCTGCACTGTCATTCCACACATAGTTCGCTTCCAGATGCGAGGGCCAAATAGAGCAAGAAAGGAGATGTCCTTGGCCTCATGGGCAATACGGGCAGCTTCCCTGACTTCCTCGAATTCCACTTGAACAACAGGGTCGCTGCGATCACCATTCGCATGAATTGCGGCCAGGGTATCGAGACATTCCTCCCACCGCTCTTTTGATCCTAGCCAACGCGGTGATTCGGGGAAGAAGAACAACGATGCGAACAAAATAAGGCCGGGGATACCCTGAATTCCCCAGGCAATCCTGAATGCAGAGGGACCGGATACTCCCACAGAGCAGCCGTACGCGATTAAATACATAATCAGTATGCCCCATTCGATTGCCCATTGTTGTATGCCGACTATTCGTCCTCTAATCCGGGCTGGAGAGAGCTCGGCAAGGTAGACAATGACTTGTGACGAGGTAATGCCAACTATACGGAGAATGATCAGTCGAAGCCAACTGAGTAGCGAAGAGTAGAAAAAAGTACCTGCAAGGCCGCTCACTACGCGACCAGCGATTAACTGGCCCACACTATGGGTACTGCACTGGATTGCAGCGCCAACCACCCAGATTAAAGAAGCAATCATCAGGGCATATCGTCTGCCCAAACGATCTGATATTGGTCCCGCAGCGATGGCACCCGCAAACGATCCGGCGGACATGGAAGCAGTGATCTGCCGTTTATATGCATCGGTTAGTACATCAGCTGCAGTATTGTATATAATAAAACGGGTGGATGACGTACACCTCCCTGCAAATTCGAGTCTGGGTAATTGAAGTAATCGAGATATTGCTCCGAGCCGATCCATGCGCTCATGGAACTACGCACATGATATGTCAGTCAACCGTTTGTCTGGATGCGATATGTAATATGCCTACCTAACGTCAAATCCGAACAGGGCGCCACCAATGGTGCCAAAGGCAGCCAGCGCTTTGTAATCATGGCATCCTCAGTGAGTGACATTTCAGTTTACGATGGATATAGAAGACTAACCATAGATATTCGTGATTCGATACATCTTCCTTGCCGACTCAGCAGAATTGAAGTCAATTCCTGGAAGTAGCTTCACACAGAGCTATGGCATGTGGCTTACAAGAAGACGACCTTGGAAAGTCGATTACAGTAGAGTACTGGAGGCAGCCTGCCTGGGTATATTTGGATTGGTATAAATACTAGCTGGCAACAAAAGCAATTTCGTCATTCTCCCCCATACATTTACAAAACATGGAGAGACCTCCGCTTCTGTCATTTCTCGTATTTCGCATGATTGGTTGCAATTAAGCGAGGCCGGTTAATTGCAAGGTATACGCTCCGTATACATACTATGGACTCCGTACTCCGGACTCCAGGTTAACCGATGCGGGGCTCCGCATCCCGAGCACGGGATACCCTTTTAGGCTGCAAGCCCTAATCTTTGACGACACGAGTTGTTTACAGAGTTCGCATGTTTTTAGAGTAGATACAAACAACACCACGCGCAAGCCAGACTGTTAAACTACGCATTTTGCAGATCTCCGGGGTCTTGTCCGAATATGCTGTATAGACTCATAGACATGGCCAGTATCTGTTTTCCCCAAAAAGCCGAGTCGGGTAAAAGACGTGCAGGAACATGATGTGGCAGTGGATTATTCCGGCTTTATATGCATCATATGGTGTGAAAGTTCTAGACGCCGCTGGGCCCGATTTGTCCTTACTCCTTATCCTGAGTCTTCCTCTATTGACGAAAGCAATACCAAACTTCCGGACGTACAATCCCTGGAACATGTTTCTAACAAGCTATTTCTGATCCTCCCATTCATACTCTTCACTTATAGATGGAAATACCACTAAACTGTCTCTGGACTTCTGGGAAAATCGATCTGGTCATAGAGTCCCTTGATTGGATTCCTCCCTCGGGATCACTCGGGATCCATCCTGTATGTGTTCCATGAGCCCGACAACAGACAAATAAAACAAGGCTATACGAGATGTTTAAACGCACAATCCCGATCATCGGCTTCTTCCGAAACCCTATCCCAAATCATAATAGCCGGCTTCGCAATATCAGCTATGATTTGTTTGCACGGCACATTTGGCGCACATGATATCGTGAGAGTCGAATGGTTGACTTCTAGATATATGACTGGATTTACTAGTGTAGATATTTCGTAATCTTGGAAAATAATTTCACATTCTATATCGGTATAGCATGGCTCTTGTTCAAAAAATTGAACGTGTTCTCTTTCATTGCCGACATCATCTTGTCGAGCTCCACTAAGGATTTCGTCCATCTTCAAAATTGATGATCTATCCCTTAATCTGGCTTTATCGCTAGTGATTAATCCACATGAAAATGCATATTATTTGTGATTTTGTGTGCGACTTCCTCTAGTATGCCCAGGCTGAAGTGTTTGCATTGCTCACTTGACATCCACACGCGTAGATCTGTCTCGAAGACCTGTTTCACCTGTTCCTTGGACTTGGTGCATTTAGTCCTGCTTATAATTTCCTCCAGCCTATCCACATCATAACAGATCTTCAACTTGCAATATGCCAGATCCGGCTGGAGAAATACAACCCATTTGTCAGATACGAGGTGTTGCATAGTGGCGTTTTTAATACCCTGTTTGTTGCTTATCACAGCATTAAGTTCCCTTTTTTCAAAAAAGATTTCTCAGATAACGTATCTGATATCGTCTGAAATTTTCTACCTGCTCAACACTGATGCACTTTTCAAATCTTAACCTCAAACCGAACCATGCCCCCATCTAAGCCCCTCACTAATACCTCCCCTTTTTCTTGCCCAAGAAATTGCTGGATTTTTCCATACGCAAAAGGAATTGCGTCCTTGGTAAAAGAAAAAGGGACATTGTTACCAAGGACGGTTTTGACATGAGCTTCGACTTGGTTCAGGATGGTTTTTGTTTCTTTGAGCGTTGCGTAGGCTTGTTTAGGGCTGTCGAAATGTTGGTAGGTAATGCTATCGTCGTCCGTTGTGTCATCGTATGTTCTGTTGTCCATGTTGTTGCGTTTCTTTCCTTTCTCTCGTCTCCATTTCGAGGAAATTACAAAGCGCTGGGGAGGACTAGGGAATGTCAACATCGGGCTGATTGACTGCGGTAAGCATTGGTCCTCCAAGAAGATTTATATACAGTCTGCCAAGTTTATATACATAGGTAATGTATATATGGATAAGATACAATCATATAGGTACATCCTTTGCCACAAGCAACCTGATGGCTTCGGACATATGGCTCTGGCATATGAGTCTACTGCAGGTGATGTCGAGCCATAACCGTTTTTTGAATCAGTATCAGCCCCTTCATCGAGAGTGGGTAGTAAGTTCAAAACTGCTACGTCCTCATGCACCGATTTCCTAATCAATGGAGCACAGTTCCTATAGTCTTTTGACCTATCAAGGAGCAGCTTCACTACATCGCCGTGTCCATTACTTGCTGCCATGATCAGCGGTGTCTGGTTCCAGTCATCTTTAGCTTCTGGGTCATATCCACTGCTAATCAATACCGACACTGCTTTCAGCAACCCGAAATATGCAGCAAGATGTAGTCCCGTCGCTTTCTTTGGTACATCTTGGATGTGGGCAGGAAAGCCTCTATCAGTGATGGCGGCTACAGCTTGACTGCAATTAGAGACCATGGCTTTATTTTTCAAAAACTCCAGAGTCACCTCTTCCACTTCTGCGGATGCTACACGAGCATGGTGGCCCCAGTTTCTTGCTGCATATTCAAAAAATGGGTTCTGCGATAGCCGATCCTCAAATTCCTTATCTGTAGCACATGGGCCCCTTTCGAACACAGTCAATGATAGGTATGTGATACATGTTCTGGTGATATCAGTCTCTGTGTTGGGGAACCACTTGGAACGTGTTTGTTCGAAGTATTGCTGCGCTGTATGATGGACGAACCGGATAACACCGGTTTCTTCATCAATCATTACCAACCCAGCGCACACAGAAATCATTCTATCGGGATTGGCAAGATTCTCTGCATCGAGTTCGGAATCACCGACTTCTACGGCTAAGGCATGTCGAAGTTCCGGTATACGCAACGGTTTCTTAGAGCACGTAATTCACGATAGAATCTTGACGGCGAACTCTCTAAATCCTGCTTTTTGCCCATTGACTCTTTCCATAGTTTGGTTGTAAATCTCATCGAAAAGTTCACATTTCTTGCTTTCACTTGGTGGAAGTTTTGGCGCCTTGAATTGTATCATTGCCCTTCGAACGGCTTTATTTGTGATTTTGTCTTCAATCGATTTGAGATAAATATGCGCCAAGAGGAACCTAGAAACAAAGTGAGCATAAGCAACGAAGCCTGTGTTTGAAGATAACTGAAGTGAAACATACATGCCATCAACAGCGGTCGATATGTGAGTCTTGACCTCCTCATGCAACTTCGGGCTCCAGTCATCGAAACATGGTAATGATTTTATATGGGTTTCAATATAGCTCTCCACATCAGGGTTGCTCGCACGAATTTCCAACGCTGTTGATCCTTTGAATTCCTGGACTATGTCGGGAATATACCTTGAGGTGACAAAGATATTCACTTTATACTGCTGGTCAAGGATCTCTGGGATGAGTTTGTATCGACAGGCCATACTCATTTCGTCAATTGCGTCGATGACGACGAAAATCTTTGAAAATAGAGCAGCGACGGATCTAAAAGTTGTCAATAGCTCTTCGAAAGATGGTAGAGATCCCTGTGCCCTATGCATGTCGTGGAGTGATATCACGCTTGCTGGTAGATATGACTGGCCGTAAGCTAGCTGCCTTAGAAGGCTTGCAAGGATATCTTTAGCTGTCTGTTCGTGTGTCTTCCGGAAGTCGCAATACACATATGCGATGCCGATAGTCTCATCAGATCTGAAGAGAGCTATCAGACTGTCGACTACGACCGAAACTAAAACTGTCTTTCCAGCACCTGGAATGCCTGGGCAGAACAGCGTTTGCCCGTCTGACTTGATCCACTTCTGAAATTCTAGGGAGTCTAGAAACCACTGACAAGTTCCAGGTTGTCGTTTGCTGATAGTTTCATTCTGCTGACGACTGTATTCAAACGGAGTGATCCAATCAAGGATGCTTCCACGGACATGATCTCGCTCCAAATGACGATGCTCCAGAAGCAAGTCGTTGATATTCTTTTTGATATCTACCTCAACTACAAGAATAAGCATTTTTCTCCCATTAAAAAAAAGACACGTAGAGACGCCTACCTTTCCTAAGACTCAACATCATATCTTCGCAGAGTTTCTGCACCACCTCAACCATTGACTCCTGTTCGGTGGCTTTCTGAGGCCGGACAACACGCAGTAGATCCTTAGCGTAAGCTGCCGCTGTCACGGCGGCATATGGCTGCCACGTCTTGTTCTTATGATCATCCGAGTAGTCACAGACGCCTCGAATAACCAAGCAAGGGAAAGTATCCATCAAGCCTGCAGCCTCCATTTCGAAGCAGAGGAAACGATACTTTTTTCGCAGCTGATCTCGATATTCGGCTGATCGGACAACTTGATTCCCCGACGCAATTATACCGTGATGAACCACTGGATGTTCTGAGTCGCGATTCAGTCGTGTCTCAAGTTGATCAGGGTTGCATTCTGAACATGTTTGCTCGTTCTCTTCGTCAATACTTCGACAATGGGGATATGTTGCTTTGAATAACTGGTCCTTCTGCCATCCAGGGAAAGAGTAGCCTTTCATCTTAAGTCGGGTAGATCTTTCAGAAGCCACACGTATAAATTCGTGCATTTTGCCTTTTTGGAATGCATGGTCTGATTGAAGAGTTTCAACTCCAGTGAGCAATATAATTGGGGGCTTATTCAGATGGTCTGTGAGCCTAATATCTTCAAGCCCTAACCGCTTGCCATAGTCAACCTGACGTACACCGCCGCCTGGAATACATGTGGCCAGTCAATAGCCCGACAAACTAAAAAAAGAAAAGAAAAGAAAAGAAAAGAGAAAAAAAGAAGTCCACACTGTACTTACCGTAACCATCTACCGGACAACTAACAACGACATCTCCGAGCCGAATGTCTTTACATGCATCTTCCGGATCCGGCTGTTTAGGGGCACCGCCAGCAATTCCGACCAGCAGCCCGAATCGAACCTTCTGAAATGTGAGGAGCATTTGAGTAGCGACATAAGTAGCCGCATTTTTACCTTTCCTCTTGGTTCCTGGGTAGGCGATTATGATGTTATGACCATTCATGTCACCAAGGATGTAGTTAGTGTCATCGCCGGGAAGCAAATCGAGGCCATCATGCTCATGATCAAGCAGCAGCCTGGCCGCATTGACTTCGCAAAGCAGTACGGCGACCCAGCCGACGGTGTAATCGTCGTAGGTGAGTTTCCTAATCGTCCAGTGTTGGTTCTAATACAATAAACGAATATTTAGGAACGCACTCACATGTCTCTTCATTTGACTGTTCTTCTTTGACCCTTTCGGCAAAATATTTGGATGTAAAAGAAGGGCGGAATGTACTCCTTCAATTCTGGATACGTCGTTGACCCTATAAGCGGGCGAGACTGGCGTGTCATTGAGCACAGCTCACAGCGCAAGCCTGCATGTTGTTGTTCGGCAAACCAGAACCAGTAGATCTTCCTATCCGCCGCTGATGTGAAACGCTGAACCCTTGGGAGAAAATGTTCTACTATTTTCAGACACAAACATTGTATATTTTGGCACTTTCATATTATTATTCTCGACAGATTTCAAACACTTCGTTCTTCAATGTTTAAATGTTCTCGTTTTTCTATGCAGTCGCAATTCTGGCGCGGAGAGCTGTAACATATTGACTCGGGGACGAGAGTAACAATGGTCCGTCTACAACTGCTTCGGTATAAGTTACTATAAAATGAGCAGGAGTAAAATCCACGCAGAACCAAAGAACCGCCGAAGGTTAATAATTAGGGCTAGAGATAGCTAGGTACGGATCCTGAACAAGCATTCTGTATGCAATGCACCTGCAGGGAAAGACCTGCATCGAAATACGTGACTCATCGTGCGCTTCTTGTGTAAGCAATTGATATTCTCGGAAAGCTACTTGGGCAGATTAAAGTAAACAGGGTGAACAAGTATGCTGGAGAACCTTGAACTCGGTGTGCGTAGACATCGTCTCGGAACCCTAATTAATGAAGCCCAGGGATCCGAGTATTTCTTCCTTCTACTCAGACAAATCTTACGACAATGTAACCTAATGAAGAGTTGTGGAAGCATATCTCCTGCAAGAGAAACAAACTATCCAGTCAAGTATTTGCCAATCGTTACACTATTGGAAATCACATGCAAGGAGCGCGTCATCCGTGTATGTCTCACGCTGTTCGTCTCCTGTCCAGTCAACGCTGGAAGACGTTGCACAGATGCGTGATTTCTTTTTCTTCGGCTTGCATTTCCCCAGGAATTTTTTTTTTTTTTTTTTTTTTTCTCTCTATTGCGTGATCTCGACTCTGTTCTACATGCTTGTCTCTCAAAAAACAACGCATCTGGCAGAAACATGTCAGGCTTGGTTTTAAACTGGCATGAACGTCCTCCATATTAGACGTTGATTTTCCTATACCCAGCAAATGAAAATAAAAAGGGGAGATCCGACAAGGATTAGTTACTTTTGGTATCATGTTTCAGCAGAACATACCACATCCACTTCACCAGTGAGCTCGAGAGTAAAGTAAGGGAAACAATAAAAGACGAAATCTCCAATGTTGGATCCCCTCACCCAATACGATATTACCTTCATCACTCCCTCCAAGAAGGATAATGGCGTCTTGAAGCCCAAGTTCAGGCAAGCCTACTCCTGCATTCCCATCCGCATCACTATTCCAAGACAATCGCCGACTACGTTGCCGCCCAATCCGCGAATCGTCGTGACCGGGTTCGTGGCCAAGGTCCATTACGGCGCCGGATGTCATTGTGAAAGCGCCATCTTCGAAACTTTTGGTCTCTCGACTGCTGTTGACGGTGATGGGTTTAGGGAGATCAGAGGCAGTCATATGAGCAAATGGATTGGTTTTAAGGAAGGGGGGACTATGCGTTTCTATGGGCATCATAATCATCATCATAATGCCAGTATCGACAACAGGAAGCTTGACTGGCGCAACAGGGGCATATTGATGAAGGGCTCAAGTCCTAAGACAGGCGTGGTTGAAGTGCGAAATATGGTTTGGCATGTACCGGGGCTCTATAAAATCGCATTTGAGCTGCAGTTTGACTCAGGGCAGCCAGTTGGGTGGACGCCGTGGCAGACTGTGGAGGTGCAGAGAGTGAGAAAGAATGAGCAGCGTTGAGAGTCGAAAAGTTTCTTTGTATATGAGTGAGGGATCAAAAAGTTACTTTATCGTTTATGACGAGATATCTACCAATTGCCCGCCTGGTTTACATGGCTGGCTTGTGGTTAATATGTAAAGAGTCATGTGTTTTATATTTCTGGACTACATGTACCTAAGGTACCTTCAAGAAATTCCCATATTCGGAAAAAGAAGAAATCAATTGTCGTTTCCCCTGCGCTGATATCTCGTGGTAATGCTCAAACAATGCATCATATCCAATCCACAGAGTGAGAATAGTCTAGAGGTAGAAAGGGGGGCAAGAAAAAGAAGAGAAAAAACTAAAGGACAATAAAAAGAACCTTCATCTTATCATGCAACTTGTGGTATCATCAATCATATAGTGCGTCCATCGTCGTTATTTTGTTCGGAAACCAAGTGAGATAAAGGGCCTGTTCCGCGTTCAAAAAAGAGAAGAAAAAGCCTATCTGCGGCGTGTACGTCTGGCATCGTAATCATTGTCGTCGTCTTCTTCTTCCTCTTCTTCCACCGGCGCAGGTGTTCGTCGTTCACTTCGCCGCCTTGGCCGGCGTCGTCGATTCGAACTGATGTTGCTTGCCGAGTCATCTGGCGCCAAGGACATCCCATCGTCTATTCCATCATCATCATCCAGACCGCCTTCCCAGAGACTCCCTGCCATGGAGGCCGGAGTTCCTAGTCTAGCGTCCAAGTTGGTCGCAGAACCTCGGCGGGCTTGGTTAGCAACCGATAATCCAGCTCCACGCTCACGAAGCGCACGTCGCACAACTTCAGCTTTACAGTGTAATGCTTCAAACGCATCTTCAAGTGCCTCCATGCTCTGAAAGATGTCCTTCTCAATCTCTGCGAGCACGGCAATCTCGTTGTCTTCGTCCAACCCAATCGGAGCGCCATACGAAGCTGATGAAATATTCGAACCGTATGGCTGGCTCATCGGCCGGGTAATAGGGTCCATTTGGAAAGGTGTTGGTCCTCGCGAGGAAGGGGGTATAAAAGGAGTTCCCGCGCGGCTTGCAGACCTTGAAGGAACGAAGTTGTCTTCCGCTCCGCTGCGTAGAAACCCGTCAAAGCGTCCGGAAATAAGAATTTCCCATTCGTCATCACTTATGGCCGCTAGAGTTGCGAGCACGTTATGGATTGACGGATTGTTTAACATGTAGAGTGCCGTTTCCGAATCTCGAGCAGGAGCCGCTAGGCGGTACAAGCGTTGTATGGCCAGTGACGATGCAAGCAAAGGTCTTGGACGCGGCCGTGGAGCTGGTGTTGTGCTTCTGGGCACAGGGGTCGATGACTTTATGTCCAGGAGTGCGCAAAAGATTTCTCGCTGTGTTGTGTCTAAATATGTCATCATCGCAAAGGATAGCGTCTCATCGTCCACCTCTTCAGGCACGTTCAAATCTGTCTGGCCAAGTAGCCATTTGTCAACTGCCTGCTTGGTCTTACGAGATTGTCGCACATAGTGTTCGCGATACTGCTCTGGCACGTCGATGTCCAATTTCTGCATTGGAATATGTTCTTCACCAGGAGCTACCTGTTCCTGCATTGGCGTAGGCATATGGAAAGGGGGCCAATTAGGCAACTCGCGTCGGCCGGAGACCAGCTCCAACACCTCACCCCAGCTTACGCCTGGTGATGCCTCATCTGGCTCGTGACTTTCACACATTACGCATTGGCAAGCCTCGGAGGATATGTCTCGTGCAAAAACCGCTTCTAGCCGATCCAGCAACCGCCGAGCTACAGATCGATAGCCTGTCGCAACCGCAAGGGAACCATTTTTTGACATGACATGCTTATAGTCGTCTAACAAGCGATGGTAAGGTTCAAAGGCTTGAACGATAGCAGATTGCTGTGGCATATTCGATAACAGCCCAGCTCCAAGAAGTCGCTTCGGTACCGTATATGGTAAACCACCATTCTGCAGCAGATAATCTACCCTTGGCGGTGCAATAGGCATTTGTGGAGGGGGTGGAGGGGGTGGAGGCAGTGAAGGTGAATTTTGATTGTGTCCTCCTCCATCAATAATAGATTCATCCTCTTCAACAAATATTTCGATTACAGGTGAGTTCCTTCGAGGTGTACGACTTTTAAACTGCGATGGGGGCTGCGGTTGGTTCGGGGCAATTGAAGTTGCATCAGAATCAGTTGTATATTGTGAAGCATTGTCATTGCTGTTGGCGAGTGAATGTGCTGGTGATTTGGAGTTTTGGCTTGCAGCGCGCTTAGGAATGTCTGCACTTTGCGTTGTAGATTTCATAGTCTTGTGGCTAGAAGTACGATGAGGAACTGGGGACTCCCGAAGCCGTATCTTCACCGGGGTACTGGAACGAGGATATTTCATGCTCACTCGCGAGCCATCTTCAGTATGCGCGCCTAGACTGGAGGTTGACCTTGTTGGGTCCTTGCGGGATTTTGTTTTGCCATCTTTATCTCTGTCTTTGTGTTGTTTGCTGCCTGTCGAGCTTCCCTTCCTCGAGGACCGTTGGTCAGCAGTGAGAGGTGGACTTGGCGGGGTGCCATGACGATGCCCATTCCGCGATGATGTCTTTCGATCCTCGTAATTGTCAACGTCAGTAGGGTCGGGAGTAGGAATGTCGGCTTTATTTAACTGTTCGGGTTTGTCCCACAATGCCACTTTGCTGTGCGCTTTCGAGAAGGCCGGATACGGAAGGCTGGCTCTTGACTCGAGGAACGATGTGGCAGCGGAGTTGGCATTGCTGTCGATTTCCGGCATGGATGATCTGCGAGTGCGAGTGTGAGAGCTCGAGGTCGACGAGGTGGTCATGGTGGAGTCGCGATCCTTGGTTGACGTGCCCGTCCTTTTTCCATGGGACGGACGGGTGTACCGACGTTTCTCTTTATCCTTCTCCACCTCCTTCTCTCGATCCTTGCTCTTGGGAGACTTCGCCATGGGCTTCTCTTTTTCTAGATCGCGGTCACTAAATATGTTCCGCAGCTTCGAAGACATGATTCAGGGAAGGATGCAGGTGTGGGCTAATGAGGGTAAGTGTCTAGCGTCTGGTCCAACCTATTAGCGAGCCGTCAACGAGTAGAAGTGCACGCGCCAGGGGGCAGCCTACTGTTGTGATAGGACAGCTACTCGGTGAGTAATCGCTCGACAAAGTGCCAGTTTTGCTGAACTGCGGCCAACACAGAGAGGTGGGGCCTGGTAGAATGATGACTGGAGCGAAGTTGTCCAGGATGGATCATGATGCGGCCTAAGCCTGCACCGACACGGTCGTGAGCACCCAACACTAACAGTGGCACATTTGAGGTGGGTTTAGCGAATGCTGCGGTGACGTGTGCGACGAGATCTCGCTAGGATCTTACAATAGAGGGCGGGGGAAAGCGAGCGACGGTGTTGCCCATATCAAGTGTAGACTCGGGCTGGGTAGAGATTATTCGGGTAGCAAAAGCGGAATGAAGCGAACGGAAACGAGACTAGACAAATAAAATTGGGGACCACATGCTCTAGAGGAAGAGATCGTGGCGTAGCGCATGAGAAGCAGCGAGGAGGAGGATGCGATGGGATGGCTGGCATTGGCTGCTCACCGCCTGCTGTGATTGGTGCCTGACAGCCTCAGGCAGCGACTATTATATAGTTAGTGTAATTGCATCTAACTATGCTCTAACTTTTCTACATCAACTTCTATAAGCCAACCCAAATCTATCTATATACAGACATCGCATTTCTCCCTTGTCATCTCAAATAGCAAAGCCACCAGAATTCTTCTGTCTTGGCTCGCCAACAGCCTCGAATGTGCCGTTGGACAGCAGCCGGACGCACTGGGCTGAGCTTGCTCCTATGGCCAACGTAGTGACGTTGTGGCCTCGTTCTCGCATGAACTGAACGGTGTCGTTGTTGAATGTTTCTTCAAAGGCCACCACGTTCGGGATCAGCTGGTCGTGAAGGCGAGGCTCAGAAAGTGCCCGAAGGGGGTCCATTGCTCGATCAATCAAGTTGATAACGCTTTGGACTGTTGCGGTGATAATGCGACTACCACCAGCGGCCCCAGTCACAAAATACAGTGACCCATCTGGGTTGGTCACAATCATTGGCGTGATAGACGATATGGGCCGTTTTCCTGCCCGGATATAGTTGGAAGGGGACGGGGCATAGCCGAACCGATTCGATGATCCGGGGATGGAGAAATCTAGGAAAATGGAGCTTGTTAGTAGAAGATTTTGACGGTGTGGGAATGTATAAAACTAACCGTCCATCTCGTTATTCATGATGATTCCGGTCTCTGGAACCATGACCAAGCTACCGAAAAAAAGATTAATTGTAGTCGTTAACGATATTGCGAGCCCAGAGTGATCAGCTGCTGATATATGGGAGGTTCCCGGTCTATATTCAATTAGCCACGTTGATATCAGAAATTGAACGAAAGACACTTACGTGTCTAAACTCTCAAGCCCATCGGGGTCATAGGCTGATACATCCTGAGTGTGGAAATCAGATATCCGCCGACGAATACTGGAAGCAAAACCATCACTCAAAATATCCTGCTCGCGTTGCTGTAAGCCCGGCAAGAAGGATGGATCACCGAAGCTCGTCCTCTGAAGGTTGTAGATAAATTGTTAGCTAGTAATACTACATAGTGATGTTTCCAGAAAACGCACCTGGCCGTATCCAAATCGCATGGCTTCATTGAGTCGGTGAGTGCTCAATTCCGTCGTCTCCGGAGAAAAGAAATCATTATAGCCATCAACAATCTTCAGTATACTCAGACCAATACTACCACTCGACGGAGCTGAAGTGCTAGTAATCTTATAGCCTCGATAATCAATCTGTTGAGCATCGCGTAAAGTGGGTTTGTAGGCTTGGAGATCCTCCATTGTCATTGTCCCATTAGCTGCCTGGACAGCTTGAATCATTGTCTCAGCGATAGGGCCACTGTAGAAGGCGTCTGACCCTTGGTTTGCAATAAATTCCAGAGTGTCTGCATAACGTGTTCGATAAATAGTATCCCCGAGACCCAGAAGAGTGCCATTTGGCGCGAAGTCCAAAGCCCATGACGGGTCGGTTCTTAGGAAACTGTCCCCATCTTTCATAGTACTGTTGATAGCTCGATACAAGTCATCCGTTACAGGGAAGCCTTCTCGAGCAACTCTAATGGCAGGCTGGACCACTGTCGACCACTCGAGAGCTCCGTATTTGTTATGTATGTATTCCAGGCCACGAACCTCGCCTGGCACCGCACTAGACTTCCCAGTCAGGCCGCGCTTCAATAAAAGCATGCTAAGTGGTGCAAGAAATATCTCACCTAGCCAATCCGCCAAAAACGGATCCAAGTGTATCATTGGCGAACATCTCCTGGAATGCTGCGGCCGGTGCAGTCTCACGAAAATCGATATTTTCAAAGGTCCCATCCGGCGACCGTATAAGAGCAAAGCCCCCTCCGCCAATACCGCTGTGATACATACCTATAAAGTGTCAGTATATAACGGCGCTATTTACAAAGGGTTCAGAGCTAGCTGACCAATGACTCCAACGCAGAACACAGTTGCAACCATCTAATAAGCAATCAATCAGAGGCCGAAATTCACGACTACAGATACTCTCATCACTTACAGCATCTGCTGCATTTCCCCCGCTTTTTAACATGTCAATTCCGGCTGCGCTGCATATGGAGCTCTCACTTGCAACAGCACCAATTTGCGCATTGCCATTAGCATATACTGAGAGGGGCGTTGTTGAGGCGCACGACTTGAGAGAAATAGAAGGTCTCAATGTATGAAAATAGATGAGCAAGCAGACAATAGCAGCCAACGCGGTCAGTGTAGTCCTATTAGCCAGAGTCGCAGAGCTCGGCCAACCCTTCTGGGGCTTGGGGTTTGCTTTTGGGCATATCAGAGACTATATCAACATCAGTCTAAGGGTCGTCCTCGGGGAAAGCACCACTAATGATCCAGAATCTTACCTGCTTCTCGATATCGGCAGTCGTAACCTCATCTTTGTAGGCCATCTTTCTCGCAGTCAAGGCGTAGTAACAGCTGAACCTTTCCTTATCAAGAACGGGGACACCTGTGGCTTTCCGGGATTTATTGACGGGCAATCATATCAACAAGGATATACTGTGCGACTTAAAAGCTAGATTGTTTCCGGGATTGGATCCCAGGACATGTATAGGCCCAATAAAAGAGAATAAACCTAGATAAAATTGATAGTACGTGGCACTCAGAGAAATGATTTGCGTGCCCACAACCACCCACTCATCAAAGTTCATGATAAGCTCAACAAATCTACACGGCCTAAATTTACCGCCTGCTTCTTTTGGTTAGCTCCAATGAGAAGGTAACGATTTGAGCGATTTTTGCAGCCTAACATCCAATCATTTCCACCCGCTATTTATTTTCTCTATGACAGTGCCAGATCCATAGATTAAGACGGTTTGCCTTGCAACCAATCAGCTTTAAGGATCTTAGTATACGCAGGCCACAATGTCAAGTTGAGGTCAGCCTCAATGCGATGGTTAACATTGGTCCCAATGTTAGAGTTTCGTCAGTTACAGTACTATAGTCGGGCAAGTTCACGCCTTACTTCTAGGCAGTATCCTTCCGAGATTTTCACCGTATTAACCGAGTCATATGCATTGGAAAAGGAGAAACGCAAGAAGAAGAATAATTCATCATTGACCGATAAAGTTAGTCGATGTAGCATTGCTGCCAAGTCCACAGGCTGTATATAATGCTAATGCAGGTATTGTGTAATGATAACATATAAATCGACGGGTGCGTCACACAAAGACCCAAATCAGACGGCCATTAGCCTTATTTCTTTGATTTTCTTGACATTGATATTCTCCCACATTGCCACTGAAAGCAAAGTTATTGGCAAGAAACCTAGTCCGACGACGCACACATGCCGCATGAAGTCTCCATATGCTTTGATGATGGCTTCTCTGACCGCACTAAGCATGGGGTATCTTAGCTGATTCATGAGGCTTCCATATATAAGCTTGGCCGAGGACTTAGCATCTGGAGGGAGGTATTTCTCTAATGCCTTGGGCATATAGTACGTATACATGCCCGTGGCGATCGTTTGTCCCACAGCAGCGCCCAACTCTGTGAAAAGGCTGAACAGTGCGAGTGTTGCTGCTACATCAGAATGGTCAGTTGCCGTCATAACTGCCATTGGACCACATATTCCCATTATCCCGCCGGGAAGAGATAACATGACTTGATTCAATATGATATGCCATAGCTTTTTCTTTGGCTGGCGGGTTAATATCGTCAACCCCGTAGCTAGAAGGTCAAAGGTAACAGCGATAAGAGCCAACTTCGTGTACTTTCCATTGATACGAATGAAACTATGTTGGTCAGCACGATGTATTGGTGTTCAAAGATTAGTTCCTTACATTCCAGCAAATATAGCGAAGAAGCACGCCCCAATGATGTAGATGTTGCACACGTATCCCGCTCCTGACACAGTGAGGTTGTAAACCACTTGGATGTAGGAAATGAAGTAAGAATCTAGACAGCTACATTGGATGAGCACTAGGGCTAGAGGTAGACGCTTGGAGATGGGAATCCTGCTCACAAAAAGCTGATGAATAGCGTTCCCCCGGCTAGACATCCTCCTAGTACAGTCGAATTCAGCAGGCTGTGGAATGGTACTGTGCAGATCTGAGAAAGAAACTTTTCCCACATCACAAAAACAGGGAATAAACAAATGCCGAAACCAAGCATGAACGGCAGTTGAGGGGTCGTCGAAGATGTTTGGGACATTATCCCAAGGCTGAACGGTAATAGGAGCATCACAAATGTCACGCCAAGCAGAATAGCACCGATAACTAATAATGGAGTCAGTCTCTTTAAGCTTGCAACGGGAGAGTGATTCACACCATCAGACTCTACCAAATATATCTGAGCCAACTTCCATCGTGCTCGATGACTTGTCTTAGGTTCATGTGCCGCACCTGCCACTCTTTGACGGCGTCCGAAGAGAATTATGGATGCTGGCATGCAGACCACGGGCAGAAAGATTGCAAAAAGTCCATACGCCCAGCGCCAGGTGCCACGTTCATGGAACCTCTGTGCAGCCACAGGGCCCACGAATGCATTGATGAGGTGTGGGAGGGTGCTGGTCGCGAAAATCCAAGCTCGGTTCTTGATAGAAGATATATCCGCCATAGCAACCAGGAGGACGTACGATATTGCGTCATAGCCAACCCAGCATAAAGTCTAATTTTTCGGGTTAAGTCAATAAAGTAAGTATGAGGCATGTCAACTAACCTGTGCTACCATGAAGACTTCCACGGTTTTAGACGTTGCCGCCATGATTAAACCTGAGAATACTTAGCAGATTCTTCAACGATCGTGATATGTCATACCAGTTATTGTTATAATGACAATTGCTGTGAATAATTCAACGCGTCCCCAAATATCACTTCCTCTGGACATAGGCAACTTGATTACCGCACCGATGATACTGGAAATAAGGCCATTGGTTGCGGTCAATGGATGCTTGTCAAAGGTACTCATGGTGTGAGCAATGAGGTGATTGCTGATTTGTTGTTGAAGAGAAGTGACAAAAAAGAGGAGAAATATACTACAAATGTTAGGCCTCTACCAGGTACGCTCATCACAGGGATCAACCACCTACCTGATGTATGCCAAAGCCAAACGTCTCTGGCTCCACGGTACATTTTGATGCCCTTGGTTGTGTGGTCGGCCTTGTGTAGTCTCATGAAAGGAATTACCGCCGTCAAATTGGTTGGAGGCGGGCTTTGCCGTTCCTGGTGGTGCTGCACCGTGATGCGCGTATGGAGACCCTGCTTCTAGGCCGATGGGCGAGGCCTCTGGGATCTCCGGAATATCGGAGAGTCCTTGACGATACACGCGCATAGCGAATGCTGGGTGCTAGGAATGCTCGATCAATGCTTTTCCGTCGACGCAGAGGAAGTTGGGACGATCACCGGTTACGACAAGGAGACAGCGGTAGTAACAAGGAGATATCTATATCACTCAAAAGTAGGAGTCATAGAGGCACAGACACGTTCTGGGGGGTAGCGTATAGCGTTCGACCTGTCTGGATACTAATAATGAAATGGCTTGAGAGAGAATGCAAAGTATATCCAAGACCGAGACTTGTTGTGGTGCATTGCAAGCAGCCGGGCAGGAATGGAAGGCGCCTTCCTAAAGAAGACTATACACGGTCACCTGACAAAGAAAGTAGGCCGGCATCTTTCGTTCACTCCAAGTCTGAATCATGAATTATGTTAACACAGCAAAAGACAGATAAGTGAGAGCTTCATTATTGGTCTAGTTCACTATTTCCTTGTATAGCTAATACCATGCTACCGCTGATGCAAGAGCAGACATACACAAATCATGTCCGAAGCAACCTGGAACATACGCTTTCATGATGTCGCCGTTCACATAAGCACATCTTGTTGTAGTGGATCGCAATTATTGGCCACACACATCATAAGTACTATAAAAGCCCTCGGTGCAGTGACATGAGGAATGACCAGTTCATCGTGTCAGCGTAATACATCACAGGGAAATCAGATGTCCCTCGGATTACCACTATGTCCATTGAGCTGTAACATTTTCCTCCACCGAGAGGTACCAGTTCGTTGATACGAAGTATCTTCTTCCTTCTGTGTCTCAAAAGTACAACGGGGTCGCCAACGGTTGCAGAGCGGGATCTCATACATAGAGGAAACGGATTTCCAGCCACGAGACAAAATGAATATGTTCCCCATGCAGATAATTGCTGGCGGGCCCACTGCGGATCTTTGTAGTTGATGAGCCGATAAAATATGTAGCCCGTCTAACTTCATTTGGTGTTTCTGAAAGCAGGCTGATGCTCCATGGTCTGGGAGATGAACCCTCTGAGCGCTGCCCATCGGTTTGATGTTGAGGTTGAGTTCGATTCTGTCACTGTTGTCTTAGGGCTATCCTTTTGTGGTTTCGGGACGTTGTGTTCAAGACTGGTCATCTGCGCCATGTTTTTCATGAATCGGCTTCGCTCGAATTGCTCCATTTTCTCTTTCCTTTTCATAGCCCCCGGGCGGTGTTTTAATGTCTTGTGTTTTATGATATGGGCTTGGTTAATATCCTCAGACGCGTTCTTATCGTCGGCATCGGGAAGGGCATCGGCGAGGGAATCGAGGCTGGCGACAAGCTTTTTTGACGGCCGTCGACGCTTGACTGTCTTCTTTTGAGACTTCGCCACCTTTGAAATGAAAGTTGAGTGCTTGATCAGGCGCTTGTCCTTTTTCGTTGTGCGAAAGTCATCTTCAAACAAGCTGTGATTGACCGAGGGTATCGTGCCTCGGCCGCTAGATGCCTTGCGGTTTGCTGGACGAACGGGCGCCTTACAAAGGAAGTCAGCATGATATATTGCGATGATCGATTTGCCACACTTCGATTGCATACCATTGTGAACAATTTAGAAAACTGGAAATTCAGAACGCACGTGTCAGTCGTATAAAAAAATTTCATGTGTTGCAGCGACTAGTAACGGCAGAAAAAAAAATGAAGTGGCTGAGGCGGGGACGGTTTCCCGAGCAAACCAGGCAAAAAGGCATGTGACGTCGATTGCATTGGCTGGAGGAACAGTTCCTTTCGCAAGTCAACAAATCCAGGCCTAACACCAGCGACAAACCAGGAACTGTGATATCATCGCAATTTATGAATTACTACAAGTGCGCGTCACATGCCACCACTGTAAAATTCTCTTTTAAATCTTCTTCTTATCTCTCCAGAGGCCCCTCCAAGCGATCCCTGGCCACCACTGCCCCCTTATTAACCGCCTCTGCGTCGCGACCCCTCCGTGATACCTCAAGGCCTCTAGGCAAGAAAGAACAACCCCGGTTCCTAAACCCTCAAAATTACGCCAAAATGTTGCTGTCTACGAACTCCAAGAAACATAAAGTGACCGTTGTTGGGTCTGGTAACTGGTGAGTGCAGCGCTTTCCAGCCACATCGGTTTTGCATCAAAAAAGATTTCCCGTCTAACTTTGTCCGTTAGGGGCACTGCAATCTCGAAAATTGTCGCCGAGAATACGTTACAGCACAGTGACATATTCCAAGAAACAGTAGAGATGTGGGTGTTTGAGGAAAAGGTGGAAGTGCCGAAGGATTCGAAGCACTACAGTGCCTCCGACCCTCTCTGCCAAGGCACTCAAAATTTAACGGAGCTCATCAACAAGTACAATGAGAACGTGAAATACCTCCCGGGAGTCCCTCTCCCCAAGAACCTTCATGCGAATCCGTCGTTGGAAGACGCTGTCAGAGACTCCTCGATCCTGATCTTCAACCTCCCACACCAATTCATTATCCGCATCTGCGACCAGCTCCAAGGGAAGATATTGCCTTATGCTCGAGGCATATCCTGCATCAAGGGTGTTGACGTACAAGAAAGCGGGGTTAGTCTGTTTTCCGAAACCATTGGCAAGAAACTAGGAATCTACTGCGGCGCCCTCTCTGGTGCCAATATAGCGAACGAGGTGGCTAAAGAGCTCTGGTGTGAAACCACCATCGGCTACGACCCTCCTCCCCTTGACTCCAAGGCCCCTACGCCCGCTGGCGGCACACCCTCTCAATCACAGGTAGACATCGTCTCTTTCGAACACAAGGATACCTCTGGTCAATATTCTAAAGTGAAACTTCGGCCTCTACCTATCGACTACCCACCGATCGACCACGGCCTTTTCAAGGCACTGTTCCATCGCCCTTATTTCCATGTACGAGTTGTGAGCGATGTAGCTGGTGTTTCTCTCGGAGGAGCCCTCAAGAACATCATTGCCGTCGCAGCCGGCTTCGTGGACGGTTTGGGATGGGGTGATAATGCGAAGGCTGCAGTCATGCGTGTCGGTTTGTTGGAGATGGTGAAGTTTGGTACTCAATTCTTCGCCAACTCGATCGATACAAGGACGTTCACCGAGGAGAGCGCCGGTGTTGCCGACCTCATCACTAGCTGTAGCGGCGGGCGAAACTTCCGTTGCGCAAAGCTCAGCGTTCAGCGCAAGGCTCCCATTGAGGAAATCGAAAAGCAAGAACTCAACGGCCAGAAGCTCCAAGGTACCCTGACCGCCATCGAAGTCAACAAGTTTTTGAAGAATCAAGGCGTGGAGAATGAATATCCATTGTTTACTGGGGTTTATCGTAAGTCCCAAGGCTCCAAACGATCGCTCCTGGCAGGGTTTTTCCATTCAGCTGACCTCAAAATAGGCATCCTACAGGGCGAAATGAAGGTGGAGGAAATCCCCAAATGCCTCGAGTGTTGATTGCAGTTGTCAAAAGTGATTATCTGGCGGGGTCTCTGCCAGCAATGGCATTGTTTTGGTCCTTCGGCATTTTGGCTATTTCCCCCTATTACCTACCTAGGTAGTGGGTGGTTGGAGTTTGGGGGTTTTCTAGATACATTCGAATAGAACCTCGGGGAGGAAGAGACTAGGAGAGGCAGATATTGAATTATATACTGATAGAACGAATAGACATGCACGATGATAATATAATGTGTGAGTTTCTTTCTTTTTTTTCCCTCTTTGCTTCGTGCCTCAGGCGTGCCAGTTAGGTGCCTGGGCATGTGTGATGATGTCATGCGCGGTCTGGCCCCGCGGGCAGTTGCGGCCTGGGGAATCCGTCCATCACGCGGGGAGGACCTCTGACCAAGGTTGTGCTGCAGAGCTACCACTGTCAAGCCAGCCAGTCAACTCTTCATCTAATGACCCAATTGCTTTAAATTTACTTGATTTCCCTCGACTTCACATGTTTGCGCAACTTCTCTCCACTCGACCGTAGCCATTAACTCCCACGAGCTCCCGCGAGCGCTATTCTCCCATTACAAGAATGGGTTCTACACGCCAGGTCTATCTTCTGCCTCTGAAAGATGATGGTACACCCGATGTACCGGGCGGTTATATCTATCTGCCTCCTCCGACATCCCCCGCGTACTTGTTGCGCTTCGTGATTGAAGGCACAAGCTCTATCTGTAGGGAGGGCAGCTTGTGGGTGAACATACCGGAAGAAGGCGCAGCTTTTGCTCGATCAAGCTTCCGTCAATTCAGGTTAGTTGGGTGGAATTTCATTATGCTGTTCAATGAAAGATGCTCAATTTCAGTCATAGTCTTCAACCGGACTTCAACAAGGATATTCACATCGATGTGCCCATAACCCAGGCGGGTGCGTTCGCCTTTTATACGACCTACTCGCCGCTTCCGAATTTCACCGCTTCGAATCTACCTTCGCCAAAGCAGGAAAAGACTGGCCTCCACTATGTCGACGTGTCACCATCATTGGCTCTGCGAGGCGTGAACCTACCCTTGGATGCGCTTTCCATATTTTCAGTTATATCTAAATTCATGGGAAAGTACCCAACAGACTGGGACAATCATTTACGCGGTATATCGCTACGAAACTACAACATGATTCATTTTACACCACTGATGAAACGAGGTACATCCAATTCACCATACAGCATCTACAATCAACTAGAATTCGACACAGCCTCGTTCCCTAACGGAGAGAAGGATGTCGCAGAGCTAGTCAAAAGGATGGACCAGGAATACGGTCTGTTGGCAATGACCGACGTTGTGTGGAATCATACAGCGAACAACAGCAGGTGGTTGGAAGAGCACCCGGAAGCTGGATACAATATCCAAACAGCACCATGGCTAGAAGCTGCTCTAGAACTCGATAATGCACTGCTCAAGTATGGTAATGGCCTGGAAAGCCTCGGTTTGCCCACCGAGTTTCGCAGTGTTGACGATCTCTTGAAGGTTATGAGCGGGATGCACAAGCATGTCATTGACGAAATCAAGCTGTGGCAATTCTACGTTATAGACGTGAAAGAAAACACTAGCCGAATCGTAGAGGAGTGGACAAAGAGTTCAGAGCCAGTAGAGCTCATTGTTGATGTTAAATCATGGAGTCTAAAGCAAAAAGCAGACTTCATTCGCCAACATGGTCTTCCGGGAACATCTCGACTTCTCGGGAGGTTCTCCAGAACTGTGGATAAGAAGGTGGCCTCACGCTTGCTTATTTCTCTATTTGGGCCGAAAAGCACAAGCTCGACAGACACATCTACGGTTGAAGCAGGACTAACACAAATCCTTGACGAAGTTAATCTCCCCTTCTATAAGGAGTATGACTCGGATGTTACAGTAATATTAGATCAAATATTCAACCGGATCAAATACGTTAGGATCGATGAACATGGGCCCAAACTAGGGCCGGTCACCATGTCCAGTCCACTGGTTGAAACATATTTTACCAGACTACCTGTCAATGAGACCACCAAGCGTCACGATTCTCGATCGCTAGCATTGGTCAACAACGGTTGGATATGGAATGCCGATGCTATGAAAGACAATGCTGGGCCAGACTCTCGGGCCTATCTCCGCCGAGAAGTTATTGTATGGGGAGACTGTGTGAAGCTGAGGTACGGCTCATCTCCTGAGGATAATCCATTTCTCTGGGACTATATGGCCAAATACACACGGCTTATGGCGAAGTACTTCTCTGGTTTTCGAATTGACAATTGCCACTCCACTCCGTTGCCCGTGGCCGAGTATCTCCTTGATGAGGCACGTAAAGTCAGGCCAAATTTGGCTGTCTTCGCTGAGCTCTTCACAGGGTCTGAAGAAACTGACTACGTCTTTGTCAAACGTCTCGGTCTTAGTGCGCTTATTAGAGAAGCGATGCAAGCGTGGAGTACCACTGAAGTTAGCCGGCTAGTACATCGACACGGGGGACGACCGATTGGAAGCTTCGAGTTAGATCTTCCAACAGGGTCTTCTGGGACATCAAAGGAAGGAGAAATTGTCGTCCATATTCGTCAGAGTCCTGTCCACGCCTTGTTTATGGATTGCACACATGATAACGAAGTTCCGGCTCAAAAAAGAGATGCAAGAGATACATTGCCCAATGCTGCACTTGTCGCAATGTGTGCTTCTGCAACTGGAAGTGTTATGGGATATGACGAAATATATCCCAAACTTATTGACCTCGTCTCTGAGACACGTCTGTATTCATCCAAATTCTCTGAGAGTGCTTCGATTGAAGTGGGTCCGGGTGAAGGTGGCATTGGTGGAATCAAGAGACTTCTAAACCAGCTTCATACCAAAATGGGTAAAGAAGGATACGACGAAACTCATATTCATCACGACGGGGAATATATTACCGTTCATAGAGTGCACCCAAAGACAAGAAAAGGTGTCTTCTTGATTGCGCATACCGCATTCCCTGGGTACGGAAATGGAAATGGTTCTCTTGCGTCGACTCATATAACCGGTACTCATGCAAAGCTTATTGGAAGCTATAAGCTGGAAGTGGATAATAGTGAAGAGTCACGAAGCAATGCCTTAGAAGACAAAACTTCTCTACGAGGCCTACCTAGCAGGGTGGTTAGTATTGAAGGTGCTTCTGTCAAAATCGAAGGAAATGACTCTAGTATATCTGTGACAGAGAGCTTGGTCCCTGGATCCATCGCCCTACTTGAGACGTGGATCCCAAGTGCTGAACACGCAGATGGTTTGGATAATTACATAACTAGCGGTGCAGATGAGGCTTTCTCAAAGCTTGATCTGATCGATCTCAACTTCTTCTTGTATAAATGCGAAGCCGAAGAAAGGGATTCTAGTGACGGTAAGGATGGGGTTTACAACATTCCTAATCATGGACCCCTGGTTTATGCTGGCCTTCAGGGCTGGTGGAGTCTCCTTGAGACGATAATTAGATATAATGAATTAGCACATCCACTTTGTGACCATTTACGCCAGGGTCAGTGGGCTTTGGATTATATTGTGGGCCGCTTGGAAAGAGCGGTTAGTCAAGACATCTATATTCGTCTGGATTCCGCAGCATCATGGCTACGAAAACGCTTCGATGTTGTCAGGACATTGCCCAGCTTTCTGCTTCCGCGATACTTTGCCATTATTGTGCAAAGTGCATTCACGGCAGCATGGCGACGGGGTATTCAATTATTCAGCGAGAATATTCAGCATGGACAACAGTTCATCCATCAGCTAGCAATGGTTAGTGTGCAGCAGGTTGGCTACGTCAAGTCGGCATCGGTGTGGCCGACCAAGAACGTCCCTAGCCTTGCTGCTGGTCTTCCACATTTTGCCGTGGACTGGGCACGATGCTGGGGTCGTGACGTTTTTATCTCTCTTCGCGGCTTGCTTCTCTGCACCGGCCGCTTTGATGAAGCTAAAGAGCATATATTTGGCTTTGCCAGCGTTCTCAAACATGGAATGATTCCTAACCTTCTTAGCAGCGGAAAACTTCCTCGGTACAACTCTCGAGACTCGGTCTGGTTTTTCTTACAAGCAATCCAAGATTATACAAAGATGGTCCCCAATGGCATACACATTTTAGACGAAAAGATCCCTCGGCGATTTTTGCCTTATGATGATACTTGGTTTCCACATGATGACCCAAGAGCATATTCCAAAACCTCAACGATTAGAGAAATTATCCAGGAAGTTTTCCAAAGACATGCATCGGGACTTAGTTTCAGAGAGTACAATGCTGGGCCAGCGCTTGATGTTCAAATGAAATCACAGGGCTTCCAGATAGACGTCAAGGTTGATTGGGAAACCGGCATTATATTTGGCGGCAGTCAGTTCAACTGCGGCACGTGGATGGATAAGATGGGTGAAAGTGAGAAGGCCGGCAGTAAAGGCTTTCCGGGAACTCCGCGAGATGGGGCGGCAATAGAAATCACTGGTCTATGCTATAGTGCTTTGCAATGGGTCGAAAAGCTTCGTGCAGACGGAAAATACGAGTATGAGGGCGTTGACATCGGAGAAGGCAAATCTATCGCGTTCGCGGAATGGGCATCGCGAATCAAAAAGAACTTTGAACGATGCTACTACATACCTCTTGATAGTAAAGATGACGACAAATACGACATCGATTCCTCTATCGTCAACCGACGAGGAATATACAAAGACCTCTACAAGTCCGGCAAACCCTACGAAGACTACCAACTCCGGGCCAACTTTCCAATTTCCATGACCGTCGCACCTGATCTCTTCAATCCCGACCATGCTCTTCATTGTCTCTCAGTGGCCGACTCTGTGATACTAGGCCCTACAGGTGTCGCTACCCTCGATCCATCAGACTTCAACTATCGGCCCAACTACAACAATTCAGAAGACTCGACCGACTTCACAACCTCAAAGGGTAGGAATTATCACCAAGGACCCGAATGGCTCTGGCCTCGGGGTTACTTTTTGAGAGCTCTGTTGCATTTCGACTTGTTGCGTCGAAAAACCGCACATGAGCGCACGGAGACCTTCCAGCAGATCACTAGGAGACTAGAGGGGTGCAAAGTAGCCCTCAAAGAAAGCCCATGGAAAGGCTTGACAGAGTTGACAAATCAGAATGGGGCTTATTGTGCAGATTCGGTATGTAACTTTTGAAAATAACCAGTGCTTTGCCCTTCTTTCCCCCACTCATAGTTTTACTAACTTCCTGGGTATATAGTCTCCCACCCAGGCATGGTCAGCAGGATGCCTTCTTGATGTCTACTACGACGCTTCGAAAGTAACTTCTCATTAGAACAGGGGAGAGGACTAGCTGGATCGTGCACCATGTTTAGCCGGTGTTCAGGTTCACAGTGAAAGAAGAGCTATATACACGCATCGAAAAGAAGCTCGCATAAATATCACTTCCTTAATTATAATTATTGTCATCATTACTATTCATGTTTCTCGTGTTCGGAACGAATGTACCTAGGTATTTGTTGTTTCAATTTTTGGAATATATAATATGAAAACTATGGCATGACACTACACAGCATCGCTAACTAGGTGCACCCATATGGGCCTTGTTCTCCTATAATAGCTCGGGAGAATTCGCGGAAGCACGTTCAATTGCTTGCTATTCTACCTGCCTAGATACTTAGGTACGACGTAACTTGGAATGAGAAATCTGGATAATGTATACGAAACAAAAGTTGATTGTAAGAATGCTTGCATTGGCTGTTATGGCCAATAGGGTATATAGATACGTAAGATACTGTATATAACTTTATACAGTTTTATTGTGCCTTGTCTAGCAATCGCCGTAGATAAATACAGATAATCAAGACATATGCAACGCTTGCTTTGAAATAACAATAAAAGAAAAAGAAAAAGAAAGCGACAGTGAAATAACCCAAGATCTAATTTTTGCCTTCTTTCGAAATCCACGATAGCCGTAAAATGAATACACAATATGTTGTATGTATACCAAAGTGAAAAGTCTATCATTAACGCCAGCGCCCAGCAGAGGGCTTAGGTGAGGATGTGGACCAGACGGTGAAAAACTTTCTGATTTCCTGAGGATCGTAAGATGCAATATCATGGAATTCCGCGGTATCACAACTGTCGTCAAGGTCGCAGCCGGGCGTAGATGGTGCCGTTGCAGCACGGTTCGGGGGTGTCCATAGACCTTCTCGAGCGCCGAGTTCGGGGATTTTCAGATCCATAATGCACGCCGCAAATGACTGGCGATGGCTGTTTCTGCCGATTGATGCAGTTGTTCGCCTTGATGGCGAAGTCAGAGATGTTGTAGATGACGATACCTCAAAACCATCTACACCGCAGTCGTTATTGGTAGAAAGGGTATTGTTGTCCTTCCATACACTCAGGAGCTTCCGATCAAATGCCGCCGGTTGACTCAAGTGTTTCCGCTTGCGTGTAGCCTCGACGGGTAGTGGTGACAAAAGGCCGGATTCCGCGCGATTCTTAAACGATGCAGATCCGATGCTACCGTCCGAGGAAACATTGAAGGATTTGACAGCAACATCAGCAGCCGGTCTTGTCTTGGATGTGTGTGTATCAATGTCAAAAATACGAGCTTCACCAGATGAACCAAACGCCCAAACGCGGACTCCACCACTCGATGTCTGAACTGAAAAATCAACGACCTTATCCATGCGTCCAATTTCCTTGCCATAGATCTTCAAAGGCCAGAGCATGGCTGTTGGTCGATAACTGACTCGCAACAAGAACTCCCAATCGCCATTCTGATTTTGTGCCAGACTGCCACGTCGTTTCGAATTACGTTCATTATCCAGAAACCAATCTCGTGCCAAATCACTATCGCCCATCACATTATCACCCTGTAGTTCTCGTTCCCGTCGAAGAACATTATACACGTCGACAGGTACAGTGTAGAGCACGAGACGATCTTGGTAAGCAGCCACGATGCGGAGGCCCCAGCTCAAGTCTGACCCCACGGCAAAAACTGTAGGAATGCGTTCTTCCTTTGACTCGAGGCCGTCCGAAGGTGGTATACAGATCATGGCCCGTGTCAAATTCGTCGGACCACCGATTGGTGCATCAGAGCCAATACAAAGAAGACCGGTGACAGGCTCAATAAACAGAATATGCAAGCCATCATTAACCGGCATTGCGCGGTAATGATGACAATGTGTTGCTTTTACTAGACTCAAGCGGCCATTCTTGCGTGGAGTCCAATGCGTGAATGAATTGACTCGAGAAGACAGATGAAATTGGCAAATGACGTCCTCTCCGTTGGCCGCGCGATAGCACTGACATCCAGAGGCACCTGGGCCAGCCAGGGATGATATCAAGCGTAATTTGGAAGCCTCGTCTATCTCCACACGACTTGGCAAAAAATGTAAAACTTCTGCTGGTTGCGATAGAGGGAACAATTTCCTAGAGTCTTCCTGTGTCTTTTCATCCACCCAATGCAATTCAATACCGGATCCGCATCCAAATGCCACGCAACGACGGCCAGGACAGATTGACACGCTGCGAGGAGGATCCTCCAAAGAGCAGATATCGTGGAAATATTTCCTCGGTGCCCTCGTCAAGCGATTCATTACGCGACAAGAGGAAACGGAACGAGAGGTCAAAGTTGGCCGCCTATCTGGGTTCAAAGCATGCTCAATTATTGCGCTAGAGACTATGACTTCGCGGAATTCGCTGATATTTTGAACCTGATCTGTCGAAAGCTGCTCTGTAGTCGAGGAGCCTTGGTGTAAAAGAGGTGACGCGTGTTCCGTTGGTAGATGTACGGGAACTCCTTTAATATCACAAATCATACCAACCCTTCCTCGTAATAATGCGGCAATCACAAACTTTGGTGTGCTAGTATCAATGGCCGCTGACAATACTTCGTACGGGCATCCAATGCTTGACACAGGTAAGATGTCTAGATCATTGTCTCGTAGTATTGCTTCCGCCGTTCTGGAGTCGGATAAACGACAAGGTAGAGTATCACCACTGTTTCGATTCCCAAGATAGTACACGTAGATCATACATCCCGTAGCAATGAGTACATAGTGACCACAAACACTGACACTGAACTTGATGGAACGAGAGAAGGCCGGATCTCGAAGTGCAGCTGTCAGTCTTGGTGCAGAGCCGGTAAACATATCGCGTGACAAGCCCGGCGATTCCTTTGGCAAAGATTCACGCGATAATTGTCCGAAATCCACCATTCCAGTTGGTAAAAATCCGCTCTTCTCGACATTCACTTTTCGGCCAGATAAGACACACTCGGTTGCGAAACGCTTGCTCAGTCGCCAGACCAAACTTTGCTCCACGCCGTTGGCAGGCCGATACGTTTGACAGTCTCGCCGCCATGCATCCCACCAACCGGCCCTCTTTAACATGCTCTCGAGAAGAGCTTGCTGTAAACTGGCACGCATCCATTGCGAGCATGTTCGCCTAGCATTGTCAAAATCTCGTGGGCTTAGCAAGCCATAAATCTGATCCAATATCTCCGGGGGTGCGCGATTTGCCGCTGGAATTTGTTCTGTGTGTATATGAGTAGCGGCACGGTTACTTTGCCACTCCGATTCGGAAGAGGGTGTTTGACTTCGCGACAAATCGAGACTAGAACTACCTGGGCTCGACGTATCATTCTCAGAGGAAGCCGTATCTTCGGAAATGCAAGGCGAGGACGAAAGGTATTCTCTCAAATTGTGATCCTTGGAATGTGAAGTGGGAGTGGCTGAGCGGTGATCGGATGCATTCAGGGCAATAATATCTGATGTGCCATCTATAGAATGTGGCTCTGTGGCGAATTCGGGGAAAGGTTCTGTTGCTAGATCCCAGTTATCCGACCAACGTGAGGGTTTCTGGGGTAGTGTGTTGGAATGAGTTTGGCCGCTGGACGCTGTCCACCAAAGAGGCGCCATTGGCGCACCGTGAATATTGCTCGACATGGTGGGATATTATGGTTATATTATGTATGCAGAAAACGCATATGTCGACTTTCGTAGGAAGTCTCGCCGATGTATATATATGCTATATTTAGTACAACCGATCAGAACTTGAGACGATTTGAGTTCGTGACAATCGTAGCGAACCGGGTCGAAAAAGGAGCTTTCGGGGTTCGAGAGAGTGGCGTTCAGGTTGTGTCTTTTGAATAGGGATCGAATTTGATAGTATGCAGACAACAATTGATGCCGAAACTATTCGAAAAATGAACTACCCATTTAACCAGGCGAGGACACAACGACTAGGAAAAGGGGCCAGCTGTGAGCTGTCTTCTGCATTTCCGGGTCAAAGTCAATGCGACTTTCTGTCTTTCAAGCCTTTTCCCCTGTCCAGAGACGCACTGACAAGCTACCAAAATCAGCAGGTCACGCGCAACATATCCCGGGAGATGGCTTATTGATTTTAGTCGGTGGCGCCACAGGACAATCAATCCCGAATCCAACAGCTGTGTTGGCAGGAAACGCAAATCGAAGTAAGACTACGAAGAAATAAAGAAATGGCGGAGAACAACAGCTGCAGCGAGCAAGTGCTGGATGTATTTAAACCTCTCGGTGCGATCAGTATGCAGCGAGCGCCGCTTACATGATGAGCAGCCAATCCGATTTAGGTCGAGTGCAGCGTCCTGACGAGCGGCCCATAAAACGGGTAATTAGGCCTGCAAGTGGACCCATCGCAGCGAGCAAGGTGGTTCTCCCCATGGTCTCTGACTGGCCGGGGGGATTCACGATGGTGAAGGACATGTCAAAGACCATGGTCCGGCTGACGTCGATACAGTGAGCCAACATGCAGAAAAAAACTGGGGACGATGGAAGAAGGCCAATACATATCAGACGCTAGCTCAAGCTCACTGGCGACCCAGAGACGAGGCGGACCCGCGCTAGAAAACGAAGCCGAGAGTCGGAAAAGAAAAGCATATTCTGGCATCTGCGAAGATCCACTCTTGATACGGTGCAGATGCTAGTAGTGATCGGAAGACTGAAGGCTGAAGGAATGAGAGAGTTGTGTGCGTGAGTTGAGAGAGTTGAGAGAGTTCGGATAGACCGAGCTGTTTCAAGTGAAGGCGAGGAAGGAAGGAGGCGAGACCGCCGCCCGGCGGCAGTCGCGCATCTAGAAGATTGCCTAATTAATCAGGCCAGCCAATCGCTGCTGACCGCCCGGCGCTAGGGCCAGTGTGATCTCATCTCTCTCTCACACCTCTTAATCTTACTACGTACGGCGTATCCCTTTGTCTGCACGGGATAACTCTTTTTCTTCCCTTTGCTCATCCCGAAATGAAATTTACCTTTTCACAAAGCCCAGTCTAGACTCTCTCCATGCGAGGGCGCGTGGAGTGTTGTAAGACACCCGAGGAATGCGGCCAACCGTTCAAGCCTGACGCCGAATGCAGACGAGACGCCCGAGTCTATTATTCATATACAGCAACACCTCGATTGCTGGCAACCCATTGCTGATTTTGCAAGCGAACAACGAGCCCACTGCATACAGACGTACTCCGCATAGAAAACTCGCAGATCATTGCGGATCTCACCTCAGCGCGGAGGGCGGGCGGAGTGCGGGCAGAGCAGTACAGTAAGCAAGCGGCGAGCTGACGGGCCTGAAACCTAGAAGGCTAAAGCATCTTGCGCTAGAGGAGCTTTGCATGAATCCCTGCCAAAAGCCGCAGTAGCGCACGCCCGGTGGGTACCCCCCGTGTTGGGTTTCTGGCGTATGGCGATAGCCAACGCATGCGCCTAAGCTAGAGCTTGAACGCCATCATGCACTCGCAGTCGGTCGGTCACAGCACTCGACTCGTCTGAGAAATTAATAATATCTTCGCACAGGCCTTATCGATTAGCAACTTAATGCATATCGACAAGCCATTTGGCATCTCAATTCTACATCTATTGGACTACGTGACTGGCATCCGGGAAACGATTCCATGTCTGTCCATCATGCACCCTTTTTTTGTATCTGGAATGTGACATGTGCAGCTGAAACCCGGGCAAATCCGAAATAAGACATATACCGAGGTTTTCTGCCCTCAACGTATCCAACAAACGATATTGCCACTCCGTCCAACAAGGAAACAAGCAAGGACCCCAACGAGAGGTATGCCACATGCATGATGAGATAGTGTACATTCCGCAACCTCGCGTGCATCCCCAGCCACGCCGACCCAGGAATGTCTGTTTTTCGTCCCACCTGCAAGGCAGCATGCGATTGATGCCCTTGCGTTTTTAAACTACTACGGTAATTAGAAGCCACTTCGTAGGATTCACGTCTCGTAGCAACGCTTCTTTTCTTGCTTTCAATGTGATCGAGCGGATATCGTCGAGGTAGGACAAGAATGCGACATGCTCGTGGCGTGTACCATGTGGATGGCACATAACTGTCCAAACTTTACATGGTAATAGATCACCTCCACTAAATTTTTTTCTAGCACCAGGTGCGGAATAAAATAAATTCTATTAAAGCTAAAGGGAAATTGGATTTCCTAGGTATCCACACTCATCAAAAAGAAGTATCTAATATATATACTCATGAAACGAATGGCACGTTAGTGGTATCTCAGAAATGTGATAAAAGAAAAATCGTGAATAGAGCAAACGTTCAAAGCAACAAGTTGAGACGACTCAGGCGTGACGTATCAATTGACGATAGAGAGGGTGCGGAAGGACAAGGAAAGGGAAGGGAAAAGAGGAGAGAGGTGTTAGGGTCTTGTTGTACATTGTGGATTCATGTAGAAGCGTGTTCTATATATGATTAGGAGCCAGATAGGTTAGCTATTCTAACTCAATGACCATCACACGCTAACAATATTGGCGTCATCATCAAACGCACTGGGACGAATCACAATAGAGCCGTCACTGCGCGGAATCCACGCCCCGTCAAGAGGGATGGTGAGGTTTGGATTGACATATTTCTTTAACCGGAGTCCGATTTCGCGGCCTCCAATGAGGACGGGGAAAGAATCTCTGTCGAGACCGGACGGAGGCGACAGCAGAAGCGAAGAACTCAAGGATTCGCCGGAGTTGTTATCACTGCTCTGATCAGCTCGGTCTTTGTCGATGCTTCGTAAAGCGATGAATTTCATCAGAGGCTCGTAGGTGTGGGCGAAAAAATACGTGAACCACACCGTGGCTGCCAACAGAGGGACAAGGAGGAGGGATCTGGTGATTGCGCGTCGAAGTGCAAGGACACCGATCATCGCAATTTGGAACACCACCAAGCCCATGAAGATGCGGCTGCAAATCATTGGCCATGCTCGACCCGTTGAGTGTTGCTGGTGATCCATGGCATAGAGTAGCTGATACTTGTATATGAAATGGCCCAGGAAGAAATACACCAGTCCACAGAAACAGATCAGCCATGAGCTGGGAAACACGCTGTATACGACGCAGATCATGAAGATAAAAATCGTCTGGGGTATCGAGAAGCCGTAGCTGAATTTGGGTGGCGTTGACAGCTCCGCATATTCACGGGGCGTTTTTGCATGCAGAGCATGCACCGGGTACATGGCAACGCTTCCAAATTCTAATAACCGGAAAGGAAACAAGCCAAGCCCTTGAAGGATAATTAGATTAATGTAAAAGCGAGAAAGGCCTTCCAAGGATGTTGCCAGAGCGAATGCAATGGTCGTTGCATCTTTAAACGCGTTTTGCAGTTGCTGGAAAATACCGTAGAAACTAGATGCGGAACCGAGCACTGTGAAGAGGAAGAATAGGTTGAAAAATGTGAAGAAGAAATTTTTCGATATGACTGACAATTCCAGGTCTCCTCGAGAAGTCATTCCCTGGTAACTTGAAAGCCCTGTCCAACACCAGCCATTTTTAGAGATCAGCGACTTCAAATAAGAAATTGGTTGTAACTTACAGCTATACAAGTAGGGAACCGCAACCGTCAACAGAGACAGAGTGAGGGTTGGCAAACCAGTCTGCACAAGGGATGCAAAGATTGGATTCTGTGCAAGTAGATCCGCAAGCCCAGGAATGGCTTTGTGGAGCGTATTCAAATCCAAAAGAGACGCAATGGGAACCAAGAGGACAGACCAGAAAATAGTCAAAAAGCTGATAACCACCGTGATAAGCCATGATCGAGTAGTTCTCCTTGACCGTGGGAGGTACGTGTTTTCCCAAACAACGTCCGCTGGAGCAGGAGCAAGAGTTGCCACCAACTGCCTAGGATTGGGATCAATGATAGTCTGCACAACCATCTGACATGCAGAGATCGATTCCATCGTGACAAAAGCCAGATCGGTAGCTGGGTAGTCCTTCTGGCGGGCGGCGATGATCCTTTCGTCGATTCGGCGCAGCTTTTCTTCAAAGTAATCGATCGAATCAACAGTCTTGTATCGTAGGTTGAATGGACCATACCAAATTCGAGTGGTAGGTCGCTCATTACCGACACTACTAACACGAACCCTCCCATCCTCGCTCCCTAGAAGTTGCGAATGCTCCGTAGTCGCTTCAGACAGTATGCTAGCTGACCTAGGACGCGACGCCCGGATTAAGGGTAGTGTATCGTTATATCTCCTTCTTTGCTTGTAGCCAAGATGTCTGGTCCATGCACGTTCTAACTGCTTGAGAATTTTCTTTCGTTCATCCATCAATAAATCCAGCTCATGCCACTGGCGGCACAGAGTCACGGCCTCAACTTTCCCAATATCCAATTTCTCAATGATCTCTTGAATCCTCTCTTCAGAGCGCATCTCTGGAGGAACGCCCGACAATCTAATTGTGCGATCAGTTGTTGACGTCTGGCTTCCAAGGTATTTCTGTCGCGTTCGGATAATCTTGTTGGTTTCTTGAATGAGCAGGTAGATGGCGATGCCAGTAAATATGTAAGGGAAAAAGACATATATCCATAGGTAAGTGGGGTCAGTCTTGAGAGTCTTATCCCGGTCTCCAGCAAGCAGAGCTCTCGTGAATAGAGCCAGGTCGTTATCGTTACGGTCATCATCGTCGTCGTTGTCCCAGCCTGGAATCCCCCACCGACCAGCATATTTCAGATGTAATGGCATGATTATCAGAGTAGCGAGGACGAAGGTAGCTGAAAGAAATTTCATGGCAAATTTGAAGAATGAGAGAAGCTAAAGCCAGAAACTTGTATTAGCATGATTTTCCAGGCGGTTTTAGCGATCATTCCTGTTCAGCACATACAACATAGGCATCCAGTCCGGCAGATTCCAGAACCTCATCATCAGTAATTTTATACACCACTGGAATCCATCCAAAGAGACTGTCAGGCAGCTCAGGTAGGAAGGAGGCTGCATTGCGTCTTTTCCTTCTCGCGGCATAGAGCTCTGTCCATTTGGGCCGAAGAAGCTGTATGAAAATCCGGTTAGATACTCTGGACACGAGAAGGGAAAAGAAAAGTATATGCGACGCACACAAAATGATATAAAAGCACTTAGACCCAAAGTGACGCTAAGAACCAACTGCGTTGCCAAATCTCGACCCCCTCTTGCTTGGCTTGACCAGTCAATCGTATGATTGCCTGGGATTGTGGAGGTTTGCATTGTCGCAAGCTGAACTGACGTCGCGAAGCCGCCGGTAGACGTCATGTCGATCGACTGCGGTCTGTTTTCTAGGGACCGTTCAAGAAATCGCTGTTCGCTGTGAGCAAGGCATATGTGTATGATTCTGTTATCTCTTCCGCGCGTGAACAACGGTCGTTTCCCAATGGCCGCGGTAGTCCCCTAGTTGAAAGAAGCAACACGCAGACAGCAAAAAAGATTAATCCAAAGGAGAGTATTAAATATAATTATCGCATCGGCAGCACCAGCAAGTTGCAAACCGGTGAAGCTGCTGTCTTGTTGATTTGCACGACGTCGAGTTGGGCTTATTTCCTTTCCTTTTGTTTGCGCTATGACGAAAGCACATGTTTGCCTCAGGCTCTAGGCTTGTTTGGGGCTAGCGCAGTCCGTTGCTGTCTCCTGCTTACTAAGAACTGAAGGCGTTTCGGGGACGCACTGCCGGAATGAAAGTAAATCCGAGGCAATCACGGGACTGTCATCACGTGATGTCCCGATTAGGCCATTTCCTACCTCGACGTCCAAGCACCGCAACGCTCTCTCGCTCGTTCGCTGGGTGGGGTCATGTGATTTTTACCCTCCCTTTCATTCCGGCATTTATCGGTGATATACAATTCCGACCGGCTGTGAGTTCTTCCAAGTATTAAATTGCATCCATTACCCATCCGTCAATTTCACCCTTGTGTACTCTTTCCTAGAAATCAAATTCATTCCTCAAATTTCAAGTTTTGAACACCCGCAGGGAAAAACGATACAAATTTTTAGAGTTTTATGCTCTCTCTTGCAATAGAAATACGAAAAAACATATTAATTTTTGATGAGAAACTTCACTTTCTTATTTTGCTTTGACCCATCACTCATTATTGAGCAACGCCTTTTCCACTGACAGGATGCAGTTTCTGGCGTTGTCGAGCAGCTTGTGCCAGTCTCTCAAGGACCAACTCGGTATCTTCCCAGCCAATGCAGGCGTCTGTGACGCTAACGCCGTACTTGAGGCCGGCCTTGCCCTCTGGAGGTACCTTCTGGTTTCCTATAGCCCAAGTCAGCGAATGTGACATTGTTGTACGAACAGTGGTTAATGAAGACTTCCTGACTTACCTTCATTGATGTTGCTCTCGATCATGACTCCCATGATAGCTTGCTCGCCAGCAGCAATCTGCTCCGCCAGAACATCGGCCACCTTAGGCTGGTTCTTGTGGTTTTTCAATGAGTTTCCATGCGAGCAGTCTACCATGATTCGCGGTCGAAGGCCCTTCTCGGTAAGCTTCGCTTTCGCTTCAGCGATGCTCTGTGCATCGTAATTCGTGCCCTTGGTACCGCCACGCAAGATCACAAAGCAGTCGTCGTTACCGTCCGTTCCTACAATGGCCACAACACCGGGTTTTGTGACGGACAAGAAGTGATGGGGATGCTTGACGGCACCAATGGCATCGATGGCAACGCCCAACGATCCGTCAGTTCCGTTCTTGAATCCCACGGGAAAGGACAATCCTGACGCGAGTTCACGATGAACCTGTGATTCTGTGGTACGAGCGCCAACGGCACCGAGGGACAAGCAGTCGGCAGTATACTGAGGAGAGATGGTATCCAGCATCTCGCTGGCAATCGGCATGCCCTTGCTGGTCAAGTCGACGAAGAGCTGGCGGGATAGACGCAGGCCTTTGTTGATCTTGAAGCTGCCATCCATATCTGGGTCATTAATCAGACCCTTCCAGCCAACTGTCGTGCGGGGCTTCTCTAGGTAAGAGCGCATGACGATGAGCAGCGAGTCTTTGTGTTTTTCGCGAAGCTCTACCAAGCGATCGCAGTATTCTAGGGCCATTGCGGGGTCGTGAATTGAGCAGGGGCCGATAATTACAAGGAGACGGTTCAGAGGATCGGTGCCTTGGACTACAGCAGCCGCATCTCTACGACCTTGCAAAACGGTCTCCCTGGAGACTTCGGTAAGCGCAATCTCATGTTGAAGCAGGTTTGGAGGTGTGAGAGGGTTGTATCCGCGAACTGTTCACTCGGCTGTTAGCTGCCCATTCATGCGGTAGGGTAAATAAATGGGATAAAATTTTGAACGAGCGTACTTCGGTGGTCTTCGATGTTGCGGTCATTCCCCAGGTTGGGGTTATCTATGAAGAACTATTGATCGGTGGGTTAGTAAATGTATCCTGTAATCCATACTCTGCAATCCAGCGTGGAGAGTGAGGTATATATACGTTAGACTCTTGACTCACCGGCATTGTGCAGAAAGTGGACAAATGCGGGGAGACAAGTCGGCTTCGCAATTGGACAAGCTGGCTGGAACTTGGAAGGGGAAGTGAAAGTGAGCTCGACAAGAATTGGCTCTTTAAGTTTTGGTTGCGCAAGAACAGATAGATAAATTCAAAAGATTTTGAGCGAGAGTTTCGGAGGGAAACCGGTGATTATTCTCGGCGCCTCCCACGTGATATGGATGTGCTCCTTGTGTTGCAGAGATGGTATGTGACTCATAGCTCACATAACTTAGTTAACCAACAACGTTCTAACACCACGACTGCTTAACCAAGGTTGAATTATCAGTCGCGTCACTTCATTCTTTGTGATTGCGACGAAACATTTTTACGCATTAATTGGTGGTATTCGAATCGACGACTTCCTACCGAGGTATATAAATATATATACATTATAGGGATATAAAGTGTATCCCCTAGGTATCAACACTGCTACTCGTCGAACCCCTATTTGTACTATTTTGATTCTGCTGCATGTACACTTATGGAATCATGGCTAGCATTCGTCGCATGTCGAAAATAGTAGGCTACTAACAAATATTCATTTCATCCGCATCGATCACAAAAATGCGCACTCCGGCGTCGATTATCATCGTTCTCATCACACTATGACTGGTTCCAAAATCTACGAGCTCTACAGCTTTTGTAGAAGCATATCAATCACCTTCTGCCGTTCAATTACGTCCCTCTGCAGCTCAGTGACGTATTCGCTTTTGATAGCTTCGACCTTTTCCTGGTGTAACTTGACGGTATCTGCAGTCGCTTTGGCTAGTTTTGCTTCGAGATTTGGCTTGGCTTCGGTTGGAATGCTATTCAAAAAGTCGCCGTTCTGTTCATCGAGTGAACCTGTTAATTTCTAGGAATTACTTTTTAGTCAAGGGCCTTTCCTCGCCAAAGGACAACATGTCAATCACTTACCTGATTCTCGACCAATAATTGAGCGGCGAAGCTTCTCATGCTTTGTACGCTTTGGGGGGCCAATGGAGCACGATCCTTTGCTCCCATCTGTCCCTGTCCGTTCATGGCCACAGCTTCTTTTGAAACAAGGCCTTCAGCAACGCTAGGTTTCAGAGTGATAGCAGTATCAGGGACCACCGCCGGAGGAGAACTTTGGCCAGCTTTCTTGCTGGTATTACCATTCACTGTCTGTAGAGCGCCGGTCTCCTCCCGCGTAGTCTGAGGTTTCTTCGGAGAATCAACATTTTTGTCGATCACAACTTGTTTGGATGAGGCGCTTGCTGGTCTTCCAGGGCTATCTTGTGCTTTGCTGGAACTTTGACGAGTGCGCTTCAAGGCGGGAAAGAGGGGAGCGTCGCTGTCGCTTTGCTCATTTCCAGCAGTAGGCTCTATAGGAGAGCTATGGAGTCTCTTGCGAGAGGTGCCATCCTGGATTGACCGCGTAGTAGTCGGGGTCTCTTGCTGAGCTACGCTCGTTCCTGCTCCTGGATTTTCTATAACTGGTTAACTCATGATTTGTGCCCTAGCAATTGTTTGTCCATACCAGTAGCCTGGCTGTTTGCAGGACTGCAGGGTTTCTGCGGCTCTGGTGCTGGCTGAGGGGTACTTGAAGCCTCACGACGGCGCGGCCTGAAGTTCTTAAAGGCCTGCAACAGCTCTGAAGCTGCCTGCTCTCTTGTTTGCCTTGAAGGAGCTACGGCAGGACTGCCATTCAACGAAGCCATTGGATCTTTAGGAAGCAAGCAGAGTACCAGTTCAGAGAGGGTGAGCAGAGAAGGCAAACAGAGAAGATGAGGAGCAGAGGTGAGTAGTAGAGATGGAAAGCAGAGGTGAGGGGAAAAGGTACTCTTTTCAGCAGAGAAAGAAGTGAAACAGAAGGTTGGAGCAAGTTACCGGCATGGCCCTCACTTGTAGGCCATGGTGCCTGAGGCTGCAAGATAGACATCGACAGGTTGGGTTCAGTGAGGTAGACCCGAAGCACTGTAAGATATCATAATATTTTACTTTGAAGGGCAATTGAGTTTGAATGAAATTGACACAAATCCAATGAAGCATTTGCCATATGCAATTTGTGCCATATTCAATATCAATTTTGAAATTCTCTTGTAAGAACCATTTCTCGTTTTTGAAGCAATAAAGCATCATCGTGATGAACAATTTGTCTTGTTTGCTTGGTGTTGAGAGCGGCAGCCAATGGGCGCTACTCCAGCTTATCTCCAGATAAGATTGATTAATGATTATGCTTCACTCATCCCTTGCAAAGACCGAACTTACAATGATACAAATGCCCATAAACAGAAACAATGACTCCCTCCAAGAGAAATCCACCTCTTCCACGCACGCCAGCAGACCGGCTACAGCTTGCTCGGAAGCCGTCGTCGGTAGATGCTGACCCCAAACTCTACGAGAACAGAGCGATCATATTGAAGACATCTCAAGATTCGAGTCAGAGTACAGTGCTCTATCTAGCGTACGGCTCGAACCTGTCCGTCGAAACGTTTCGCGGGAAGCGAGGCATCGAGCCTCTTTCGCAAGTCAACGTCTGCGTGCCGGAGCTGAAACTCACCTTTGATCTCGCCGGGATACCGTATATAGAACCATGTTTTTCGAGCACCCATTATCGGACGAACGACTCCACAGATACTCCGGACAAGTTATACTACGGTGGCAGTGATGATAAAAAGGACAATGGGGAGAAAGCTTCCTTCCTGCTTGATCCCGAATCTGCCCTCCTCTACGGGCAGAAAGACTACCATAAAGACCGATGGCACAAGCCCCTTGTCGGCGTCGTGTATGAAGTGACATTAGAAGATTACGCACACATTATCGCAACCGAGGGTGGAGGCAGTGGCTACGAGGACGTCGTCGTTTCCTGCTTCCCATTTCCGAAGGATTATAACCCGAACGATCCAACGCCAGATGTTCCCCAAACAGAGTCGTTTATGGCGCATACGCTTATATCACCACCCAATCCAGAAAACAAGGGGGCCAAAAAGAGCCATCTCATTCGACCAATCCCGTCTTATGCGCAGCCATCAGCGAGATATTTAAAGCTAATAATGGATGGCGCGGATGAGCTGGATTTCCCGCATGATTATCGTGCCTATTTAGCATCTATTCGGCCATATAGAGCCACTACTCTCGGGCAAAAGGTTGGACAAAAGATCTTTCTAACGATATGGTTGCCACTGGTAATGCTATTGCTGGCGCTGGCGCAGTTGTTTGCCGACGACGAAGGAATCACTCCCGACTGGCTCGCAAAGGCACAAGTCCAACTTCATGAAACTATATGGACAAGTTATGATGTGTTTTTTTGTAAGAGGTTTGGGGACGGGGAGAGGACGATTGGGGATGATTAAGTATAGATATAGGCGTTCTTGAACGATATCACGGAAATGAAATTGCAAGGAATTTGTGAATACTGAACTAATAATCGAATCATTTGACAAAGGAAATAATCTAAAGTCTCAGATCAAGCTAATTTTGTGTCTATGTATACAAAGGAGTACAGGATACACCCCCCCCACCCCCCCTGTGCAGCAGAGAGACATTGTTGTTGTTGTTCTTCTTTCTTTCTTGGCATTTCTGTTTGTCGTCCGGGTAAAACTTCAAAAAGAAAAAGAGGGTAAAAAAAGGCAGCACAGAAGATATCCAAACGTACAGATACAGGGCTCTTCAGAGTGGTAATCAGCTTAGCACCACTGTCGGGGGTAAGCGGGGGCGTAGCCCGTCATCCATCGAAAAAAGAACTCAATGAGAGTTTAACGTCGCACTGGTGGGTTATAGACAATCTTTCGTGCCTTGATGGCAGCCCACTTGTATCGCTTGACCCACACGCTGATGGCAAACAATCCAGCAGAAAGAGCGAGGGCCTTCATTCCCATCTTCTTTCGCTCGTCCATCTCTGGCTCGGCGGCCCAGTTCAAGAATTCAACAACGTCCTTGGCCATTTGCGAGGTTGTGGCAGGAGTGCCATCTTCGTATTCGACAAGACCGTCGAACAGAACACGAGCCATGGCAATACCTGTATTTGTCAATTTAGCATGATGTAGCCCCTCTTTCAACAAGTGTATAATATATGAAACATACCGGTGTTAGGAAAGTAAGGGTTGAAGTTCAGTCCTTCTTGGACAGAAGCACCAGCAGGAGGTTCATCGGGGTAACCGGTGAGCAGAGAGAAGATGTAGTTGCAGCCACCATGACGAGCCTTGACGATCAAACTCAGATCGGGAGGAAGAGCACCGTTGTTGGCAGCACGGGCGGCCTCGTCGTTCTTGTAAGGGGCCGGCATGTAGTCAGAGAGCTTTCCGGGGCGTTTCTCGATTTCACCCTCGTCATTGGGCTCTGTGTCATATTCGTTCTCCTCAGCCATAGCCTTCATTTCATCGACGGTGTGCATGACACCAACAAAGTCACGCCATGGCACACGGGTGAGGGAATGGCAACTGGCGCAAACTTCACGGTAGACCTGGAAACCACGTCGAAGACTGCGAGACACATTAGCCTATCACAGTTGTTTGATGCGTCTGGCACACCACAGAGCCACCTACGCTTGATGATCGAAAGTCTTATTCCATTTGGCGTGTTCCCATGGGTACGAAGTTGCGTGCAATCTGTCCAAGGTTGCTCGATCAGTCATTGTGTTCGGCAATTATAACGAAGTTGTACGTGTGTAGAGTCAATTCACTCACCCTTCCTCAGCAGGAGTCATGGCAAACGCTTCCTGGCCATACAAGTGGTAGTACCAGCCGGTAGTCGCGATGGTGACGGCGGTGGCAGCGGCAGCGGTCGCAGTCAGATAGAACGGAGAGCTCGCGTTCTCAGCACCGGATGATGTGGATGATGCCCGCTGGATACACTGTTAGCAATCCTTCCCAACAACAGTCAGAGGCATGACTGGAAGCCATTGCACCACCGATAGACGCCCAATGGCAGGGCTGCGTACCGAGTTCTGACGGAGGCTCTGGCGTGCAATGGCCCGCGTGGGCGCGGCGCGAAGAAGGGATCGAGCCAGCATCGTTGCTACTTGCAGCTGGAGCCCTCCGTGATATAGACAGGAGATAGAGCGAAAAGAGCCGCGGCGGGTGGAGGAGGGGAGAAGACTTCGAGGCGGCCTCTTGGATGGCTTGAAGTTGGAAGTCCAAGTTGGAAGTTCGGAGCTTCGGGGCGGATGGAATTTGCTTTCGCTGATTACCTAAACGCTGATTGGTCGAGGGAGCGGCTCGCACGAAAACACCACGGAACACGCTACGACTGTCTATCAACTGTCAACTGTCAACCACAATAGCAATAGCAATTCTTCTTCTGGCCGCAGCAATGCAGGCTCTACGAATACAAGGGCATTGTGCAGACAGAATTGGGGCTTTTGCCGTATGGTCGTTCCTCACTACATTCGTCGCATGCCCTTGCCAGCTTCCCCTGGGGTGACCGTCTAATTGGCCGAGACGTTTCAATTTTGCAGTGAGATACTGTTCAACGATAATTATTATTCCCCTGAAGTAGATCCATTGTAATGTCTCTCCATCAATTGCTGCTTGCTTGAACATGCCATACTACCAGCTCTGTAGTCACCGAAGCCAATATTGCGCCCATTTTCTGCCACCGCCTTTCCATCACCAATAGGTAACTGGCATCAGAACCAGAACAGCAGCTGCAAGCTGCAAATAAAATAAATCCTCTGCCACTCAAGCTACCGTGCACATCGCTTCTTTCACAGAAATACAGATAGCCGAGCATATTTTTGTCGTTATCCAAAGATTCCTTATCGCGGGGCATGGCTCTCTCTGGTGAAGATCATTGATCTCATGCTTCTTTGCCGCTTGATGGCATCAGCCTCGTCGATCAGCGTATCAGTAGCGCGGGCTACATGGCAATATACCTAAACAAGTCAGTGACTGCCCGATAGAGGAGAAATGTCGAAGCCGAGGAAACCGCCAGTCTCTCGCGGTCCGCCGCGAAGAGATGTTCTGGCTTCTCTCAGAATGGCTTCAATGGAGATTATTGTGCCTGTTTTGCCCGCAGGTACGTTATTAGCTTGAAAGACACCGCAATTGATTCCTGAATATGTCGTCTAAGGCAAGAAAGAATTGCTCTCGCAGGTCCTCGACTATGTCGAACCGGCCGATCTCATTCGCTTCGCTCGGACGTCGAAACGCATGCGTGAAATGGTATACGAGGATGATAGGTGGATCACACGATTGAAGCGTATAGGCTGCTGGAATGATGAAGAGGCTAGGAGGAACGCAGATACTCAAAACATGACGATGGCATCTATGGGTCCAGTCGCTACTGGCAGACGACGTTCTAGTGCTCGCCAAAAGCCGCCTACCGACGGGTTCGACTCAATACCTGTATCGTCCGGCGTAGCAGAAAAAATTGAACAGGAAGATCCAACCGTGGAGATTTTGAAACATGTCAAATCAATACGTGGGAATGCGCGTCAGGAATACGGGAAGGTTCACGCTGTGCTAGCCCCGTTGTATAATGATATCGCGGCCAATGGAGGGTCTACCGATAGTTTGGTCTTCAAGCACTATAGCGATCCCGAAAGTCAAGCTAAGATGCTTGCTCAGCTGGTGTCCTTTGCAAATAGCGACAATTCTATTGGATGGGCGCAGCGCGAAGAGCACCTCCAGCAAGCAGTGCAACTTTTCGAGACAGCCGCAATACAGGAATTTCGAAACGCCTATGAAGTATCCGATATCAATGGCAATATGCGCAAATATGCCCACGTCTTATACCATCTTAATGGTGGCCAGGCTGCAATTGATCTCTTCCTCCATCATAATCACATAGTCACACGGAAGTCTGACCTCGGCAAGGTTTCGGATTGTATAGATACGGATACGTTGGACGTGAAAGTTGAGCATACACAAGCATTTTTCACACGGTTTGGCGTTGCATACAACGAAGAAATGGAAGCGATTGATGGGGCTTTCCCCCCAGCGTTAGAAGTGTCTCTATCTTTCCTTGACAAGGCAAGCGTCGACGTTCTATCACCGTTTTTAACAAGTCTTTTTGACGAATTGCATCGCTTAAATATAGAGGGTTATCTAAAAGGCGTGTCTGGAACACTGGTCCAATGCTTTGACCTCATGTCAGATTTGAAGATTCCTGGCAAGTCTAGTGAGATCAAACAAAACATAATAACGCGCGTCGTCGCTCAAATATATGAACCTCACTTGGATCTCTATCTGGCGGAGGAACTTGATTTCTTCCGCAAAGGCTGCGATGCCACTGTCGAGGATTGGGATCGGCAGCTCTCAGAACAGGCAGCATCGACAGAATCATTTCTCATGTCGAATGTGAATCGACAAGCTGTCAAGAACGACTTTTTGACCTCCTTCAAGAAGGTCCTTATGATGCCGGTTACTATTCTGCCTTTGCCAAACTTCTCAAATAAAACTCATCGGAACGAAGAGGACGGATCAGTCACCAACGACACCGCTTTGCACAACAAAAGTATCGCTAGATTTTCCACCGTGGCTCCTCCAGCACCTACCCCTCTAGCAGAGGCGCCATCCGACGAGCTAGCTGCAAAGGCCGCTTTGATGAATTCTAGGTTGGAAGGCATCAAATCTCTCTTCAGCATCGAGGTTGCCCTAGGCTTAGTCCATGCTGCTAAGACCAGCCTTGAACGTACTGTGCAATTCGTAAAACTGGGAGGCGACTGGGGGAATTCAGCAAAGCAGCAATGCGAAGGCATATTCATTTCCCTTCTCACAATTCTCGGCCATCGACATGTCATCAAGGGATTTGATAGGGCAGTTGATCATTTATCGAATTACCGGCCGCGGGAGCAAGGCGAACGAGATAAAAACGGTGTTGAGCCTCTTGTTACGTTTCTTGAACTTGTTAACGTTGGCGATCTCATCTTGCAAATGATGGATGTCTTTTACGAACAAGAATTGATCGGGGCCAAACTCATCGACAGAAGTGACTTTCTGGATCCGGCTGCAAAAGGCAAGAAGAAGTTCGAGCAAAAGCTCGATGAACGAGTGGCCTCTGGCTTAAGCAAGGGTATTGATGTACTTATGGAGGAGGTAGACTATATGCTCGCCACAAGACAACTAACGACTGATTATAACCCGGGGGCCGATATCGACTCTGTCAGAAAGACGCCTGACATAAGCGTCAGCGACGCAGCAATGGGCGTGATTGACGTCGTTTCTTCTCACACCTCAATGCTCATAGGCAGCACTGATAAAAGCACGCTTGATGTCTTCAATCAAGAGGTTGGCCTTAGGCTTTTTGCAGCCATCTGCAAGCATATCAAACGCCAGAGGATCAGCGTGGACGGGTCGCTCAAATTAATCAGGTAAGATTGAGAAACCGAGCCCCGTTTCTTCCAGTAGCTAATACAAGAAACCAGTGATATGAATCATTATTTCAAGTTCGTCCAGACGCTGAAGAATAATGAGCTATTGCTATATTTCAAAGCCCTTCGCGAGCTATCACAGATATATTTGGTTGACCCATCGGACGCAAAGGAGCTAGCGTCCGTCATCGCTGATAATGACCGTTTTTATGGCATCTTTCGTGCAGAGGAAGTATATGAGTTTGCTGAACGACGTGCAGATTGGTTCCAGGTGCGTCGTGATGTTGAGCGAGCCATGTACGGCTTGGAATGTAGCGTGATGTGAGGAACGTTGTATGTATATAGCTATTTCCGCCCGATACATATTATATATATGCATATACCATAAGTATACTCTGTACCCTAGTCAAGTGGGAACGCTCAAGAAGCTGTCTATGGGACTAGAGCTGGTAGTAGGCGCATGTATTTACGTGGATACAACGAGACATATGAGCCACCACCGTGTTTTGGCTAATTAGAATCCTTGGCTCTTTGTTATTTTGACGTGCTTACTCATATCAGCCGTCGCCGGCATCTTGGATCTGGGAGTTGTAGAGGAGGTAGGGCTTTTCCGTAGCCAACCGTGCCCGAGCTTCCAAGGTTCTCAAGGCAAAGTCACCATATAGATTCTTAGTAACTGATCACCAGACAGATATCTCGTCCATCAGCCCCGTTCCAGCTTTTGTCCATTTTGAGCGTCGGTCTTGGGCTCGGTCTCGGCCGCCGCAGGCGATGGTGTTACGCGGCCGAGTATACCGAAGAGACAGGACCAACAGATGACGGAGTGTATCTTTTCGGGACTGCTCGGACGACATAGATCGTTCAAGAGAAATTACCATAGAATGGGAGAACATTAAAAAGGCGCAACCCCGTGCCCTAAAGCATAATGTGTAAGTCTGGCGTACCTAAAGCACAGTAGGGATCTTCCACGAAATGGCTGCAGCTTCTACAGCTACCATGTCTGCACCAGCAGCGAACCCACTGGTGGATTCGAAGTCTGAATCCTCCGTTGCGGTTGATAACCGTAATGTGTTGCATACTGTCGATGGAAGAACTGGATTGTACTACGCAATCCCAATCAGCAAGAACGCCATCAACGCCGCCGAATTCAGGAAAATCAAGTCGACCAAAGACCAAAAGCATCCTGCTTACCAGAATGAGCAAGGTCTGCGTCTCTATGACCCGGGTTTCTCCAATACTACGGTCAGTGAGAGCAAGATAACCTACATGTAAGTCGACTGGCTGTTTCGAGGAATAGCTTGAACTGATCCATTCAATTCGGATTTGCTACAGAGACGGTATTGAAGGAACTATCCAATACCGGGGATATTCCATTCACGACATATTTGGGAAGAAAAACTGGATTGATGTTTCTCATCTTCTCATCTGGGGCACTTGGCCATCTGCTGAAGAAGCCAAAAACTATCAAGACAGACTGAACAGCGTTCCAGTCCTGGATCAGCACGTCTTGAATGTTATCCACTCCTTTCCGTGAGTAAAAAGCAAGAAGAATGGAAATTTAAGATCAAATAGAGTCGACTAACAAGGTTTTTCTTTTGCCAATTACAGGAAAGATGGCTCCATCACTGGCATGCTAATCGCAGGGCTCTCGGCTCTACAATCTTCTAAGTTGGACGCCGTTCCAGCCCACGTTGGCGAGAACCTGTACTTAGGACACCCAGAACGAGTGGACGAACAAATCATTCGCCTACTTCAGAGCTTTGCCATGATCGCGGCCGCGTCCTACTGTCACTCCACCGAGAGGTCCTTCACGCCACCGCGAAAGGACTTTTCCTATGTCGAGAACTTTCTGCTCATGACAGGCCATGTGGACGCTGCGACCGGTCTACCCAATCCGCGTCATGTCAAGGCTCTTGAGCGTTTATGGGTGGTCGTGGCTGACCACGAAATGACCTGTTCCACTGCTGCGTTGCTGCACACGGCCTCGTCCCTTCCCGACTTGATAGCATGCTTCATCTCAGCAATCAGCGCCTCAACAGGTCCGCTACACGGAGGCGCCATCGCTGTAGCCTATAAACACTTCAAGGCCATCGGCTCCGTGGCTAACGTGCCGGCCAAAATCGAGCGTGTCAAGGCTAGGAAAGAACTGCTCTACGGCTACGGCCATCGTGTCTACCGCACGACAGACCCGCGGTTTACCTACATAACCGAGGTCCTCAACGGACTCGATGAGGAGGTTTCTCGGGATCCGTTGCTGCAGGTTGCGCTCGCGCTGGATAAGGCGGCTTCCGAGGACGAGTACTTCACGTCAAGGAAGTTGTTCCCCAACGCAGATCTCTTTGCTGCTTTTGCCTATCAGGCGCTGTAAGTCTCCCTAGTCATGGTATATGTATGCCCTACCTAGGTATATTATACTGACCACGGTGGGCGCTCCTAAGTGGCTTCCCTCCGGATTTCGTCCTTACAATTTCCACCTTGTCTCGATTGCAAGGCCTGGCAGCTCACTGGAAAGAAGCTATGGGTAAGTTTATTGCTGAACACTGATTGGAATCATTGACTTCTCTGCAAATAGTTGAGGTGCTAATAGATCAATCATAGAGGGCAAACCCAAGATTTGGCGTCCAGGCCAGATCTACACCGGTGACTTGGGCAAAGCCATGGATTAGTCGATGATCTGTAGAGACAACGAGGTATCTAGGCAACGCATGATTCAAGAGAACTTTCATAATCTGGCATATGAGTTACAACAAATTAGGCTTAAGTGGGGGAGAGACGGACTCGGAACGAGGTGGTAGGTTGAATCGAGGTTGAGATAGTATTATATAAACGCCTAGACCGTTCCTAGATTGCCTAGATAGTCGTATTGCCCTTAAGCAAGTAATGGAAATTAACTTGACGACTTTACCAATTTAAACGTCCATATTTGTTCTATTTTGTCCATGATACTACACCACTTTAGCCCGAGAATGGGCAGATGAAGCTAATTTTATATAGAGTCAGGATTGTTTGACAGACATAACCTTTTCCCCGAACCATGGAATGAGCATTTTTGACTGTTGCTCGACTTGCTTTCGAACTTTGAGATTGACATTAGCTACAAAGAATCTCCAAAGAAACTGCCATCTTATATTCATTTCTGATTTTTTTCTGGGAACATACCTTGCATACCTCAGGTATTGAAGAGCTTATGATGTCCCCGTTCTACTTATATAGCCCTAACCTTACCCTAGCCCTAGAATTCACCCATAAGACAGTAAAAAGGGACCCCTAATAGGGTTTCTGGTAATGCTTGCTCATTTTATATAAATAATGCCTTATATTCTGCATATTGATCGGATGAAAGCGCGTGAGCAGAAGGAACTCGGGCCCGAGATGCGAGCACTAATGGAGTGCCTGCATACCGAGCATAGTGATAAAATGCAAAATTAGCTTAGGTAGTACTCGAATTGTGCCCATCCCGATTAGTAATATGCATTTGGCTATTTTGTTTTCACCCAATATATATATTCTCTAGACAGCTTGTCTATCTAGCATGACCTGGATTCCTCCCATGCACGTTATATATATTTCCAGTGCGTAGCAAGTTTGATAGCGAGCATTGTACAATTCTAAATATCGACTGTGAATGATATCATTCTGGCTTACGCTCCTTTATAGGGCTGGAAGATGATGTATCAGGAAGCGGGGCCCCCACTTCCGTTAGCGCTTGAAAAATCTGAGATTTGCAATTTAAGCCGTACCACTATTTACTTTACCTTTTAAGGGTACGCGGATTCGGTTTAGCTAGCGTAGAAGCTCGGGCGTCGGCACCCGCAGCGGCCCGCTCCATCTCAGCGCCAAGCCGGCCCCAACCAACCCCGTAAGCGTGTCTTCACATCACATCGAAGGCAGGGATATCGGAATATTTACCGAGATAACCCGCGATTGGGATTCGCTTTTCTTTCGGTTGGCCAATTCATATAATCGGTTTTATGCTTCATCTTGAATGAAACCCTCCAAGATTAGATATCTCCGGATTATCTACGTCTTAGAGTCTTAGAGTCTTCTTTGTCTCCTGGGCTTGCCACTTTGTTGTCAAGGGTGCCGAGCCCTACATAAAACCCTGATGTTGGATCACAATTGTAATATATACGGTCATCTCTCTTGATTAAAATTTGGAAGAGATCCTGTCAATCATTTATGCTAAAACCCGCATCCTCCTGTCAAGGCTGTCATTCTCTGTAACGTGTGTTCCCCGCCACTCCCCTCTTCCGTGCTGTCAAGAGACAGGGCGGCAGACCAGTTCTCTGTGGGGTTATACGTCATGCCAAAGCCCCCGCCACCGAGCTCCAATGGGCTCAGTGTAGAACCGGAGACCACCGGCACTTGTGGCTGCCAAGAAGAAAAGCTTACATCCAAGTCCATTGTCTCCCTTGAAAATCCCGAACGCATCCATTGTTGTTGCTGCTGTTTCTGCTGCCGTTGCGCAGATAGCAGATGCTCCGAGCTTGAGTCCAGTACACTGCTGGTGATAATACTGGCGCTGCCGTCCGTAGGCACTGGCGTTTGACCCACTACTGAACTGCTTGGGGCGCTGGCCGACAGCTCTCCAGCCTGTGCTCCTATCAGCCAAGCTTTTCGCATCTCGTCAAGAGCATCTGAAACCCATGCTAGTCCCAGCTGGAGTCTGTGGAGGTAGGTGGTTGGACGGTCGGGGAATTGCAGGCCCTGTAAAATGCGGATCACAGCATGAATTAGGCCGACATCAGCCTCGACATCTTGGGACTCGGCATGGATCGAGTCACGGCTAGGTGAGGAGCGGCTTGTGATAAGCTCATCAAGGCGGAAGCTAAGAAGATCTAAGAAGGCAACTATGGGATAGGTTCCCAAGACGCGGCGCAGGGAAGCCAGTCGCACTTTGGCGAGTCTGCTCGGCGTTGGCAGAGTACCATCGCCCATGTTTCCCATCTCCACAATCAGTCGTAGGCAGATGCGCGCATGGTTGCGCATTTCTACCTGGGCTCGCTCATGCTCACTTCGTTCATAGCGGAGAACTAGAACGTGTGTGAGATGGTAGCAGTATCTCAGCTCAAACTGGATAGATGCCCAGTCATCAACTTCTTGATGTCGTGTGCGTGATCTCACAAGCTCCTCTGCGAATGGGCGATCAGACCCAACGGCCTCCATGACACTGTGATAATGTTCATGCCATTTTCCTAAGAGTTGCACGAGGCCTGCAACTTGACTTGATGAATATGTTTCTCCTGCTGCGATTGCCCGGGCAGAGTAAAGTTTCAAGTACATCTCCTCCCAGATCATCATCATATTATCGAATGCCGCGATTAATTTTCGACTTGGAGGTTCAACCTCGTCGGGTTCTCTTCTCGAGCTTTTCCATAATTCCAGATCCGAGTCAAAATGGTAAAGATCGCAGGGGTCACCGGTCAGAAAGACACGCTGCTTGTCCAAGCCGTACAGGACTCGAAAGATGCGCTCCCGTTCCCTAGGGCTCTCGCCCGACATCTTGCCATAGGACTCGGATAAATGCAGTCCTAGCATGCGACTCACGCCACACGCTGTCCGTAATACTTTCTCAAAGATGTTATCACCGTAGAATTCCTGCGCTACCAGAGCCTAAACGGAGGAAAAAAAAGGCACGTTCACAGTTAGAAGATCACTTCACAGGATGCGTGTTTATACAGGTGATTAGAAGCACCTACCAACGTCAACAGAGCTTGAACATGGAGGAGACTCGGAAGCGTATAAGAAGTAAGATCGGCAAGGGCACGTTCACAGTTGCGAAGTAGTGAGGAAATGAGATCTTCTGTGAGCAAATTTGTTTTAATTAAGGACGAGCCAGCCACACTGTCCTGCCAACGGGTGACGTGCGTTTCCAGGCCCAGTTCCAGCAGAACGATGTTGGTGAATATGATGGCCCAGGTGCTGTCAGTCGCATGCTCACTCGCCGACAGTGATGCCGAGGGCGACGTCGATGACGATGTTGGCGGGGCGTGCAATACGCCGGAATAATAGGTATCGACTGCGTCCTGGAGACTATTTGCGTCAAATATCGGGATCCGCGAGTTGATATTTCGTAGGAAACCATCGATAAAAAGACGTGCAATCAACTGCGGCGGCGCCACGACAGGCTGTCCGTCGCTGGAGACAACAGGTTGGAGACATTTGCCCTTAAAGGGAAAGCTTTCAAGCTTGCGAAGCATTATTGCCCGTGCTGAGGCGGATGCAGAATCACCTGCTCCATCCCTGTTAGTGTCAGCATCTGATACTCGGCAGACATCGGCTAGCCTTCTTAATATCGGCTTGAGCAATGTCATTGATGCTGGATATTTGTATGTCCGCTCCCCGCCATGCTCCAACTCAACTCTCTCGGTGAGAATCTCCAACCTCGCTTGGCCCAACTCCTGATGCGAGCTGGGTAATACTACATTTGCGGGCGCTGAACTCTGGTGGAGGCTGGTGGAGATATTTGAGGAGTCCTGACGTTCATCAACATGTTGACGAGGCAAGTTAAATGGTGCCAGCCAAAAAGAGTGCTCGGCAAATTGATTGGACAGCGTCCCGAGGGTCTGATCAATCTCATCCAACCGGTACAATACGGTTGAAAAATCGTCGTGCCTACATTGCACATGCACACATTGTTAGCTCCCCATCAGTCTTCAGCTACCGTTGACTTGACTGACTCCGAATAGATACAGTAACGAGCAGGCACAGGGCTAGTTCGACAATTTACAGATGCCCCAAAAGAATAATGAAAATAAGCAGAGGAGATACGGAGATAAGGAGAGAGGGAAAAAAAAAGGACTTGCAGTTGTTTCGTGTGGTTCACACGCTTGAAATCGCTGTTCTGGTTACACTCGATACCGGCCTTGCGGCAGTTGGAACACTTGGGTTGCTGGCGGTCACACCGTACCTTGCGGAACCGGCACCGGCCGCACGCGGTGGACGATAGATTAGCTGTCAACCTGCTCTGCGAATCATTCTCGTGGAATCTGGGGCGTTTGCGGTATTCGTTGCTGCTCACGGCAAGCTGGGCGTCGGTGCCAGCACCGTCCAGCGCCGCCACTACTGGCAAATTGGACATTGTCCTTGCACCTGTGACTTGTAGACAAAGGCGAGGATAGAATCGATAGGGGGAAGGCAGTCGACAGCCATTTTGCCATGCTCCGTGGGGTCTGCTTATGTATCTAGATGAGGCTTCTGTCAAGCCACGGTCTGGCTTGGCCCTGGGCCTTGCGGGCGCTAGATGCCGTGACTCCGAACGCAGGTGTGGAGACACTAGCCTCCCTTTGGCCTGGTGGCCCCTTTCAGTGAACGCGGTCGCCCTAGTATTTGACTTGGAAATCAAGCTAAATTTACTCACTTAAAATTATTGTTCGGAATTAAAAATAGAAAGTGGGCCATGGCAATTGCAAGTGGGGCGGTCATGTGCTGCCAAGACCAGCCCTATCAAGCAAGGTCACTTCTCGGCGTTCGCCAAGCCTGCGTTATCTGTGTCCCGGTCGCGGGTATTTATCCGACATTTATCCACGCACCAAAAGGGCCATCCATCAACAAAGCCCAGAGAGTACTCTGTATCAAACATTGTACAACAGGCTCATGGAGCATGGCTTATGGACAAAACTAGAGTTGTGGGCTGCTGTTAAATTATGCTGTTATAGCCAGCTGGCCCTATTAGTTCTTTTTTCTTTTTCTTTTTTTTCTCTCTCTACAATATATGCATGCCGAGCTGTGTGTGTGCAGCCATCAATTCATCATTATCCAATTGACTAATAGTCTCTATGGCTTATGTAGTATGCATGCGACGCAATATGTACAAGTATAGTCATCAGCTTATCACCGCCCAATTGATTATAGTCTCTGGTTCCCTTAATGGGGCCTCTGATAATGCTCATTTTATGTGTAAATTATGCCTTGAAATTCCGCTATGACGCTCTTAGAGAATGCATGCAGGAGCGTAACCGGGTTTGCCCGGCATCATAACTGTTGTCCTGCGTTTGCTCGCCTGAACTGCTGTGCCATGCGGAGTTGGGCCTTGTGCTCTGGACTTCATTCAAGATCCAGTGGATCATAGATGAGTTCCCATAATTCATCAAGGAGAGCAGCCACTGGGCGCTCAGCAAGCGCCAGGTTTATCTGCGATGAACTCCTCCCAGTCACGGCGGAATTTGCGGACTCTTTGTAAGCTACTGGCGAGAGAATGGTACGACTATGATTACTTCCCATTTCTCTGCTCTTATTGTATGCGCGGTCATCGACGGGTCTTCCAAAAAGAAAAGCGGCATATACTCTTGATACACGTCATTAGAATATCTTGCCTTCATTTATGGATTGTGTTTATTGATTTATGGCCTCCGAGTCTTTTCCTAGTGCCAAAGTGAGCACCATAAAACTAACATCATTTTATTTACCTGGACACTAAATGAAGAATACATACGCACGGTTTTTTGGTGTAAGTTGTAGGCTTGAACTCCTTCGCAAATCGACCCGTAGATTCGTGCTTCTATCTATGGACGCTGATAAAGAGAGAAATATTTCCTAGATATATAGACAAGTTTTCGAACATAGCCTACCTAGGTAGTCGTGAAACTTTTATAGACTATATCATTCAGTCAGGTTATTAAAGGCCCTTGAAAATAAATCCTAAGTTATTTAGATTTACTTCGATTAAATCAATGTCTCATCCTCTACCCGTCGGCGTATTTGGTTCGCTGCAGTTCAACGTTGCCAGCGCCTGCTGAAACACTTCAAAGATCGGCTGTTGTCCAATCATCTGCAGCTTGTATCCTTTTTTTTGAATCCAGACCCTTTGTATGACTGGACCTGATCCTCTTTTTATTATTATTATGCAGATGGGGTCTCGCCCTGCGCCAACTCAGAGATGACTCGGATCGATGACTGAAGAAATTCACTCAACCTTTTTGTGTAGTATGATTTTGCTATCAATCTGACTCAAGATCGCAGTCAAACGAAGATAAGTCAAGTTCGCTTAAGCGATCGTCATTTGCAGAAGAACTATGCGACGCCTGCAGTCCCTATTTTGTCTCTACATAAACGCCGCTGCCCAGCAAATCGTAACCCTAACGCCAATGTTGGAACAACGAGCTGGAACTGAAACAACCGTCATAGTCACCGTCACAGTATTGCCCTCTACAGTGCCTGCATCTCCCTCATATACCAACTCTACCGACTTTGAACAAGATGTTTTGAACCAGACCAACTATTATCGTCACAAATACAATGCCAGCGATCTAATATGGAACGACACTCTCGCAACACACGCCCGACAATGGGCCCAGCCATGCAATTGGAAACATTCGGTATATATAAGTCTCTTCACCACCTAGGTAGCTTGACTCTTCGTTAAGGGGATTAACACCTATGCAGGGCGGCCCATATGGCGAAAACCTGGCAGAAGGCTATGCCAACGTCACAGCAGCCGTCGATGCCTGGGGCGATGAGAGCGCCAAATACAACTTTTTAGAGCCCACGGGGTTCAGTGAGCAAACTGGGCATTTTACGCAACTCGTCTGGAAGGCGACCACGGATGTCGGATGTGGTGTCGCGGATTGCCCGGCTGATAATGCCAATAATGAAGGCCGGAGAGCAGTTGGATGGTTTCTGGTGTGCGAGTACTGGCCAGTAGGGAATGTGGAGGGCGATGATAATGAGTACTTTAAGGAGAACGTCGACCGGTCAATTTCTCAAGCTCACGGATTCAAAGAGAAGAAAGGGTTAGGTGCTTGCTTGACGCTCACCCTTGGGGTGATTTTGATACACTTGCTGTGATTAAGAAAGACCTGGTCGAAAGCATAAGCTCGAATGGTTCTTTTGACTTGGGTATCTCGTTCTATATACGTAGCACTTTTATTCTTAATGTCGCCAAATCCTGACTTTCTTGTCGGCCCCTCCACTGCCTACTCGTTCTCCGTCCGGCGACCAGTCTACAGCGAAAACTTGGTCCTCATGCCCAGGTAGATCCATCACCAGTTTCCCTGTGCGAACGTCGAAAATCTTCAATGTACTATCCTGCGAAGCGCTGACCAGTAATCGAGAATCAGCTGAAAAGCAGCATTGATAGACCGGAGCTACGTGGCCGCGAAAGGTATTTGTGAATCTAATTTCATTAGCTTAGAGTAAATCATGATTTAGTGTTCTGCTAGCACTTACTTCCCGTCTCGAGCGTTCCATAGCTTGACGTGATTATCAAATGAGGCACTGCGTGGAGTTAGGCTTGGATGATAAAATCAATAAAAGTGGTATTGGATCGTTGTAACGTACCTTGCAATATAAGCTCCATCAGGAGAGAAGGTGACATGATTTACTGCTTTCTGATGGCCTAGCATTCGTGCAACTGGTTTCGTAGAACTTTCCGGATCCCACAGAAACATTGTAAAGTCATCGCTGGCTGATACTAATCTCTCTGTTATTTTCCCACCAACAGTAGCAGCTTTCTCAAACCGCTTTTTGGCTACTTCCACCTTGTCTGATTCTGCCTCGGGCACCGTATGTGTATGGTCATGGAAAGCGGTCCGGAGAACAAAATCGGTCGACAACGCTAAATGGTTTACTCTGTGAGTATGAGCACCAAGTGCGGTGATCAGAGTACCATCTTTGGCAGACCAGACACGAACTGTCTTGTCCAAAGACGCGGTGTAAATCTTTCCTATTCCACCCCAGCGTACACAGGTCACCGAATCTTTATGGCTTAAAACCATTTCAATTCTCTTATTGACAACATCCCATACCCGGACTGTTGTATCCTTAGAGGCAGAGGCTAGTCGTGGTCTACCTACCTCTTGTGTATGGTAAGGCTCCCATGACAGACTGTTTATCCAACGGCTATGGCCCTTGAGCATCCCCAATGGCTTGCCTTTGGATGCAGACCAGAGACGCACAGTCTTATCCTTGCTACCAGTCGCAATTATTTGACCGTTCGGAGAAAAGGACACGGCCAGAACCCAATCTGTATGGCCTTTCAAAGTCTCTATCGGTGTACCTGTATCGCAATCAAAAATCCTAGCTGTGTTGTCGCCGCTGCCAGTGACCATAGTCGACGATGAAACTGGGGAAAATGCGATAGCCAGTATCGCTGAGCCATGTCCAGCTATCGCTGCGGAACATCTCGAGACGGCTTTTACCCTGAAGACAGCCTGCGGAGTGTAGTGGAGGCGAATGACATCTTCGGTAGTTTTCAATCCGGGCTTGATCAACGCATGATATAGATCCGATAGGATGTCGATCGTCTGTCCCTCTTCGTTCTCTGGCTTATATGCAAATCTGTACGGCACTCGGTCATGCTCCGTCTTTGCCATCATCATCATTATCAGCCGCCGCCCGACTGTACGTTCGAGAAAAAAAGTTCAAATTAGAAGCCAACCTACATTTTCCAAAATGGTATTTAGAATAGTCTCAAGCTCTCGCACTGTGGTATTGGCAACGGGGACCTTAATCTCGCCCTTGGTCGGTTTTCCAGTGGACTCATCGATGAACTGCAGCACAACGCTACCAAGATCGCGCGGTAGAATATCGACTTCTTGCTGTTCTCGAGCTCTTTCTGAAACTTCACGCTTTTGCTTTTTGCTTGGAGGAGGTAGTAATGTCGCCATCTTGCTCGCAAAACCCCTGGCCTATGATACCCTGGGCAGCCAATTGGAAAAGAATTGCAAGAGGTCCAAATGCCAAGATGGAGTTCAGAAATTTCGGGCAAAACAACCCGCACTAAACCGCTTTAAGCGATACCTTATCTTATCGCCCGTGCCTTCCTAAAATGGTAATATATGTGCAAGGACAGAAAGGAAGGACCTTCCTTGTTTGTCTGCTTCTTCGATTTCTTCTCTTATTTTATTTCTGTCTGCCTACTACATGGCTCACTTGTTGCTGCATTGGCTTGCCTAAGCTCCGCTCCAATGTCTTCGATTCTCACCGCTGCCGATGACTTTCCAACAGAGAGCAGACCACGCACACATACTGCTACCAGGCCCACCACCGCTGCTACGAGTATAGAATCGCAAGAAGTTATATGTGCCATTAGCGAGTCTCGTGGAGTCTCTCCGACTGTCGGCCTGGCATTCGTGAATCTCTCCACCTCGGAAGCAGTGCTTTGCCAGTTATGTGACAGTAATTCCTATGCGAGAACAATCAACAAGCTCGCTGTATTCGAGCCCAAAGAGCTTCTGTTTATGAACACCTCAAGCGCACGCCAAACGAAGTTGTTTGATACCATTCAGGACAACATACCAGGCCTTATCATTACGTGCATTGACCGTCGGTACTGGTCGGACAGGGCCAGTCAAGAGTATGTTGACAGGCTTGCATTTCCAGAAGAGTTGGAATCAATCAGGTCATCCTTGGAGAGTCACTATTTTGCGGCTTGTTGCCTTGCATCAGTGCGTTTGATATCCCAGATCAGGTTGACATAAACTAACTGCGTTATAGGTTCTCAAATATATCGAGCTCCAGCTTGACATGACTTTTACTTTTCATTCTCTGCGCATCAAATTCGAAGCATCCCAAGGATCAATGATGATTGACCTTTCTACAGCTGCATCATTGGAGTTGGTCCAAAATCTTCAGAATACCAAGTCGCGAGATAGCTTGTTCGGACTACTAAATGAAACTCTTACTCCTATGGGAGCCAGACTATTACGAAGCAATATTCTACAGCCACCGATTGAGCTTGAGAAAATAAATATCCGCTATGATGCCGTGGAAGAGCTTAGCACCAAAGAAGATATGTTTTTCGCTATCAGAGAAGGTTGGCTACGAGCAGCGTCCCCCATTGCTGATGGAGCTAAATATGACAGCCCTGAAGAATTTTGTCGACGCCGACAAAGTCCTCACTTCAGTAAGTAATTAATAAGTTAGCCCTTATATAGTGACTTCATAGAACTAACTAGCAAGATCACTTTGAGTCCGATTAAACTTTCAATCGCCCATGTTGAACAATCCATTAATCATGTTATCATGCTAAAGTCATATGTGCATTCGATCCTCCCCATATATGAGGCGTTGGCGGGTGCCAATAGTGCGCTTCTCTTAAGGATCAGAGATGTTCGACCCATCTACTGTGATCATAAAACGAAGACTGACAATAATTAGGCGTGCGCACCAGACAATTATAGTCCGACCAAAAGTGTTATTGACGGGACGCTCAACGACGACGTCCTTTACCAAAGGAAACCTCTTGATCTTCGAAATCAACGAACATATGCAATAAAGGTACATACATGCCTTATCTTGTGACGTATCCAAGCTAACCATAGCCCAGACTGGAGTAAACAGTTTGCTTGACGTTGCACGTCAAGCATATAAAGAAGCTAATGCTGATGCAGCTGAGCTTGTTTCCGTGCTTTCTGGTAGGCCGAATTTTGATGCGATTAAGTATTTCGCTAATTACATACAGAGAGACATGATCTTACGTTGGAGTTGAAGTATGACACTGCACGAAGTTATTACATTCGACTTTCGGTATTCGAGCTGGAAGGCGTTCTTCCTGAAGAATTCATCAATGTTTTCAAAAGAAGAGATCGTATTGAATGCCAAACACTGGATCTTGTCAAGCTCAATCAAAGGATTTCTGACTCCCATCATGAAGTGATGAGTATGAGTGACCAAGCTGTTCAGGAGTTAATCGACAACGTGTGTGAGAATGTTCCAAGTCTCTTCAAAATCAGTGAGGCGATAGCTACACTGGATATGCTATCAGCCTTTTCTCAGCTAGTGACTATCCAAGAATACACGCGGCCTGAGTTGACGAATGTGCTGGCAATTAAATCGGGCCGTCATCCACTCCACGAGAAGATACTCAGAGACAAATTTGTGCCCAATGACACATATGCAGCGCAGCAGTCGCGCTTCCAGATCATCACGGGTTGTAACATGAGCGGAAAGTCGACTTATGTTTGCTCCGTTGCCCTCATGGCCATTATGGCGCATATTGGGTGCTTTGTTCCAGCTGACTATGCGTCTTTCCCCATCATTCACCAATTATTTGCTAGGGCAGCTTCTGTCGACGAGATCAATGCCAGTGTATCAACATTCGCCGCTGAAATGCGAGAAATATCTTACATTCTTCGCAATGTAGACGCACGCAGTCTTGTCATTGCAGACGAACTTGGTCGCGGCACAAGCACTACAGACGGACTGGCAATAGCTATAGCTATTGCCGAGGCTCTCGTTGACAGTCATGCATTCGTATGGTTTGCTACTCATTTTCGTGATCTTGCACGTATCATGTCCGAACGAAGTGGCGTTGTTAACCTATCTCTCGCCGTGAGGCTCACACACGAAAGTAGCAAGATGACGATGTTGTATAAAGTTCAAGAGGGGCATGTTCAAGAGAAGTTTTACGGTCTTGCCCTTGCCAAAGTCCTACCATTTCCACCTCAAGTTCTGGAAGTTGCACAAAGAGTGTCAACGCATTTGGCCAAAGTTGCCGAGCGTCGTGCAATTAGTTCTCAAGTACTGGGGACATCTAGAAAAAGAAATCTAATCCTCCAGTTGCGAGAGCAGTTGCTACATGCCTACAATGGAAGCATAGATGGGGAGGAACTGCGGCAGTGGTTACGGAGACTGCAGGAGGATTTCGCTATGAGAATGGCGGCGCTAGATGGTGAATTTGATACATCTCCAGGAGAAGATGCGGCCATACACAGGAGAGATATAGAGACAAGCATTGATGCCAATGAATTTCAAAAAACGAAGTCAGATGAAGGATCCTTTGAACCGGTCGAGGAGGAGCTCGAGAAAACAATGCTCACTGAGAGTGATATGCCTAGCAGTCAAGGGGATGTGGAAGCTGAAGAGACATGGGATCTGTGACTTGAATACAGGCTGTGAAATGTATACTCGGCAAACCAGAGATCTCCCAAGGCTGATACAGGCACCTTTTAGAACATACCTAGACTAGTATACAGACTTATCTGACTATGCAGAAGGCAGGATGTAGGGTGAGGGTATGTATTATTAGAAGCTATCACATTTCCTACATGGGAACGATGACCAAATGCATGAAGTATCTTAAAATTGTATTTACACAATTGACTCCCTCATCCGAATTGAAACAGAACTTGTTTGCCTTTCTTCCCCTTTCCTTTTTTCCCTCCAGTAGATACACCCACTTCATCGGTATCCCCAGACGTAGAAGCGCCAGAATTTGTATCTTCATTACCCCAAGCAGCTGGGGCTGGACCTCGTCTGTCATCCCAACGTACTGTTCCTCTTGTAAGACCGGCCATCAGCGTGTTCGGCTTCGGAGCCGCAGGCAGAGCTGGAAATGCGTTGCGATCGGTTGTTCTCGGAGCCGGTCCCGTTGAAGCCCGTGGTGCAGGTCGCGCATACGACGTGGTCATGACCGAGGGCCGAGTGGCCGGTGTACTATTCCATGCTGGAACGGTCGCCGCAGCACGTTTGGTAGTTGTTGGAGTTGATAGTGGCGGGAATGGATTACTTGATATACTGCCTGCGCGGCCAACTGCAGAACGCGAAGACTGTGCGGTTGAGGATTTCAGGCGTAGTACGCGTTTGCCCCCGGACCCTATTGTGCTTGAGGATAGCCCTGGAAGCATGCCGCCGCTTGCGCCTGGAAGAGCTGGATAATCTTCGTTTATGGCGCGCCAGTTGTTCCATGCGGAAAGCAGACCGGTCCTTTTATTATCGTTCTCATATATCTCCGCCAGTTCTTTTATCAGTTTACCCAATTCTGAGGTCGGGGTGTCGAATAACGAGAAAAAGGAGTCGATTAAATCATTTGCGGAAATGGTGGAAGTGCGATAATTCGATACTCGAGTGCGGAATTCCGAAAGCTTCGATGCGTCATTTTGAAGAAGGTTTGAAGCGCGCTCAATCACGGCAGCATGACGAAGTTGACGGGCCTGGTCCTGGGGCGAGAGGGTGCTAATGGATGCGTTGTTTAGGGTGAGATTTTCAATACCAGCGGTGACAGGAGGAACTGGAGGCGTCGCACTGGGAGTTTGACTTGGAGTAGGTCGAGTAACGGGTGTTTCCCGCGAGGTAAGCTGTCCGCCGAAGCTCCGCGTCGAGACGGATTGTGCACTTTGGATAGCCATTTGTCTTTGATATGCTAACTCATCTCGTCGTAATGGTTGGGCACTTGAGATAGGTAGCGACTCTGCATTTGGATCACGTCCTCTGCCCGCACCTCGTCCTTCGCGACCGCCTCGGCGTTGCCTCTGGGGTTGGTAGGGGGCACGATAATCGAATGTAGATATGTTGACTGTGCGGGCATCTCTCCGGGCGTCTTTGGAAAGTCCATTAGGATGAGTTTCCAGTTGGTGTGCCTTCAGATCCATCTCAGATTCAAAAACAACAAATTTCTTATCTAAGCATTCCTTATCCAAGCAAAGAAAGTGATCCTTTTGAAAGTGGTCTTCAAGCGCGTCATAATTGATGTAATACTGGTGCTGGCGATTGCCAGGCCGTCGGTCACATATATGGCACCGCTCATGCTTGTCTCTGCAGTGAGTGTAGAGCTCATCATCTCCATAGAAGCGTTCGCGACAGAATTCACATTCGGGATGCCCTTTAAAACCACTTTGGTCGATAGCACCGGGCGTGTCATCTCCGTACTTCTCGTGTTTGCGAAGCTGCGCGATAGTGAAAAGTTCATGCTCGTGTGTGAATACCTTTTTGTTACGAGTGCAGAGATCGCTTTTCCCCTCCCCCAAGACATGTCAGTTCCAATGCTCTGATCGCGATGATCTCTCGGAGAGAAAGCTTACCACATAGATCTCCCATGCTTGCTCTTGACGTGACGGTGTAGATCGGGCCATCCGAGGCAGGCAACATCGCAACTCGCGTCCGGACAGTTGTATCTCAGCAAAATGACCGTGTCTCCGAATATATCGTCATTTTCATACTTGATTCCCAGGTTGTCATCCGTTCGAGCTATTTGCGGGCCTTTGAAATCCTCGAAACGTTTGACGGGGTCATCGGTGAATATCACAAACGGTGACTCGGTCTAAGAACACAGAACTGTTAGCGCAACAAAGGCAAGTGTGTGGCAGGTTTACCTACTCGACAATGGGCGCAGGCTTTGGTTTTGTACAAGACTCTCAATCTAAGCGCGCATATATGGCAAGTCCTGTGGTTACAAGGCGCGACGGACGTGTGTACGACTTTGGAGGCGCAGATAAAGCAGACTTCACCGTCGTCCGGCTCATCCGTCGCCGTTGCAACCACCTGCGTGCCTACTGTCGCCTCACCCTTTCCTGTTATGGCATCTCCAGTCGGGTGATCACCAGAGGTGCCTGTTCCTTCAGGACCCGAGCCGGGTGGTGATGCTCGAGGGTGATTGCGATCAGACCCTTCGTTGCCTCGTCCTCTCCTCCCTCCCCGACCGCGCGAGTTTCTAGTGTTCCCTTCACGCTGGTCGTCACTCCTATGATGCTCTGTGCGATTCGAGCTGTGAGAAGCTCCCCGTCCGCCACCTCGTCGTCGGCCACCGCCGCCGGCATTGGAGTTGCGTGGCCCCGCAGATGCTTGGTCAGCCATTGCTGTGAAACGGTGAACTAAAAATAAACAGAGAGTAGAGTGGTCGATTATAAAGAGAAGTCGAGGTTTGCACGCGAGACTATAACTAAATAACTGGAATTCTTAGAGGAGATCGTGGGCAAGCGGGAGGGTTACTGTTATATTCAGTTGGCCGTCGGGCTATTTTTTTTTTTCTAGGTGGGCTACACTTCATGGCGGGCCCGTCTCGAGCTTACTTAACTTGGATTCGTGGCTGCACCGCCATGAGTCGCATTTTTGCATTTTCGATAGGCTTGAACCAGTGACTCATGATTACTGTTTATTAGTTAACTAATTATGCAGCGGCACGGCTTTCTGCACAGCCTCGTTGTAACACGATGGTCGACATAACCCCGGGGAGTGCTGTGTACGGAAAAAGAAGCTCAAGTCATAGAATGTTTGATATATAGATAAATAAGACCTAGTGGGAAATCCGAGACCTATCAACTCCCGCTGAGCGAGGAAAAATATGGATATATGAAACGCTAACGTAAGACCAATCATGCAATCACCAGAATAGATCATAAACAAATGGAAGATGCTAGCCCACGAGATCACCAAAGAAAATGGAGCATGAATGAATAGGAACGCATGGAGTATGGGCCCCGCCGGAAGTAGCCGAGGGATTGGGCGGTTCTGGCAAGGGTTAGTAACCTTTGATACTAACGTGAATCCAGCACTCTATTTCCCAAAATAAGACTGCTCGTCAAGGTATGTGTCAAGGGTGGTATGGCGTCTGTGGGGGACAAGGATGCAGGGGTACCTGCAGCTCTTGTAGAGTAGCCTCAGTGACTATTCTCCAGGGTCGTACAGATTTTCGTTCAGTATCTTGGTCATAGTAAACATGTGGACACGGTCTTGCTTGAATACTGGACGCATGCGATCATCACAGCGGATTTGTCGCCGGTCTGCCGGGTCTTGAAGACCGTTTTCTTTTATATATTCCCAGACCTTTTTAACCGTTTGTGGGCGCGAGAGCTTCAGTCCGAATCAGTAATTCCCACGAGCTTATGAAAGCTGAATTTAAAACTCACCGCAACTTCACCACCCAGGAGCTCTGAGAGCGCAGGGGACAAATTCAAAGGTTTCTGATCAGTGAGCACAACAAATTCTACGAATGAAGCGGGGGGCAGATCTCTCACATGAAAGCCACCAGAACGATTGACCTCTTTCTTAGGACCAGCTTCTGAGGCAGAATTTAGGTCGGAATCATCCTCAGCCCGCACCTTTTTGCCCGTCTTGGATTTAGACTTCTTCTTTGCTGGCGCGACCTTGCGCGTAGCACTACCCCGGGTCGGCCGCGCACGTTTATTCTCTTCTGCCTGCAATTTGGCTGCAAATTCGGCATCCGCATCTATATCGTGATCGGAGCGTTGCTTTTTGGCCTCCGTGTCATCTGACGCTGCGCTTTCCGCCTCGCGTTTCCTTTGCGGCGACGAGATTGAGGTTGGAGACGCACTGGTTGTTTCTTGTGTGTGGGAGTGGCCGTTGACGCCCTCAGTTGACGGGATCACATCCTCTGATGGCGTCGAATCGTCGTCGTCTTTCTTACTCGCGAAGATGTCAAATCGCTCCATTATCAGCTCCTTGACAGCTGTCTGCTCCATGTCAGCAAGCAGTTTACAGAGAATAGCCAACCAAGGAACCGACCTTGTAGTCATTGAGGTCATAGTCGACGGTGGCCTGCAGTCCCTGTCGGATCCGCTTGGAAGAAATGGTATTGATGTCACTTGCAGCCAGGATAGAGTCAATCACTTTCGTGAAAGAAGCGCGCTGCTCTAACGAAACTGCGCGGCGCGATTGAGATCAGTCGCGGGACCTAGATTAGAGCTAGGGGTTGGATTGACTTACGCGACATGTTGGGCTTTGGTAGGAGATCGGTAGCAGGTCGGAGCAGTATAAGGTTGATGGAAGGCCAGTCAACTAAAGCCGGCGCTTAGGCACGATGACGGGTGGGGCATGGACAGGACGAGCAAGCTCGGTCGAGAGTTCACGAACGAACGGCTGACCATGAAGATAGGTCCACGGAGAAAAGAGGATGCGCTGGGCTGTATGCCAATAATGGCATGTGCAGGCCTTCCTGGGGTGCTGGCCCTAAGAAGACGAGGAGTAGATGCAGGAACGATCTGTGTTTGGAGCGGCATGAAGTCACTGTTCGCACCAGGTCACGTGCCGGGGGCCCCGGTCCGCGCACCAACAAGGGCAGACGAGCCTGACGAAAGAGGGCGGCGGCTGCAGCAGTCTGTAGACGATGTCTATGAATGGATTGATTATTCGGCTGGTCTGGCGCGTGTTCCTCGCTGCGCAAGCTGCAAGCTGCCAGGCGCGATGTTTGATGTTTGATGTTTGATGTTTGTCTGTTTTGTCTGGCTCGCCGCCTCGCATGGATGACTAAGCGGCACACACAGAATTAGATTAGTTGCCCTCTGCCAGTGCGTGCAACACCAGAAGCGCCAGCCAAGAGGTCCACGACAATTTTGCTGTGTGCGCTTTCGCTATACGAGCAACTGGACTTATCCCGCTGGTGTCTGATTCAGTCTGCCCAAGATGGCTCCCAGCATCGACAACCTCTCGGACGACGAGTTCGATGTTGACGAGATCAACTTTGACGGTAAAAAAAAAATCGAAATTTCCCCGGCCTACCCCTCCGCGCGCGCTGACAAGGAAGAATAGATCTCCACGAACAATTCGAAGTTCGACTAGAATCAGGCTACGATGCGTTTGTCGTTCTCGATGGCCTACCTATCGTACCGGGTGAGTTGAAATATCACCTGCTGGACGGAGCGGGCATATGCCGGCATCGAAGTCGCCTGAACGCCATCCGCTAACGATTTATTTTAGAGGACAACAAGGAAAAGCTCGTTAAATATGTTTCGAAAAAATTGCAGACGGTCGGTCGTGTGCTCGACTTTTTCATGCCAATGAACGAGGAGAATAAGTCTGAAGGGTAGGGAGAATGAAAAAAAAAATCAATGAAAACTGGGAAAAGGAAGGACCAACCACCAACACTGACGATTTTCATTCTAGGTATGCCTTTGTTGAGTACGAAACACCAGAGCAGGCCACAGCTGCTGTGAAACAACTACACGCCGCCCCCCTTGATAGAAAGCACACCCTCCTAGTCAACAAACTTACAGATATCGAGCGCTACGGCCGCGAAGGGCGTATCGATGAAGAGTACACCGCGCCCGAAATACCGCCATTTAAGGAGAAGGAACACCTGCGATCATGGTTGGGTGACGCGAATGCTCGAGACCAGTTTGCTCTTTACCGAGGGGACAAAGTTGGCGTCTTCTGGAACATGAAAAAGGACGCCGCTGAAAACGTGGTTGATCGCCCTCACTGGACACAACTTTTCGTGCAATGGTCGCCACAAGGAACATACCTTGCTTCGATACATCCCCAGGGTGTGCAACTTTGGGGAGGAGCTTCGTTCTCCAAGCAGAAGCAACTGCCTCACCCTTTTGTTCAACTCATTGAATTCTCCCCTGGCGAGAAGTATCTCACAACTTGGTCAGCGCGGCCCATTCAAGTAGAAGAGGGCCAACAAGGACCTCTCACTTACGAGGAAGATGGAAAGCACATAGTCATTTGGGACCTCGAATCGGGAAAGCCTCTGCGATCTTTTGTGGCGCACGATCTCGCAGGCCCCGAAGGTGATGCGGCCGCACCTAAGAAGAAAATCCAATGGCCCGCATTCAAGTGGTCGGCGGATGAGAAGTTTGTTGCGCGCATGTTGCCGGGACAGTCTATTTCAATCTACGAATTGCCCCGCATGAACTTGCTCGATAAGACTTCTGTCAAGATTGACGGTATCGTGGACTTTGAGTGGGCCCCTGCTACTGTCGTCCGAGAGGGAGTCAAGCGCTACGAGCAATTATTGTCTTATTGGACTCCGGAGATTGGCAGCAATCCTGCCAAAGTTGGATTGATGAGCGTTCCCTCGAAGGAAATCGTCCGTACACGAAACCTCTTTTTAGTCTCAGATGTCAAGCTTCACGTAAGTTATCTTTCTGCTAAACCTCCAACAGTTGTATTGATATTGACCGTATCTCTAGTGGCAATCGCAAGCGGCTTTCCTTTGTGTCAAAGTTGACCGCCACAGCAAGAGCAAGAAGAGCATGGCCACAAATCTCGAAATTTTCCGTATCAAAGAGAAGGGAGTTCCAGTCGAAGTGGTTGATAGTTTGAAGGATACAGTCATCAACTTTGCCTGGGAGCCAAAGGGCGAGCGATTCGTTTTGATCACATCCGGTGAGGCAGTTGCCGGAGCAGCAACTGCTCCCAAGACTGCCGTATCTTTCTTTGCGCCAGAAAAGGTCAAAGGCCCGACTATTGGAAACTTCCGGCTTGTACGAACAATAGAGCGCAAAAACAGCAACGGTATCTACTGGTCGCCCAAGGGACGATTCGTGGTTGTTGCCACGGTTCACTCGCAAACAAGCTTCGATCTCGACTTCTGGGATGTAGACTTTGAGGGTGAAAAGCCAGAGCAGGAGAAAGACTTGAACGCCAATGTCATGCTTTTGAAGACTGCTGAGCACTACGGTGTCACAGACATTGACTGGGATCCAACGGGCCGTTATGTTGTTAGCAGCGCTAGTGTCTGGACTCACTCGATGGAGAACGGATACAACATCCATACATTTTCGGGTGAGACACTATCGGAAAACCCAACAGAGAAGTTCAAGCAATTCCTGTGGCGCCCTCGACCACCCACGTTGCTGAGCAAGGAGGAGCAGAAGCAAGTCCGGAAGAACCTGCGCGAGTACTCCAAGGAGTTCGATGAGGAAGACAAGTATGCCGTCGACATTGCTAATACGGCGGTGGTCGAGAAGCGCAAGCGTGTCCTCAACGAATGGTTGGCTTGGGCCCGGAAAGAAAAGGAGCTTCTGGCCGAAGAGAAGGATGCCGAAGGTCTGCCCGAGGAAGAGATACCCATCGATACACCCAAGGCGAGGGCTGAGGTCGAAGCCGAAGCCGATACAGTTGTCGAGGAGATCGTGGAGGAGATTATCGAAGAGACGGAAGAGATCATTGGATAGGCCATTTATCTTTGCCATTCTCTTTTGTTTGAATGATATACTTTTTTTCCTTCTTCTTTTATCCTCCGATCCTACTATATTTTTTTTCTACTCCGTATTTACTCCCTATCCTTCCCTCCAGTCATCCTTCAAGTGCATACTTTCTACATTCTTGTTTTGAATTGTTCGGTACCGGGGAAAACGTTGTCCAGTCTATTTCATGAATAAAAAAGGAAAAAGAGCATGTCCAAAAAAAAAAAAAAAAAAAAAGGCACAGCATTTCACCGATGCTAATCAACTGTGCGTGCTGGAGTCGAGGCGATTATTGACGCCAAGGGTGCTGAACCAAAAGAAGGGGGGTCAGGATTATTTATGATGTATCATGATGAGATGATAGACAGTAATCAATCCATTTTACACGTTTGTTAGCAGTGAGTAGACGCCTCCCGACTAGCTGGTGTTTGCGGACTTGATAATAAAAAATAATTACTTGCTTTCTTTGATTGCTTCTTCTCTCTCGGCAGTTAAAATGTGACGAGGTTCTCATTTTGACTGTGGCATAACCAAGTGAACCATAATAAAAAAAACTATACAATAAAGTCTCAAATCAACATTTCCAATGCTGGATTGAATCACAAAGAAGAAGGGGGGGAAAATACAAGAATACGAAAATGAAGAATCCAGAAAACCAGGGGAAAGGGCCACGTCTCTCAGAAAAAAAAAAACAATCGAAAGGAAGATGCGCCTTCCATGCGCCTATACGCCATTTGACGAGGAGGGTATTCCAAGCAGACAAACAAGAAATCAAAATGAGCAAGCCGCATCCCGGATATCCGCCACTTTCAACTGTTTGAAACCTCAGACAGACAGGATCAAAGGTTGAAGAAAGAAAAAAGTCGACCATTATAACGAGCATCCGCGTGCAAGAAGAAAAGATAAACCCGACATATTGTCGTCATTGTCGACAAAAAGAAAGCACGAGCGCCGGTCTATACGACGTCCTCCCTCCGAAAAGACAGACATTTCGTCTATGTGGTCTTGCCACCAGGCACTTCCTTAGGCCGGTCTTTTGCTGGCAGTCGCTCGGGCTGTGGGTCAGCAGCAGTGATTTTGGCCTTTTGCTCTTCTACATTGGGAATCACGGCATTGGCAACACCACCTGGCAAAAGCGAAACATTGAATTGTTAGTCAATTCTTTGCTTGAAACAACCGGGTGTGCGCGAACAATCAGACCTACCTCGACCTGTGAACTGCACATTCTCCTCTGACCGTTTCGGGGGCTTCTCGACGTCCTGGCTGCCACGCGCCAGTTCTGGACGCTCTTTATCGTTATACATCATGTTTCCTGAACCTCCTCGACCGGTCGTAAAGAAGTCCTGCTTGATGGTGGGTGTGACGAGGTCGGCTGCGGTGGTTGGCTTCCCGTCGGCATGGATGTTTCCTGAGTTGCACGAGTCAAACCAATGCACAACAAGCGTGCTTGCAATAGGAAGATTCACAAGGCGATATTGGTTGCAAGCAAAGAAGCAAAGCAGCAGTATAAAAGGGCTTACCTGCGCCTCCACGGCCATGCGACACTGCGCGACCCGACGACATGAAGAGAGAGAATGTGAGATTGGAGGGACTCAGAGAATGATGCGGCTAGAACAATAATTAACCAAAATCCAAATCGATCCAGCGAGCGAATGGCTTTCCACACAAGATGAAGATATATCGACCAGCACAAGAGAAGAAGAGGTTGAGTTGACAGTGCACAAGGCAACTGCCAACGAAGCACAACGTGCCCTGTCTTCCCTTACGTACTCGGAAATAGAATTTTTGCCTGAGGCGGGCCTGGCGGGTACTCGCCATCTGAACCTGAACCCTGAACCACCGCCCTTGCTGACGCCATATGCACCCTGCAATGGTCTGCTTTGGACGCGTCCGCCTATTGATTGCTACAGTAACATTTGCATACTTCGGTTTCCATTTTCTACTCTGCAGGGTCAGCGTTCTTGTTGGCGCAGTCGACGCCGGCCTCATCTACAGTACTGCGATCACGTGTGATGTCGTCATAACAAATTGCCATATCCACTTCGGGTAATATCAATCTACTTACAACCTCGCTTCATACCAAACTACCCTAGAAATTCACCCTGGCCCAGCGCCATCCACGGCAGATCCTCTTCCCAGCATCGCTGCATCAGTTTGCGCGCATTCTTAAACTGCGTCATGCAAGTAAATGTTAGCCAAGGATAAGTCGGTCATGAGAATAATCTATACACACCTGCTTCAGACCTTCTGCTTCAAAATTCATCACTCGTGTCATCATCTCCAACTGCTGCTGCGGATCGCGACTCTCGCATCCCGCAGTGAACAGCGGGAAGAGTACAGAACACTCCGTAGAACTCCCAGTGCGAATCCTGGCGATAGCGTTGCAAAGATGGTCGATCGCCTCCTGCACCTCTGCTGAATGCGTCTTACTGCCCAGAACACGTCGGTGGATGTGAACAACGGCTGACCAGTGAAATGCCAAATCTATGGCTATCATCTCGTCGTCCTCTAGTTCCGTGTGATGGGTTCCCAGTACATGTCCACGCTGTCTGGCGCGGTGCATATCCTGTAACAGGGACTCGCCAGCCTGGATCATTTCTTCGGATGGAGTCCAGTCGGTCAAAAAATGGCCCGCGTCGTCAAACCGCTCGCCGTCGCAACAGTAGGTCAAGTGTGCAAGCCGCGCCAAGTGAGCCCCCGTCCGAGGTGTGAAACCAGCAAAACAGTCAACTCTGTAGTTGTCATCATCGTCGTCGTCGTTATCATTATCGTAGTGTTTGTATTCGTTACTGTCATCTGGAATACCGCGCACCGTCGAAGTTGACCAATAGTTTGTACGCAGTAAGGGTGGTCCGCTGTGTCGGCAAGACAGACTTCCGACGATATCAAGATAGCCGAACCAGTGTGCAAGGAAATACGCCACTTTGTTATCTGGGCGAGCACAATGATAGATTCCGCGAGCAACAAACAGATCTCTGGCAAGTTTGAGATGAGTCTGCCACGTGATGGGCACTTCAAAGGTGCTTGGAGACACGATTTTCAGGGACAAAAGCATAATAGCAGTTGCTAGATGACTATCGGTCACTTTCTCTTGAGGTTCGTTCAGGGCATGGCGCAGGGTAGGGAAGACATCGCTGACCCAGTGAGCAATTCGATTTGACGGTTCTGGATGGCGCAAGAAACGTGCTCGGTGGCTGGCCGAGTACGCCAACATCAGATTAAGAAGGTTTGGATCTGTTATAGCCACTATCCATCATGATAAGTAAGGATAAAATGGTCACTAAAATTATGTGGTAGTTACTGATCACTACTTACTCGCAGGTAAAACTTGCAGGAAGGCGTTCTGATCGCAGTCATGAGGAACCAAAATCCGCGCAGTATGATCGATAAAATGATGGAAATACAGTAGATTTATTGGATTGTCCAGTAGCGTCGAGGGCAAAGGTGTCATTCTCCGGGGTATTTTAACACGGACAGGCGTCACATAATAGCCCCTTCCTGTAGCGCCTGTTGTGAAGGACGACCTTCTTCGAACATGAATAGATCCTGTGGGGGTCTCCTCTGATGTAGGGCTTAAGAATTCGTCCTCAAAAACCTCCTCGGATGGACTTATCGGTCCAATGGCCTCAGAGTCGTTGTTTTTATTCAAATCATAATCGGGGCTCCCGCAGTCAAATCCGAAAAATATTTCATGGCCGCTGACTACCGGTTTACATCTCTCCCGTCCTGTCGGGGAACCCACTCCAAATATCCTGTCATCTAGTCCCTGGTCAAGGGACTGAGACGAAAAATGAGTCGTGGCATAGGTTGTTCGTTCTCGATGCTGATAATCAACGTTCCCATCCTGCATTTTGTAACGTTTAGCCCTGTACGAGTTATTTGTGGGCGACGTTGCAACAGCCACTGCTTCTCCCGCTGAGGTATCACGTAGAAATGAAACTGGCTGTGAAACGGAATTGGTTTCAAACGAGAACGAAGATAGTGCGTGGAAACTAATTCCCATAGGATCAAACACGGAGGAATCCGAGAATGGATATGTTTGTGAGGGCTGTACAGTCTCGTGCACTATTAAAGACGAGCCTAGTTCTGGCGAGGGCATAACTCGTTCAGCCATGGATCGCACAGCTGGGTTCTCGGTAGGTATTGCATGACTGATAGATGCAATGCTATGCTCATCAGAACCTGTAGGCGACTTGGCAGATACCGATGGGGGAGAGACAGGAGTGGTTCCTGAGACCCAAATGTTGCCAGCGTTGTTTGTATACGGGCTTGAGACTACAGACCATTCGTGTTGAATCGATCCAGGTACTTCAATTGGAGAAGTCAGGTCTACTCCAGAAATCAGCGAAGACTGCTGGAGATTAGCTGAATATGACACAAATCCGGAATTTGAATTTGGTGTCGCAGGATCGGGAGCCTTTCTCTTCGTACGGCCCTCCCAATTAAGACGAATACTATAATCGCACGTATCGCCTTGACGCAGACAGTTTGAGCATGATGGTTTTCCCTCGTCGCTTCCAGATATTTAGTATAGAATTCCTAAAATGCACATCTATCAAACTTAATATCGCACATACCATTTGATCTTACGTCTTTTACAAGGCCTAATCATACTGTTAGCTTTTACTTCACCTTTCTGAAAAGCAAAACGGTGGGGAGGATTGGCAGGCAGAGACCTGCTTGCAACCCCGACTCTGCACTCACCAACAACCATGACGACTTCTCGGCTTTGGTTCAGGCGCGCCTGGTCGTTTTGGTCGCGGCATTATAAACTAAGCGTCCGGCAGATGCGGGTGGAAGACTAGAATGTAGTATTGCACACGGGTACGCAGCCATCAAGCCTTAAATTGGGTCTAAGGTTTCCGGAAATTTATCAAAATATTTTTCTGTAGATGCTCCTAGAATTATTGGAGCTTTCATCGACGGAGTGATTATCTTGTTCCTAGTCATCGAGGTAGACAATTGGCCGGGATTCGCCGGTTGCGATCTGTTGGATAAAAACGAGTAGGATGCTATGCTGGTGTGAATTCTTTTGCTGCGACGCGGCAATAGCGCTTTTCGCAGCAATTCAAATGTTCTGGCTATGAGGAGATGGCTTGATCTGATAATTCGTCGTTGCTGGACTTGAGAGAAGAAGTCTTGATGATGGCGGAGGTTGACCAGGCATCGGCGCCGGAACAACGTTTTCCAGTTGGATCTGGCTTCTAAGTGGGTGCCAGTATATGCGCTAGTCCTGATCTAGCGTAGCCTCTCGATAAGGGAAAAGATGACCGCCGATTGGCTGGCTGCAGCTTTGTTGATGACGTTGAAGTCGATGTCCTCAAGCCCGACCCCATCCGCCGCACAACGTTGGAATCCATTCTGCGTTGATTCCTTCCATCTTCCCAATGTCTGTCTCCAAAACGTCCGAGTTGCTGCTGAAGCATCACCCGCTCCAGCAACTCCCGAGCCCTAGTAGAGGAGCTTCCGCCATAGTCCATGTAAGGCCGTTCAAGCAATCACCTCTAAAAAATCCCATGGCTGACGGCACCTTAGATCCTCGGACTGGCGAGTTTCTTTTCGTCGTTTAAGTTGTAGGTTTACAACTCCAAGCAACGAGACAAATTACCTTGATCGACTAACTTTCGGCTAGCCTTGTCGACAACCCAAACCATGCGTGAGTGGCAGCCGGACTCAGTTAAGCCAGGGGCATCTATTGACCATAACCCCAAGTTCGGACGGATACGGTTGGCACTTCGTTTTTCTGACAATTATTGGCCTTTCCCTGTCAACTTGCACGTTCGCCGTCGGTCTATTGGCAGATATTACGCTCTCTCGGCGATTATTTTTATTGAAAAATCTTTTGTCAGTATGCAGTGCTCCGATGGAAGTATTGATTAGCCTGTTATACTGGGGGATCAGATTGGTAAGGAGCCATCATGACAGACTACAATCAATTTACTTGCGGTATATCAAACTAATTTTTCAGATTGATCCTCATCTTCTAATGCCCGAAGACGAACTGATTATTCCTTTTCACGTCGGTGGGTAGTGACTCTCTTACGCACGGAGGTTAGGTTATTACTAAGCTGTTATAGATCTGGGATTCCATTTGATTCCAAGCATTGTGATGCTTTTCGACATTCTCTTGCTCTCGCCTCCCTGGACAATCTCCGCCCTTCCAGCTATGGGTCTATCCAGTTGCATCGCTTTTGGTTACTGGTTCTGGATTGAAAAATGCTACGCTATCAACGGATGGTAAGCCTTGCTCTTGATTCAATTTAGATATAAGCATTTTAGCTGATAAGAATAGGTATCCTTATCCGCTCTTCGAGTTGTTAGATACTAAGGGACGCATTGGGCTCTTCTTTGTAAGTGCCTTTTTGATGGCTGTCAACACCGTCACACTCAAGTGGCTATATGGCCGCATCAATGGATTCGGCAGAGCGGAGCGCCCACGGGCACGATCAGGGCACGTCAAAGAACCTGATTTCCACAATTGAACACTCGACGATATATTTGCTAGGATTCGAGCATAACCAACGTAGGTGCTGATAAAGATGGGTGTTGACATGTGATGTCTGGAATTATACATTTCAGGACCCGAGGATTTAGATGTTCCGTGCACATATGAAACGACATAGAGAAACATAGACAATTCATAGCTGTGCAAATAAAGACCAAAAAGTAGATAAGATCAGCCAATCACAGGTCGGAGCGGCATACGGCAATTACATAATCCCCAAAGTGGGCCGGCAAGGCAGTTACGACATCTTCGCTGAGCTTGGAAAACCACAACTCTTCTAGCACGACACAGCATAGCACCAGCACCAGCGGAATTTCACTCTTTTGCTGGTTTTCAACTCCGTTCAGCAAGATGCATTCTTCAGTTGCCAATGCTTCTCTGCGGAATGCCGTGTTGGGGGGCTCTCGCTTTTACTGCTGCTTTACTCCGTTCACACCAACAACCACTTTCCCTCAACACTCTTCACGAACCAAGCACGCCGTCCTGAAGCGCTATATCAGCGGATTGTCGACAAAATGTCCCATTGACCATAAAAATATCTCGATGAACAGCCTTGCGCGAACACAGATTCCTCTCCAAAGGGCGGCCACTCCCTCAAGCTCACGCCTCTCGTCGCAGTTTATCATCACATCCATCAAGCGCAACTTCAGCGAATCTGCCGGTCTCCGCGCGCGGGCCTCGAAGCAGACCCAGTCGGATACTATCAGTAAGAAAAGTGCCGCAGCGTTGCTTGACTGGAACACATTCTTCAAATTGCGCGCCTCTCGCCGGCGCTACTCACTTGCTTCCTCAATTCTTACGTCCTTTGTTAGCACTGCCATTGGCGTTCAAGTACTTTCTACGCAGGACATTGACACACTCGGTGCGCAAGTAATGGGGCTAGATCCTTTCATTGTCCTTGGTATTGCTACGGCTGCTTGCGGTGCTCTGGGATGGCTCATCGGCCCGATTCTCGGCAATACGCTCTGGGGTCTCGTCAACAGACAGTACCGGAGTGGTATTGCTATTGTAAGTGTTCCTTTACTATGTTTCGAGATGCCTGATTTATCTAGATACAAGTTCCTAATTGATTGACTGTATTATAGAAAGAGAAAGAATTTTTCGACCGCATCAAGCGCTTCCGCGTCGACCCCTCTGCCAACTCCATTGCGAATCCCGTTCCTGACTACTACGGCGAGAAAATCGGCAGTGTGCAAGGCTATCGGCAGTGGCTGAAGGACCAGCGGGCCTACAACCGAAAGAAGTCGAGGCACATTCTATAGCGTGCGACTATACGCATGGTAGAAACTGTTGAGAGAATCGGACACACTTTGTTTTTGGTCTGTTTATAGTAAGCGAACTTTATGAGGTCCAGTCACTAGTTGTCATGGCAATGTATTTTTATTATAAAATTTGCATTTCCGCTTCTCGTTTCCGCTCTTAGAGTAGCAGGCTCAGAAAACATCAAGGCCTATCATCGCCCATATTTTCTATCTTCAAGACCCAGTTTCGATAATCTAACATGTTTCTATGTAATATAGATATGCGTACTCGAAAATTGTTTTGATAAGAGGCTGACTCCCGATCTAGGCCCGCGCCCTGTGATGAGCACTTAGCTCGTTAGGGAAGGAGAAGTATGTATTCGAACTGTTGTAAATCTATCATCTCCCGGATGGGCCATTCAGATCTCAGTGACAGCGAGAATTGTCCGGTATGAAATTCTGTGGACAAATCGTTGTAGAGACGATGTGACTCAGATCTGCCGCTGGGCCATGTGCTCCACGTCACATTCCAAGGTTATTAGACAGGCTGGCGGCGTTACTTACGCCAGAAGAACCCCAAAAAAATCTACTAGTTTAGAGGCAGACGAAGAAACGGATCAAGAAAAAGAATGGCTTCATCTGATATTTCCTCCATATTTGGAGCCCGACTCCTCTCCTCCTTCCCCTTCACCGCTGGCAATATCAATATCAACCATGGTTCATTTGGTGCCTATCCCTTTGCCGTCCGAGAAGCTTTGAACAATTACCAGCGGCGTATCGATGCTCAGCCCGATGGCTTTCTGAGATACGAGCTGCCAGAGTTAATAGACAAATCTCGCAGCGCAGTCGCGCAGCTAATCAATGCCGACGTTGACAATGTGGTGCTAGTCCCCAACGCCACAACCGGCGTCAACACCGTTTTGCGCAACCTGGTGTACGAGGAAGGCGACAAGATTGTTTATCTGGGGACAACATACAGTGCCTGCGAAAAGGCTGTGATTCATATCGTCGATACCTATAAACCGCAGGATTCGGTCGAGGCTGTCAAAGTAGATATGCGGTATCCGATGTCCAGTGATGAGATCCTGAAAAGGTTCGAGGATGCAATCTCCCACAAAGGGGTACGCATTGCCCTCTTTGATACCGTCTCAAGCCTTCCCGCTCTTCGGTTGCCGTTTGAAAAGATGGTTTCCCTGTGTAAGAAGTACAATGTTCTCAGTCTGGTAGACGGTGCTCACGGTGTCGGGTGTATTGGGCTCGACATGCGAAGCTTAGACGCCGACTTTTTCGTTAGTAATCTACACAAGTAGGTTGCGCTTTGCCTTGAAAATGGCCATGAAATAAACGGGCAGTTCTTGTTACTGACAGCTTACCGTTAGATGGCTTTACACACCCCGGTCCTGTGCAATCCTACACGTCCCAGCTCGGAATCAACATCTCATCAAAACCTCACTCCCTACATCCCACGGATACAACCCTGCAGAACGGCCAGGAAGACCAAAGGTTCACAATCCTTTACCAGCAAGCACCAAATCAACGTTTGTGTATCTGTTCGACTTTGTGGCAACCATGGATTATGCGCCATACCTGTGTGTTCCGGACGCCATCAAATTCAGAGAAGAGCAGTGCGGTGGCGAAGACAAGATTCTAACGTATACTATTACCCTTGCGAAGCAAGGAGCGGATCGCGTGGCTAGCATTCTAGGAACAGACGTCCTTGGAGATGACGACCAGAGGGCATGTCCTTTGACAATGGTACGGTTGCCGCTTACCTTCTCCGATGAGGATATCAAAGAAGAAAAGCACAAGTCGGTTCATGCGTGGATTGAGAAAACAATGTTTTACAAGTATGGAGCGTTCGTTCCTTTGATCTATCACGGGAGTCAGATGTGGGTTAGGTTAAGTGGGCAAGTCTACCTTGCCTTAGAGGACTTCGACAAAGTTGGGCATATGTTGTCTGATCTCTGTGCAAGAGCTGCAAAGAGAAAGACTTCGCATTTATGAAACAAGTTAAGTTTGTTTTACATTGTTCTTGCATACAATGTTCCAGCACAAAAGAGTCGAATGCCAGTCACCGACAGGAGTCATCACGGGGGAATTTACTTTCCATTAAATCGAATATTTAAAGATAAAAGATACCTCTGTTAATGAGAGACATTTCGCAATCGAATTTTTAATGGTTCTTTTTCCCACAGTGTAAAGGTTTTCTGTTCCTGCATCCAATTGCGACTGTCATCGTGCAATTCAAGGTCAAAATTCCATAAGATACGGCACATTGTCAAACGCATTTCCGCATTTGCTAGACTAAAATCAGGCATAGAGTCAGCAAAGATAGTGACTAAACAGCGGAGAGAAACAATCATACTTCTGTCCAATGCAGTTTCGCGGACCATATGAGAAAGGCTGGGTAGCATCTCGCTTGTCGTGCTCAAATCGTTCATCTATGCCCATCCACCGCTCAGGTATGAAGTCGTCAGGCAAATAGAAATTGCGACTCGATCGATTGGCAGACCACTGATGTACTCCGACTGCAGTTTTTGCCGGAACGAATCTACCGCATACAATCTCTCCGGGCGCCGGTGTCTCTCTGGGGAAGGTGTTGGGAGCCGGAGGGTATAGTCTGAGGGACTCCTGTAGTACGGCTTGCAGGAATGGCATACCAGCTGTTGATTGCATAGTTATGTCGGATTCATATTTGAAAGTGGTACGCACTTCATCAGTAAGTTGATCAAGATACTTAGGATTAGTGAGCAGAAGATAGAATGCGCCTGCTAGCAAGGTGGCTGTTGTTTCGCTGCCGGCAATGAGGAATATCGATGCCCCGGCTTTGATCTCTCGTACTGTCATGCCGTTCTCCTCATTTGCACGAAGGAAATAGGACACTGTAGTGTTGTTGTTAGTTTCGGCTTTTTAGACATGCCACGAAACTATCATCTTGGAAAGAAGCACTTACTGAAGTCAGGCCTTTCCGTGGCTCTCTTCATCCGCTCATCAACCTTTTCTCCACTGATCTTATGTTGAAACTGCTGGTCTTGCATCAGATTCTTCGGAATCATGGCAATCACCATCAACTCCCTTAAGGGCGAAGGAAAACGCCTAGCAGCTCGATACCAGTTTCCAAACTTGACAAGCCCGAATATAACATCAATATACCGGCTAGGCACCCCCTCCACAAGCGATCCAAATGGGCTCCCAAATGCAAGATCACCAATAGTATCAAAGGTCAAGAAATTGAGCCATTGCACCATGTCAATGACACCGCCGTGGTCCAAATTCCCGCCCTTTTGCTTACTGCTTGCTGGTAATGCTCGTTTCTGCAGCTGGTCGATGAACGTGTCAATGTGGACTTTGATAACGTCCTGTTGCGCTGTCAATGCCTTTTCTGAGAAGGCATGTGATTGCAACCTCCTGAGCCGGCGATGATCCTGGTCTTTGGCAATTATGATATGTGTGTCAGTGAATTTCTCAGTGCCGCCGAAGAAGCCCTCGTCCTTCTCAAAGCTGCCTGGGCGATCCCGAGTACGGTGGCCTAAGTGTAGGTAGGGTTTACATTAGCTCCTTTTACGGTCTCGGTGGGCGATTGCATGCATATTTTAGACATAGATGTGGCCTTGAGTCTGAACATACCACAAATATCAAACCATGCCTGCGCCGTGTTGTATGAAAGCTCGTTGGGCGCGATACGCACTACTTCGCCATATATATCGTGTAATTCCTTCTGCTTTGAATGCTGCACTCCGGTAAGATCATAATATAAGTGGTAGAGGCGAGTTGCTCGACCCAGCAGAGGACCAGGGTAATCTCGTAAAGGATGGAAGTAGACGTTGTAGACACATTTCGTAAGGAGGAAAAGAAGAGTCTATTCCTTTATTAGATCAGTAATAAAATCCACAAGAATCAGGTACTCGAAGCCAATTCAAGTAATTACAGTTGGCCAGCTGGGTTATCTTACGCTGACCGTAGTGTAGAATAATATGGATGCCCACTGCAACTCTGCAAGAGCCATAACAATTGATCGAAGCAATTACCTTGCACGGGAATCAGCTACCATCAATCTAATGAAACAGGCTTGTGAGGAAGGTCATTAGGAAGATAAAAATTGCTGGAAACATGAGGGAAATGCAAGTGATATAACGAGTGGGAGGGATGGCTCAACCGGAATGGTTGGAACGTGACCTACCTACCTATCCCACCTGCAGCAATGCCCGGCCGCAGGCGTCAACCCGTAGCAACCCTGCAAATTGCGACACCATTGGATTTATGCATATTGATCTTGGATGAGGGGTGTGCGTCAATACGATCTATACGAGCCATACGACGGTGACGACGAAGAAAAGTGTTCTAATCGACCCAATTACCAATCACCTCCGAAGATGATTTCTAGATCATATGCATAACGAACGCTAAGGTGGATTCTAGACGTCGCCATATAACTAACTGTCTTGGGAGAAACAGGGAACTGCGAGAATTTCCTATTCAACTAGTCATTGCATAAGTATTATCATTATACCTGAATCCGCGAGGTATCGTGCTTGGATCAATCTCATGCAGTATGTAGTTAAATGATTATCAATCGATCAAAAAGCCGATATTTCCTATTCCAGTTCTCGCCTCATTAGCCCTAACTCTAAACATACGCCAGCTCTACCCGCATGTACCAGCTTGACAACAATCGCAGCCATGTTCTAGAGTTTTGTTGCAGGTCAGTAGAAACAATATGTATGCAAACTATGATTAAACACTGTATATTGGGAAGCTCTAATTTTGCATAAGACCCGTTCGCGATTGCGGGTGGTACCTATGTATTTGAAGCTTTCATTCTAAGACATTCTAGTATGCCATGGCTAGTTCTCGGTAGTTTCTTCTCTTCATTTCTGGCGGTCAAATTTAAGGAACCCGATTTTCTTACCTTTCTTCGTAAAGTGAAGGAGTCAACGACAGGACGTCAGATCATGAACAGTGGCTTGAAATAAGACCCAAAGAGGAATACAAAATGATGGAAGGATTCACATCTATTTATCCCCCGCTGCTTCTCCTTTCAAGCCCTTACATAGGAAGGCGATTGCATGGATCTTTTGCGAAATTGAGAACGTCGTTGCCGAGCAAGGAATTCTGCTGGAACGCTCTGTACGCAAATAGAGCTGCTTTGACAGAGTGAAAACTCAGAGAGATTTTGATATTAGCTGCTTCCTGCTCCAACATGTCGACATCCTCCAACATATCGATGTGCTCCTTGGAATGAGTCTCAACGCAGTCCTTAAGGTATGTATCGGCGAGTATTTCTTCAATGAATGTAACCAATGGCTCGGTAACCTTGGTAATTGCTAAGCAGCGAGTGCAGCCGTACCTTGAAATTGACTCTTCCAGATATTGGCCCACCGGGTATGTTGCGGTTTTCTCAAGAGCCACACAAGCTCGGACGCCTTGTATCACCAGACCTTTCTTCTTTGCGTATTTGCAGAACTTCATGGCTGATTGTTGATGTACAAACACCACTCTTGCTGTGTGGTAACCAGTGATCGGAAATGTATTCAGTAAATCGGCCGAGAATACGTCTCCGTAACAGACCTCAGCAAGTACCCTGTCCAGCGTAGTATTTTCAGGGAGGTTTTCAATACGAATGGTACGGTATATGTCCTTGTCGTCGGCTTTCGGCAAGTAGCGTAAACCGTATTGAAAAATCCATTCGTCTTGCAGTTTGAGCTCGCAGTTGTCCATCGAATACAACATAGCCTGCTTTTCCTCGTCTTTGTCCTTGAATAGACGCATAAATTTCCATGCAATTGTCCCATCCCACGGTACCATATCCTGTTTCTTTTCACTAATCGCAACCTGTGTGGCGTCGGTGACAGCATTTTTCGCATTGGTCAGCTCCGGAGATTTTAACAGGATTTGTGAAGTAGGTGAAGAAGAAACGAATTCTGGACTGGTCGCTACCAGACTGGACTGTATGCGTGGCTATACATGTCAGTAGCAGTAGACTAAAGAGATGGCAAAACATACATTTCTAGACGGCGTTGAAGCAGAAACAAATTCTTCACTGCTTGCTGTCAGACGAGACTGTGTGCGTGCCTAACTCATATCAGCAGCAGCAATAGATCAAAGAGACAGGAAAGCATACACTATTAGATGGAGTCAAAGTAGGAAATTCGGCCACAGCTGTTCCATTGGTGATGATCTGAAAGATGTTAGCTATACTCAAATAGAAAGTTGTATCAACTCACCTTGGTAGCTGGCGTAAGGATAGGTGTGCTCAGGAGGCTGGGTTCGTCCAGTAAACTCAATAATGGCAATGACTGGTTACTAAGTTGATTGGGTGCGTTCTTAGTGTTCGTGTCGGTTACTCCATGAGCATTGTCATTAGACGAGGTCTGCGGACTCATTTAGTAAACATCACGGAAGCCATTAACTACTTCCTACTTACGTTTGGAGTTGGTGGTTGCACAAAAGCCTGAAGAGAGGTTTTGCCAAAGCCTGATGCACCCTTGGCGAATGCAGCTTGTCGTAGAGCTTTATTTTCGTCCTCGACGTACTGCATGCGATATTCAAGGACGCGCTGCTGGGCCTGCAAGGCATATACAGTCCGCTCAAGGAGTTCGAGCCGGTGCCTCACTGGCGAGTCTGATGTCTGCATGGTTTCTGTAGCTGAAAGCATTTAGACTGGTTGTGTTTGGAGGTGACAGTGATGCGCAATTAAGGGAAGAGAAAGAAACACCGCTCTCTGCCGTCAAATAATAAAGAAGTCAGCGATGAGTCAAACTGTTTTGTTCAAGGGATGACGATGGCGAAGGCGAGGAAAAAAAGGAAAAGAGAGAGAGAGAGAGAGAAGAGAGAAGCAAAGAGAGAGAAGCGTGAAAAGTGAAAGTGGGAGTCCGGTGAGGAAGGAGCACCTTCTGGGTAGAATCGAACAGAATGGGAAGGCGCGGTTGCCCTGACCTTTTCAACTCTGCACTCTACAAACTCAATCCTACCTGCAGGCTCCCACTTTTGCTTGTATCTACGCATTTGAAAATTCAGCTTTTGACGACAGAGAAATATTACTGGGGTGAAATCCTTCTTTCCTAGTAACACTGCAAGAAGGACTACGGTATACAGACTCTTTGAGGAGGTCACATCCTGTTTCTGTTGTCCGTGTGAGAGTCTATCGTCAGGCGAATGATTTTTTTCTTCACAGTGATGATATCCTCACAGAAACCCTGACTACGACCTCGTTCCGCGTATGCAAATGGCATCATGCATCCATCACCGTAATTCACATCAGAGCCGTTATTTTCAAACGCTCTAATGATACCGACGCTGGCAGACGATAGGATGATCAAGTCAAGTAGACGAATGACGAACAGAGTCCATCTGGGATCTAGCATGGCGGTGGAGATTGTGGACAGGGCCCCCGGTTAGTGGCCTTGGACTCGCTCTCTGCTGTGTACTATTGGTTGACAAGTCAAGCTTAATATTCTCTCCGCATTTTCATGGCTTTGACACTTCAAATACCGACCGCATTGAGTAACGTGCTCCGGTCGGAAGAAAGGATGCGGGGAAGGGATAGGAGCACGACCCAAACTACCAAAGCTCACGGATCGCTGCCTGTGGGTAGGCAAAACTCCGCAGAGTCCCAGGAATTTCGTATGAAATGAAGGCTGCTGATCTCGTCATGATTCGTTTAGGACAGGAAAGAAGCTTGGCGGTCTTCTGTTCGAGCGAGAGATAAAAGGGAGAAAGAATCTCCTTCATCCTCATTTCTTTTCCAGCGTCAATACCGGCTCAGTATCTCGAAAACAGTCCGTTTTCACGAAATTACTCTTGTTCACAATGGAAGAAGAAGAAGGGTATTTGGAAAAGCCTTTACACGTTCATGCTTCACTGGTCGAGGACCCTGATGAAGGGCTTTCCGAAGAGGAGAAAGCAAGCATTGTATGATTAGCAGACATAGGCCTCTTGAGTGTCTCACATCGGATTCTAGCTCACTGTACTTATTATAGGATCGCAAATTGCTATGGAAACAAGATCTATCTGCGATTGATTCCATGGCTCTCTTTGCTGTACCTTGCTGCGTTTTTAGATCGCACAAACGTGGGGAATGCGAAGATCGAGGGCCTGCAGAAAGCCTTGGATATGACCAATAACCAATACAACGCTACCCTCACTATATTCTTTGTCTCCTACTCTATATTCGAGCCTTTAACGAATGTGTTGTTGAAGCGTACCAAACCGAGCATTTTCATTTCGGCTATCATCATCCTTTGGGTAGGTTAATATGCTATGTGCACCTGCGCAAGTGATGTGTACATTTAGACTGAATGTTCTAGGGCATATGTATGACCACGATGGGGCTTGTCCATAATTTCTCCGGGCTTATGGCAGCACGCTGGTTCCTTGGTCTTGCTGAAGCGGGCCTTTTCCCCGGCGTGAGTTACTATCTCTCGTGTTGGTATAAACGATCTGAATTCGGCGTACGCATGGCTATATTTTTCTCTGCTGCAGCCCTCGCTGGGTCATTCGGTGGCCTCTTGGCTGCAGCGATCTCAAAGATGAACAACGTGGGCGGCAAGGCTGGCTGGTCATGGATATTTATACTAGAGGGCCTGGCAACAATTATACTAGGAGTTCTGTCATTCTGGCTTGTCGTTGACTTTCCGGACAATGCCACTTTCCTCTCAGAGCTTGACCGTAAGCGGGTTCTCAGACGATTGGTACTTGACCAGCAAGCAAGTGGAGAGCACGAAACGTGGAAGAGATCCTATATATGGGCTAGCCTGAAAGACTGGAAAACATATCTAGGTGCTATTATTTACATGGGTGCCGATGGGCCCTTATATGCATTTTCGTTGTTTCTCCCCACTATCATCAGTGAATTGGTTAGTTTTACATCCATGGAGGATTTTAAAATTTCTGCTTACCTGTATAAACAGGGCTATTCCTCAATCAAAGCCCAGCTTCTCAGTGTCCCGCCCTATGCGGTTGCAGCAATTCTAACGGTAGCAATTGGTTACATCGCTGATCGCACACGAGCACGGGGTCTCTGTAACATCATTGTCTCATTACTCGGCGCAATCGGTTTCTCAATGCTTCTTGGTGCTAAAACTGCCGGCACTCGCTATGCGGGTACATTCCTTGGTGCCATGGGCATTTATCCCTGCATCTCCAACACTATATCCTGGACGAGCAACAATGTGGAAGGTGAGTGTAAGTTTCGCATCTCCTTGAAACTTGCTAACGTTGTACAGGTGTCTACAAACGCGGCGTTACGCTCGGGATAATGATTGGCTGGGGAAACCTCAACGGTATCGTTTCCTCGAACATATATCGTGGACAAGACGCGCCCATTAACTACCCTGGACATGGGACTGTTCTCTCCTATCTTGTCATCTTCCTACTCTGCGGATCGGTCTTGCAAACTATCCTCCTGCGAAGAGAGAACAACAAGCGGCGACGGGGTGAGCGTGATTACCTCGTAGAGGGCTTGAGTCCAAGCGAGATCAAAGACTTGGGAGACATGCAGCCGGGCTTCATCTATACTACATAGGTCTAGTCTGGGATATATCAGCGCAGGATGATAAGGCGAGGTTGAGATGTCTGATTAACTGCATCAGTCTTCTGGGGCCTGTAGAAATAGGATATAGGTAGATGAATGCATGCGTACTGATTTGCTTCAGATGCTCTACCATATAGATTCCAGTGACCATTCAAAGGGTATCTCATCGTATAGAACCGTAGCATATAGACGAAGGAAGAACTCATAGTTTGTAGGCGGATAATCCGAAACGAATTTAGATAGACATCTCTCCAACTGACTCAACTTTACCCTTCAATTGAATACAAATTGACAATATCCTGATTCTTTTTCGGCCCCTTGACGACATGTCTACTAGCCCAGCTCAGCACCTCGCCCGTTTCTGGCACTATTCTGAACGAGTATGCTGTGTAGTACATATCCTTTACACAAAGATGGTCTCCTCGCGCATGTATCACTTCGGTCTCCGGGTATGCCTGTGCCAGAGTCGAAGACGATGCTAATAGCGGGGGTGTGGGCGGTTGTAAGGAAAGGGTTCCCGTCTTCTCATCGGTGACGGTGACGGTGTCATTATTGCCTTGTTGCTGACCAAAATCAAATTTGTGGAAGAGATAATCTGCCTCTTCTTGTGTCTCTTGATCTTCCTTGTTTCGCTCACGGCCAGATTTGATTTTGACGAACCAGATACTGATTCCGCCAGCACCAGCGCTGAGCTCAAGGTTTTCATCTGTTTCTTTTGCGTCTTCTGATGTGTTCAAGGCGTCGTTGCTGCTATTGTTCAATCGCCAGATATATTTCTTAGTCCACTTCAGGCCCGCCATGCCTGGTACGGTACTCGGCATTTCGCCCTCTTCCCTGTAAACCATTTCTCTGTGTTTGTGCTTCCTGTCATTATCGATATTACTATTATTGTGATTGTTAATCAGAGGATGAAAAGTCGCGATCCCGGTGAGTTCGCCGTTGATTTCTGTGGGGTTGTCGCTGCGGAGAATGCGTCGGAGATACCATTTACGTGGTGGTGAGTTTGGTAATAGCGGCGCAATGTCAGGTGTGTGAATTGGGGAGTGTGAGGATAGCGAGGTGAATAAGTAGGAGAGTAGGCGGGGTGAGATCGGTGGTGATGGCGATTTCATGCTCGTCGTCGTGGAGGTCTCAAAGACAGGCATTGTGTGTGGAAGTGTGGAACAAGTAATGTTTCGTTCCTCGTTCTTAATTTGTTGTTTCAATTATGAGGAAAATGCTTTATTCATAGCAGCAAATCTGTTGAAGCTTGGGTAGATTGTTGAGCTTCTTCGGTGCTGTGCCGGGCCGAAGAAGCTATTTTGTTCCTATCGATCTAGCCAATTGGAGGATTCCAGTCACGTGACTATAGAGAAATACAATGTTACATACTCATGAAGATCCAGAGCTGTGGATGATATTGCTAATTTTATTGTTATATTCTTTTGTGTTATTCTTTGCTTACTGCATTTAGTGTGTTTTCTTCCAATAAATAGACAATACGATTATTTGAGGCACTTATCAGGGCAATAAGTGATAAAAAGAATTTCAAGCTTTGTGCTTCGAATAAAGAAGCATGTAATAAGAAATTAGGGATTATGACAACAACAACATCCGACGTTTCTCTTGTATTAGATAGATAATGCTATTATCCATTCAGATGGCACACTTTGTATGAGGATATCAAAGGTTGAGCAAAGGATAAACAGTAAACAAAGGCTGACATTGTTACTATGAGATGTCAACGTGGAATCTGGCATCTCTGAATTTCTCCAAAGTTCAAACAAAGATGGCAGCCTGTGTGCTCTACCTGCCATCCCATCTCCATCACTATATAGATACCTACTCATCCTGCCAATTCTGATGATCTTTTGCATCACTATTCCGGTCTCCTAAATGTTTCCCTTCTGATTTACTTCTTTCTCTATCATCATACCATTTGAGCACCACCAGAGGCTTGTCTCGTTGCCAGCAAGCACAGCAGACAAGAAAAGTTGCCATGGAAAACGGCAGCAGAAGAGCGGAGAGCCACGATGCCCACTGGAGCAGAACTCTTGTCAGCCACAGGGCAATGCAGAATCGGAGGCTCCAGGTCTCTGTACGGCATCATACACATGGTATTGAAGGCACCGAAGAGGCCGACGCCGGAGTGAAACAAAGCATCATTGACGAAATTGGTGCCACGAACTACGTAATCCACGACTACCTCAGCAGCGATGATGAAGATCACTACGACGACGACAACGATGATGAAGAGGAAGAAAGACTATGGAACAATGTCGTCAGTCGTCGTCTTACCATCACACGACTACTAATTCTCAGTGACCTGATCAATCTTGTTCGGAGACAAGCGAGCGAGCACGCACTACCTCGGACGGATGTTTTCAGAATCTGGGAAACAATAGCACCAGGCGACCCAATGACGATCGTTATTGATGCTCGAGCGGAATTTGTGCACATGGTTCAAGATGTGCTTGATTTTCACTTTGGGGAGGATGGAGAAGAAGAAGAAAGATAAGGAAGCACAGTCGAAGCCCAATGAGAAGCAGAATGAGTAACCACACGAGGATTGGAACGAGAAAGTGAAAGAAGAGGTGCAAAGGCAGAGGAAGAGGGAGAGTAACTTTCTTGCAATTTTGGAAGCTGTGGGTTCATTTGTTGACATTTACTGTGCTATTGTTTCTGGAGTGACCGTCGGATTGATTTATGGAGTGGGAGATATGGCATGTATTGTTGTTTTTAATGAGTTGCGGTGTTGCTTAGAATTGGAAATACATTTAGACTAAATTTAGATGACAATAAATTAAGCTTATCTCTATCTTATCATCTTATCGATAATGGTCACTGGACCTGCCGACTGCCCGAAAGGCCGACCAGCGACCAGCGGAATCTGCAAGGCCCCGCTTGACGACCCCTTGCTTGGATCAGCTGACCAAACTGCAAGGATTACTTTCATCCGAAGAACGGAGCGCGTAGTTTAACGCGCACGTGATTCTACTTCGTTACATGCCCTGCGTCGATCCGCAGCACAAGCAATCTCGGTACCTTCCTAACCTCCGACGCTACATGAGTGATACATACATACATAGTAGCTTGGGAACCTCCAGGAAGCCCGCGGATGTTATGTCAGTCCGCTGGAATCCGTGCAAAATTCGCTCATGTTCCGAGTACTTACCTAGGTACGTAGTACGGTAAGGGAAGGAAAGGGAGAAAAAAAAAAGCTCCCATGTGGATCAGTCATATTTCTGTCTAGTTAGTATTACCTCAACCATAAACTTTCTGAGTCACGAGGACACATTGCATTGCATATCGTCGGTTAGGTATGGAGTCGGCACGGACTTAGCTCGCAATATATTTTTGTCTTCAGCGATCTAGATGCAAGTTTTGGGTGGCGTACGGTGCCGCACTGCCGATCCGCAATAGCCCATTGAGATTTGACTCGTACTATTGCCTGTCTCGGTTAGCGTTAGGCGGCGGGATCTACTCGGAAAGAAAAAATAAAAAAAACTATACGTGGTAATTACGTTGGCAGCCAATTTTGGGGAATCAAGTTTGATTCGAATTCCTAACCTAAGGTAAAAGCCGTCTCGACCTTCAGCCAGATCATTCATTGATACTGTGCGAGGGAGATCGAAGAGATGTATAGTAGTGAGAAGAGAGTCATTAAATAAATAACATGAGTAGTGATCATATCCTAAACGATACATGAGTGCAATGCTTATCATCAATCAATCCCAACCAATGCAATGCTAGTGTATCGCTTTCCAATTCCGAAAACAAAAACAAAAAAGAAACCAAATTGCGCCAGACAAATGCTCGCAGATCAGAACGTCGCCATGGGTATATTCATAACATAATCAATCGATGATGGTAAATAGAGCGGTAACTTTTGTGTTGGTTTTTTTAGAAGGCAGGAATCATCGTGCCTTGGTGGATAAATCCATGCTCTTCAAACATCGGTTGCGTTTCTGAGTCTGTAAGCAGGTCGGCCCGCTTGGCAGGGTGTTCCTGCTGTTGTTGTTGTTGTTGTTGTGACGAGGTAAATGTGTCCATGACCAACGCTTCGGGTGATGGTGGCATCGAGTCTTCATCGTCATCCGATGACAGATCCTCGAGTAACTCGGGAGGAGATTGTTGTCGGGATGGTGAGCGTGTTAATGTGAGGCGAGCAGCTTCTTCCTCTTCCTCTTCTTCCTCCTGCTCGTCTTCGTCTTCCTCGGAATCGTGCTCCGCAGAGAGTAGGGCTGGTGGAGACGGTGCTCGGCGCACCGGACTGGCAGTAATGGCTTGGAAAGTGAGGTCTTCGAATTCTTCTTCGTCTTCATCGTAATCCGAGTAATCGTCATCGCTGACGTCGGAGTCATCATCGGAGTAGTCCTCCATGGACTCCTCTTCGATTGTGTCTGCCCATCGGATATGTGAAGGTTGGGCTTTCTTGGTGGCATTGCGGACGGTGTTGTTGAACCATTGTTCTTGTTCCTTCTCCGCATTGGCCAGGTCCAGCATCAACGAATCCAGCAGGTTGGCGTGGCCAACGAGCAGGCGCAGATCATGGTCCGCTCGGGCAGCCTCCTTGGAGAGCTTGCTCCGGGCGGTGTGCGCGAGGTAGTAAGTCTGGGTGATGCTCATTTTCTTTTTGGACAGGGGAGAAGAAACTGGGGAGGCAAATGTGAGAGCCATTTCAGTAGGCGGAGGATGAGACACCGTATATATATAGATAATTATATATATATATATGTGTGTGTATAGTGTCGGTCGGCTAGGCAGCGCCGAGTGACTCAGTCTGGTCTTTTGTGTTTGCTTTTTCCGCTGCGAGGGAGAGCGGTGAGGAGGGGAACGTGGGCAGGAACGCGGCTGATTGGCTGACTGGCTGCTTTGCTGGGGGGGTGCTTGGTGAGGTGGCCGGCTTAGACCCTTTTTTTCCTTTTCCTTTGCCTTGTTGTCTGGACTGTGATTTCAGAAGTGTCGCGCGGGCAGGGAGCTAGGTCTTTATGCACCGGTGGAATGAGCCAAAGTCCTAAATCCAGATTTTTAATCCGGCATCCGAGCCAGGCGGACGGTTGAAGCTTACGGCCGACCGCGCGCCCCACCCGAAAATCTTTTCCCGTGACTAATCTTTCTCTCTCTTACTAGTTAACTCCGTGGATGCAATTCGATCTACTCCTAGTCTGCGACTCGTCCATCCATCCTTCCTTATCCTGGACGAACTTAGTGGACTACGTAGTTACTAGTTAACTAGGTGGTTTTGACTCGCAATCATTGCCAACTTCGAGCATCTAGTTACTAGTTACTCACCGCTCCTGGCCGTGCAGCAGCCCTTTCGATCGTTTTCCACGGCCCGCCAGTCTTGGCCAACCCCAGATTTGACTGCTCCGCTTAGCAATCACTTCCGGTTACTCATCATGACTGACTGCCTGCCTGCCATTATTAATCACGCTGTATAGGTAGTTAACGGGTTACCCTCTCTATACAGTTATTAATCGCTTACTTTCATGAATCATATATTCTTGCAAACATGCAATCATTGCAATCATTGCATCCAATGCATTCAATGCAAACACTGCAACGCAAATCGCGCCAAGCGACGGCACAATTAATCTAGCTGCCTCAGCAACCAGTCAATCCTGCCTGACTAGCTAATCAGAGCGATCACTCTGACTATCTGAACGAGGGTGCCTGATGTGTACCAAACTAAAAAATGCTAAAAATTGCTGTAAAAATCTAAAATCTTCGTAAAGCTTGCCTAAACGAGTAAACGAGGGTGCCTGATGTGTACCAAACTAAAAAATGCTAAAAATTGCTGTAAAAATCTAAAATCTTCGTAAAGCTTGCCTAAACGAGTAAACGAGGAGCTAGGCTTGACCACATCCGGCTAGGAATGCGAACGGGCATTGCTGAGAGTTGAAACAGACTGATGAAACGCGCTCAGCCTCGTCCGCTATGTCCCAGGGCAACTCAATTTGTCTCGCTAGAAATTTAAAAATTTATGCTGCCTGACGATAGTTAGTTTGTCAAGGGCTTGAGGCTGAGCTGACTCATAGTCCCGTCGCCCAATCGCATCCGCTGGACGGAACACGGAGTTACGGGCAGCCTTACAAAGCTGGGCAAGAAGGTCCCCACAGATTTATGTTTTTTTTTTTCCTCTTTTTGCTTTTTTCTCCCCCTCGGGTTTCACTATGATCAGATAACATTGGCTTGGCGACTTCAGTGGTTTGCCAATTGCGCTCCTCTTGCTGAGAAGCAAAGTGCAAAGTGCAAATCGCACACAGTGACGAATATACTCCGTGGTAGATAACTACATACTGTAGTGTAGTGTATCCTGCAGACCATACAACCCGACTGGTGTAACACGGTATATCGGAGTTCGGTGGTTCGGGCTCTCAAATCTACGACTGCGGTGTCTTGATGAGCTGTCCAGCGGCGCTCTTTATTGGCTCGCACTCGTTTCCTGTCACGCTAAACCTAATCTAGAGTAGAGCACCGAGGTCCGCGGACCGGACCGCTTCAAAAATTTTCGTCCGATAGTCTCTCCCTCACCAAGTTTCCCTGGACACTCCGTGGACACGACGGAGCTGCTACCTTCCGATTTTTGTGCATAGCTGAAAACGGAAATACGGAGGCCTCTTAATCCCAAACCCCGTTTATCCTCCCAGGATAAGCTTCTTTTCTTGGCTCACTACGCGAAGGAATAATGAGTCATGATGTCACCATAGACAGCAGCAAGGGCTTTTGCTTATGTCCGGATCGGCTGCGTGGCTTTCCGTGATATACTGTCAGCCCTATCACCCCGAGGCCATTGGATCACAATCCTGAAAGTCTAGACTTGATATTCATGTCCAGAGTGTCTACGTGGTCATACGATTTGCTGCTGTCGAAGCTTCGAGATACGTACGCGCTGGAGTCTAGAAAGATTCTCTCCATTTTGCCTCTTGCTGAGTTCACTCATGGCATCAACTAACTAACGTGTTTTCAATAATATATGTATAAAAGGCTTATTATATATACAATATGTATAGTTTCATATATAAATATATTTAAATAACAAATACGTTAGTAATTATTGTGATTTCAACCCGAAGGTGTTCCTATAATATTTAAGATCTATCAAGCTGCGTATATACTAGTAGAGACCTTTGCGCAAGTGGGTCTACAACTAAATCTTCACAACTATTGCTTTTTTGAGTAGGCGGTCTCGCTAGCGTTGAGGCCTCAGGCTTCCATGCTAAACTATAGAAGGCAGGAAGTTGAGGACATATATATAACAGTTGTACTGGAGGCGCCCCCTTTGGGGACGCACTGCCGGAATGAAAGTAAATCTGAGGCAATCACGGGACTGCAATCACGTGATGTCCTGATTAGGCCAATTTCTACCTCGACGTTCAGGCACCGCAGCGCTCCCTAGCTCGTTCGCTGGGTGGGGTTATGTGCACGCGGCAGACATTTTTACCTTCCATTTTATTCTGGCATATGGGTTCTCAACTTTTATTTACAATTAGTGCCCTTTAATAAGGCTAGATTGGAAATATTTACTCGAGTATTTCTGAGGAGTAAGTTAATATATATTTTTACTAGCAACTCAACTCTCTATCTTTTTTCTAACGTGAAAAGATGTCAGAGAATCAGAACGTCACAGCCAATAGATATGAAACGCTAATGCGTGGAACAAAGGAATATCCGAAGACCGACTCGCTATGAATATTGAGGTATACATATGGAGATCACGGGCTCACGGAAACACGCAGAAGCTAGGACTAATTAGGATTAGGGCTATAATATCCATCAGAGCCAAATGTTAGTATCTGGCTATGATGGATATGATGCGACTCATCAGAGTCAATTGTATGAGGATGACTATGATGGCTATGATGGAGGATAACTATATAAGGACACTCATTTACCATGTATTTAGTTTTCTTCTATCGTCTTGAATTAACTGAGATAACTTGAGTATACGATCGATCTTCTATCGATCAGGATATTCAGACCTTATTCTTATTACTTTCGTCTTTCACGACCTTTTGACCTTAAAAGCCTATTAACTTCGCCCGTTAATAGCTATCCTAGCTATACTCGACGGTAATCCAACCGAAGTTTCCGACAAAAAACTAAACATTAAATGGAGAATTTGAGTTGGGGATGCACCCCTTTTAGAAGGTGGCTTTCCTATAATAATATTAGCAGGAGTTGAAGCAGGACCTCTCGATGAGTCAATTTATCCATTTTTGGTGAGAATTGAAGTCAATTTGGATGAGAAACCAAGGTGCAAAGTTAGGCATATCTGAGGTCTTATATTGGTGCACTAGGATGACCTCGATTAGTGCACCTTTGGTATTGTAAGGCCTTGTAAGGTGGCTATTGCTTACAAATATGCCTCTAGGCCTAATATGTGTTAGTATAAGGCAGCAAGGCGCTGAAAAAAATAAAACCGGCAGTATTGAGTTGTGAAAGTATAGTTGTGCAGCCGGCTGTCTCTAGTAGAGGGTTAGAAATGGCTATGTTCTATGGGTTGATCCGTTGACCTGTGAAATACGTTACCCGTCTCGTCGCTTCCCCAGGGTGGGGGGGAAAGCGACGAGACGAGAACGTTAATGGTACGTCATTTCCTATCTCCGGTATATTCGATGTAAATGGCGAGTATATATGAAGCGCTCCAGGGACAATTCTTCGACTTAATTAGAATGTCAATTCTCATACCCTTCTCACATTCTTCAGAACCCTCACAATGGTTTTCAACAGCTCCTCTCCGTTGTTTCGGCATCGCCAGCTCGCACCTGCTGCCTCAGTCCGCGCCTCCCCATTATGTCTGGGCACAATGACATTTGGCAGCGTTCAACAGTCCCGCTACGGAGAATGCTCACGAGAAGACTCTTTGGAAATGCTGGATTACTTCGTCTCGCAAGGCGGAAACTTCATCGACACAGCAAGCGGATACCAGCACGGCCAGTCCGAGATACTGCTCGGCGAGTGGATGACCGCCCGCCAGAATCGCGACCAGCTTGTCCTTGCGACAAAGTACACGACACCTTACATGACGCACCATGAAGACAAGATCCAGTCCAACTACGGCGGAAATGGCGCCAAGTCTATGAGAGTCAGCCTAGAACAATCTCTGCAGAAGCTGCAGACAAGCTACATTGACCTGTTCTACGTTCATTGGTGGGACTATTCAACATCCATTCCAGAGTTGATGCATGGCCTTGATGACCTGGTCAAATCAGGAAAGGTCATCTACCTTGGTATCTCCGATACCCCCGCGTGGATTGTCGCCAAGGCAAATCAGTATGCCCGTGATCACGGGCTGCGCCAGTTTTCTGTGTACCAGGGCATGTGGAACGCAGCACTACGCGATTTCGAGCGCGACATCATTCCCATGTGTCGAGACGAAGGAATGGCTCTGTGCCCGTATGGCGTTCTGAACCAGGGACGTTTCCAGACGAAAGCCGGGTTCAAGGAGCGCGAAAGGCACAACCCGGGCCGCAATTTCGTCCCTCTTTCTGAGCACGACAAACAAGTTTCACGCGTGCTGGAAGGCATTGCGAATAATAAAGGAGTTGGGCTTCTGGATATTGCTCTGGCATATGTGATGCAGAAGGTGCCATATGTCTTTCCCATCGTTGGTGGGAGAAAGGTTGAGCATCTCAAAGGCAGTATTGAGGCGCTGAGAGTGACCTTGACTGCAGATGAGGTTGCCCAAGTTGAGCAGGCATACCCCTTTGATTATGGGTTCCCCAATACATTCCTTAGTGGCTCGTTATTTGAGACCGGGCCTTCATCGATGGCGAATGGCCCTGGAGATGTGTGGTTGACGAAGCAATTAGGCACTTTCGACTGGGTATCCGCACCTGGTCCGATTAAATCATTCAACGAGCAAAGTTGATGTTCACTACTTATGGTTTCCATGTCGCTGGGTTCCCTGAGCTACTCCGGCGCACTTTGAAAAGACCTTGATTGTGACTTTTCTATCCGTTTTAATAAATACAACGGCGAATTGATACTCAAACTGAACCATTGTAAACTGCCGTCGCGCATGCCATGCCTCACAACTTCTTCTCTCTTGCGCATGTACCCCGCACATTCAGTGATACCTCACTATATGGTCATGATTGTAACATTGAGCTTGTACTAACTTGTTCTTGTAGTCGAAACGCTCCGATGAACTAAGGTGCAGTTGTATGGGTTAAAATTTCAGGATGTTGAAAGTTGAAGTGTAAGCGCTAAGCGGTCAACAACGATCTTTAGTTATCTCGCCTTGCCGAGCAATTTTATTCGAGTTAGAAGGCCCAAATAAGTCATTCGTCCTCGACTATATATCATTACAATTAGTTGAGTAAATCGAGCAGGTTCAAACAACAATAGCTATATACACGTGTATTAGTGTTCCAATTCGGGATTAGGCCGCGAACCCGGGCCCCGCAGCCCCGCAGCCCGACAACGTAGCCGAGAGCCGAAAAAATTATAAAAACTTTTTGGAAGATGCTCCTTTTCTTGAGCACATCAATGTAAAATTGAAAATATTGCAAAAAAATGGACTTGCTGGGAATCGAACCCAGGACCACTCCCATGCTAAGGGAGTATTATACCACTAAACCACAAGCCCATGTGTTGTTGAAGCAGCTGCAGGATAACGCCTTATTCCAAGAGTATCCCCCAGAGGCCAACGTGACTTAGTATTCAAGGAATTGATCCATGTATAAAGCAAAGAATCTTATCGCACCATTGCATCCATAATAATTGACTGTAACAGCAAACCTAGCAAGCAGCTCAAGATTCATGTCCCAAGTTAGGCTTTTGTGCCAGCAATGAATGGTATTCAGCTGCCTCGTGAGTCTCAGGGTCCCAATTATAGACATTGAGCTCGACCGACCCTTTTGCCGAACAGCGAAACACTCTTCTTCCAGTCGCCATTGAGAGTTTTCTTAAATATCGGTGAAGCTAACAACAGAGGTTTCGCTGATAACTGTCATATCTGCATAGATATCAAGCGCTTCTCTGCTTGCTGCTTAGGCCTTTTCTCTAAGAGCCGCTCAGGGTTCACTGCGGTAGGTAGAACAAGAGCCTCTTTTTCACATAGAAACAGCTTACCCTTGTCCCTCCTTCTCCTGTTCATGATCCCAATCTGCAAATGAGGCATTGGCATCTTCCAATACTATCATAAACTCTCCATCTGGATCAATCACGTGCGCCGGAGCTTCCATGGTGGTCGTTTTGATTTGCTGACGCATTCTATAACTTCACTAAGTATTAATAACCACAAAATATTCCGCAAGGTTGACAAACTTCCATATCGGAATAAACTTTACCCGATCGGCTCAGATGGAATAGCTCTAGTCTACCATGTGATTTAGAAGCCACCAGTGATCAATCACGCGTCAGTGCGTGCCTGCATTTCTAGGTGTCGCCACGAACAAGCCATGTCATTCTTTGCTTGATGAACTTCTTTATACAACACCCAAAGCCAAAATGATAACACCAACAGTACGATAGTAATAAGTGGAAGTGCCATACTCAGCCTGCCATAGGCAATGGAAAGTTTATGCATATTGTCAACATCATTCCCTCTTGTGACCAAATCATGCCAGCTTCTCCAAAGAGTCTGTCCTCGTAGCCTGGGTAAGTCTAAGGCTTTCTGAATACCTAGGTAGATCAAAGTTTCTCCTGTGCATATATCGTATGCAGGTCCATAACAACGTTTGGGAGAGGATTTTATAAAAGAAATTATCCTAGCGTTATCTAGCCTTGCGGCACTGTTAATATATATATTTATATAGGGGCAAAGACAACGATGTCGAAATCACAAGCGGCAACAAGATCATGATAAAGCCATGATTAATAGCAGCTTCCTGATAAGCCTTTAATTGATATATATTCCTACGGGAAATTATAGCCCGGCCCCCGAGGTACGCGTGCGCAATACGCCAAAACGAACGGCCTTGTCCAAATTCATATCGTTGAGATGTGGAAATCAAATGTCGAGGAAGAAAATGAACGAACAAATAGAAAAAGGAAAAGTAGCTTCGCATGCGTCTACCCTTATGAATATGGTTGTATTCCGATACTTTCACTAAAATAGAACGTCATCTCCTATGGAATGATATCACTTGGATAGTGGTAAAGCTGATGTTTTTTCGCTAGGCCAACCTTGGAATCCAAAAATCAAAATGCTGTCATCTTCGACCTTGTAGCGATATCGCGGATTATTGAGCCAGTCCAGTTCGATGGGAAAGTTTCGATGGAGGAGGATGACCTCTGGTTTGACACCCAGGTTTTCATGGGTGTTTTCGGCCAAAATTCGGTAGACAGGATTATGAATTGTAAGCTGGTTGTCATGAGCTAGAATGTTTATGGCTGAGCCAGTTCACCGGAAAGCTGCAAGACGGCGGACGGGGGTAAAAAGGGAGAGGCATATGACGAAATAATTGATTTTGATGCTTTTGTATACATATGTGTTTCCTCTCACTTAGTGTGTTTAAGTATATAGCGTGTCAACCAATATCTGAAGTTTAAATTCAACTAAGACTTTGCTCCTGTACCGTTATGCATAATACTACTAGTAATAACAATTAGCCATTAGGGCTAACCTGCCAAGGTGCTAAATGCTCGCAGCACAAGTTTACAAAGAAGTGGACAGTGAATAGTTCATAATCGATAATCTGTGTGTTCATTCAGACGTTACTTGACTATTCTTGTCCCTAAAATTTCTTGGGCGAGTTCGAGCATCTCGATCGTGACTCGTCACGTGTATCATTTGCATTTTTTGTCATTTGAAGGGGATTGTTCGGTAACAACGAACTCATTGCTTTATATTTCACAAATAGTGCTAAAGCTAGAACTGACAGTCGCCGATTCAATGCGAGGGGCGACATGCTTATTGGCTTGCCTAATAGCATAGTCTCGTTGTTCTTTTGCCCAGTCTCTAGCATTTCGATACCAAGTTGCTCCTTCTCGAAATGCCTCAGTAGTGTCCGTTAAGGCAAAGGACCTTAACTGGTCCATGTAATACTCTGGCCAGTCTGGAGAAGCTGATTTCGAAGGATGACTGGTAAAATTTCGAAGTTGGCCGTTGTGGTATATTGATGAGATTGTATACGCGTTATTATCAAACTCAGGTTCACCTTTGCTATATTCCTGTAGTGAGTGCATCCCCCTTGCTCCTAAGGCTCCGTCATAGCACGCCTGCCTTTGAGCTACTGATACTAACCCATCAGGACCTTTCACTGCCAGGAAGAAATTTGGTACGGCTGGAAGATCGTGCTGTGTGAATGGAACTAACTGATTGTTAAGCTCACTGCGTATTTCAGGGCGTGCCCAATAGTAACGATCAGGGTTCCCTGGAACTAATGTTCCATCTCTGAGATGCTCAAGATTTCTAAACGGGATACCACCTGCAACACATCTATCATCTGTATTGTCACCCTCAATCATAGGAATTACAGACTCTGTTACTTGCTTCTCTTTGAAGGCACGGCGTTAGCACGTATGAATTTTCCATGCATATTGTCGTTGATTTTTGAAGGAGAAAAGTGAGCGTCGGCGGCGTGCTAATCTTTCCTTGATATCACTCCAATTCCTAGGTTTCGGTGGCATTCGCCCGTCTGGATATTCATAAATGTGAGGATAGATACTATGGTCGTATGGCCCGCTGGTCTGTACAGATGAGGATTTAATGTCACCAGAAGTACCTAAACGTTGCAAAGCAGTTCCTGAGGCGCTCATACTCTGCTTCTGGACTCGGTATTTTGATCGGCGGCAAGTCGTATTAGGCTCAGGATACTGTAACGATCAGTTTGAAGCCTCAAGGATATTAGTTACCACATACCCCTCTTAGTTCCGATAGGTCTAGACTTCCCTGACGAGCAAATCTTTGAAGAGTGACAGGTCTCAGGGGTTGAATGTCTGAGAGCACACTTGGTGTGGTTTGTTGTTGGCTTCTCTGCTCAAGCTCCCGTAGTGAACCGGCTACTGCCAATGGAGTCATCACCACCCAGAAGCATCAAGGCAGCATACAGGTGATCAACGCGACTGTCATTAGGCATTCAAGATGACCATCTTATGTGCCGGGAATCGAGCATTATACCTGAGGGTCAACAGGACGATTGAACCACGCACAGTGAACAACTATAGTTTTCGACCAACTTCCAAAGCATCAACCACACGCTCCTTGAAGTCAAGCGAGAGCTCCATGTTGCTGTCAGTTTTGAGTTTACTGGACAGACATGCCACGACAGCCGATGTGTATGACTCTCCCACCTCCTTCGGAAGCTCTCGCTGAGCCAAGGCGAGAAACGCACTACGGACGTCTTTGGCCTTTGGGAGTCGTCCAGTCTTATGTGCATCTTTGATTACTTTGTCAAAGAATTGGGAAACAGTCTTCCAGAGGCCAATTTCCAGCAGAACCACGCCCAGTGCATAGATATCATGACTTCTACTAAACTGACGTGTGGGCTTGCCCTGGCGCTCTGGATGTCGGTAAAGGTTGGGTTCGACTTCAAAGTCGCTTTTCATTTCCGTGCCACCCTGCTCCGGTCTAGCGTATCCCCAGTCCCCCAGAAATGCCAGGGTCTGTCCTCTTTTTGAGTCGGCTGCCCCTGCTTCATTGCTCGTTGGACGGAACGGTTTTATGCTGTTATCACTGCTTCGTTGAAATAGAAGAATACCCCTGCTCCAGACATTCTTGTGAATCCAGTGTGATCCATGGACATTCAGCAGAGTAAGTGCTAAGCAGTGAGCGATAATAAATCGATCCCCTAAAATCGGCTTCCCTAACAGTCTTTTGCTAGCAGGATCTACCCTGTTTATAAGCTCGTGAAGTGTGATTAAGCCAGCAGTGCTATCGCCAGCTGCGAAGGGGAGCTCATAGATAAAGACCGAGCGCCCATTTTCAGCCTGGTCAACGAAGCCCAGACATTGAAGTGCATATATAATAGGCTGGTCTGAATCATCTGTCTGCTCTTCTCCACTGAACGTGGAATTCTGCAATAGCCAGGCTAGATCTCGGACAGGGGCTTTTAATTCGTCAATTTCTTCCGAGTCCAGGTCTTCAACCTTGAGGCGGCTGTCATATTCATGATACTCGACAATTACTTGTTGTTCCTCTCTATTGTGCTTCCAAAGGGCTAGCTGAAAGCTGCCGGTCGATGTGCCATTCTCTTCAAGTTCGCCGCTGAGAGATTCGTAGTCATCCGGCGCTTTCAAAGACGCAAGTTTCTGTCTTTTAGCGACAGGTTCCAAGCCAGTGCCTTTGAGACTAATTTTGCTCATGGAATCTGACAAGGAATACACAGCTTCCTGCGAAAAATGCTGCATCATGTCTCGCAGGCTATCGGCCCATTGTTTGTATTCCTCGACTACCGCAATAATCTTCTCCTTGTCAAAGAGAGACCAATCATACCCTTTCAGTTTCAACAATTTTGTCTTTGTCTTCACTTTTTCGAAAAAGGATTTCTTCTCTTTCTCCTCGATCACATCCATCCCTCCTAGCGAATTCTCTTCCCCCGAAAGATCATATCGATGCAGCAAGACTTCATATTCGGCCAGTACACTTTTCATCTTCTCTAACAAATGCTTAATTGCTTCTTGCACCCTTTCCGGAAGGTTACCTGGTAGTAACAGGCCATGTTGAGGGTCCAGAAATCGTTGCTGGAAAAACTGCAATGAGGCCAGTTGCAATTCCAGTTTTAATTTGACGTTGTACTTGTCCTGCTCGAAGGCTTTGATGTCAGAAACAACGCCTTGGATGAAAACAGTAACCTGGTAAATCTGCTGTACGGCTGTGACTGCCGTCCCGTAAATATCCATGACTAGAATTTTCTAAAAAGATTGGTAGGTAGGGTAGGGGTCGGCCCGAGCCTTTGGATTTGGTGCTCGTTCCAACGTCTTTCGATGCTTCAACCAAGGATCAAAATAAGAAAACAAAGAAGAAATTTGAAAAACCGATCCGGACATTTCAAGATTTAAGCCATCAGAAAAAGCCCCGAACTACAAGGCTAAGCCTCAACCAACCAACCAATTCAGATAACAACGCGATCATTGCCGCGAGCGTGTGAATTGTCTGAGCCTCCTCCTAAAGGTCGAATTTAAGCGATTTTTAATTAGAGCGTAACGATAGCGCCATTTCAGCAGCAATGAATTTAGGCATTTAAAGTCTGCCTAGCTCGTACCCCCACATCACAACAGTTCAGCTTCATGCGGGCGTTCTTTAGCTTCAGCTTGGTGTCCAAGCACTAATTGGGCACCTTGAAATCGGCGTCATCCTGAGATCAAAGGATCCATAACAAAGCTTCATTGTGATATGGTTTTCTTTTTGAAATTTAGGTAAGAGGAGAGAACTTGACGATAGGAAAATATGGAAATGGACTTTAGTGTGAGCAAACCAATAAGCAAACCAAGTTATTATGATGACTCACTAAACTATTCGTTTATTATACTAACTTCAGGCAGTCATTACTTCAGCCAAATGACCTGGAGCCCGATAGAATTACTGCTGGAAGTCAAAGTCTCCTTGACGACACATTGGATCATTTTGATACCGAAGATGACTTGAGCATACCCATACCCAACATCCAGAACCTAGACATTGGCGGTGAACATGATGACGCTGCTGCCGAAGATGATGTAATTTTACAAGTAACGCTAGATACTACAAAGACCAGTCCATGGGTAGATATCCTTGAGGAGACCAAGACATCAGCTCGGAACGGCGATGGACAGCTTCTAAGCACCGTCTCTCAATTTGTGGGAATTCTCTCGCGCACCGGCATCCACGGACCACGCCATTTGAAGGCGCACAATCTGAAGAGTCGTGCAACCAAGATTGGAAGCGGATCTCAATTCACAGTGTTCAAAGACAACCCGGATGGCTTCCTTGCAGACGATGGTATCGTGGTGAAGCGTGTCAATGTGCCTCTCTCATTTGAAAATGGGGTAGGGACCTTTGCCCAGGGTGCAGAATATAGAACGCAATTGAGAAGCTTAGAGCTCGAGATTCTCTCCCTCTGTAACCCCGTATTAAGGAACCACCGCAATATTGTTCGTCTGGTTTCTTGGGGGTATGACTATCCTCAACCAGACACGCCGTTGCCAGTTCTCTTCATGGAAGAGGCACTGATGCCATTGAATGGTTTCCTTCAGAATAAGAATTTTGAAGAAGCCCTAAGACAAAGCAACCGTGAAGGCTACGACATCAAATATCATTTCTGTCTCGATATCATCGCTGGTGTGGAGGCAATGCATCGACTTAATATCGTCCATGGAGACCTCAAGCCTGAAAATATTCTTGTCTTCAAAGGGGATCATCCAGATGTTCCATTTTGCGCAAAGTTGAGTGACTTTGGAGTATGTATCGACATAGAGAATGCAGCCAACCCACTTACTATTGATGATTATACTGGAACCAAGGCATGGCTAGCACCCGAGCTTCGCGATCGCACCCTGGCTGACTTCAAACCGGAACTGATGCTTCGCTTCGATGCATTTAGTGTGGGCCTTGTGATATTGTCAGTCTTCCTTCAAAATTGCGGCACTGTAGATTTAGGTATGAAAGGGCAGGACCCGGTTGAGGTTGCGCTTCACCGTCTCCGCACTGAGGATGACATCCCAAGCGCAATCAAAAGAGCGCTTTCTTCCTCTATACGTAGTCTTCTTGATAGCAATATCTGGAACAGGCTTCTGCCAAACACCGACATGCTCAGCACTGAGACTGAATCATACGCTTCTTGGTTTGTTGCAATTTGCCTTTCTTCTACGAGTCATTAACACTCGTGGCTAATTTGTGATAGGTTATCGGCGTGTCAGCGGAGTCGGCAAAACAGAGTACCTACTGGTACAATTGATCCTATCTATAACAAAGGCCCTCTCTTCTGGTACAGACTCGACGGATCTGTGTTTGCTGAGCTAGAGAGTCAGTATGCATCCTTCAAGGCCGATTCACTTTCGTCTTTCCCCGGTGATGTTTGTTTCGGTCTTGCGCAAACAGTCACTGCGATGAAGCCTACATATTTGGACAGATTACTGGAGTTTCTCACAGAGGCTGCAAGGCAAGGCTATTCACCTGCACGGGCAGTATATGCTCAAGTTGTACGAGCACATGGTCTTGAGTCTGATTTTGATGAGAATACATTGAACAGATGGATGTTGCAAGCAATTTCGGAAGGTTATCTCTATGCCGAGCCTTCTTCAAGTACTCGCATAGAGGATATCAGATCTGCACAGGAACGATTCCGTCACGCCGGAGGGTACTGTTCTGATCCTTTCCTGGAAAAATCAACTGTGGTCGATAGTTTGAGGCAGAAAGCGGTTCCTGATAAGCCTACCAACTCAGTGGATCATGTTGGAAACACTATTCTCCATGTAGCAGCATCACTAGGTCTTGTTGATATTGTCAAATGGATCGTTGAAGACTACAGAGTGCCAGTGAACGTTCAAAACGATAACTTCGAGACTCCTCTATATAAAGCCTGCCAAGCCGGTCATGCAGAAGTGCTCTATTATTTACTGGAGGAAGGTGCTAATGGAGCAGTTCAGACTAAAGCAAATAGCCTTACGCCACTACACTGGTTGTTTGTATTCCCACAAGAGCATATATACGATGTCGCCAAAAGGTTAATTAGCCTCGGGGGAGCCGATGTCAATGCGGTTATGAAGCCTTCATCGTCTGAGGCTGCTAATCAGTTCCCTCGAAAATTCTCTATCAACCATTTGTAAGTATTTCTCTAATTCTCAGGACCATTGCCATTTGCACTCTAATCACAAGAAAGTAGTCCTTTTGAAATGCCTTTGGGGACTCCCCTTCATTGGGCTTCTTTCGCCCATAACACCCTCGCCATTGATACATTGCTTGGTCTTGGGGCTAATATTAACGCTGTATACAATGGCATGGATCTATCAACAACGCCTTTAGCGCTGGCAGTCTGGTTCACCGAGCCCGATGTGGTTCTTCATCTTCTGTCGAAGGGTGCTGACGCTAACGTGAAGGATATGCAAGGCAGAAACCTTCTACACCTCATATCACATCATTTGCCTGATCGACACGGACAGTTAACACATTATTGGCATTATTGGATTCGGCATGGTAATTGGGAGAAACACGTGCACAAGATGAGAACTATAGTTAGGGCTCTTGTCGAAGCGGGTGTTGATTTGGAGGGAACACGAGACAATGATAGGGCAAAACAAACACCGATTTTGCTGGCTGCATCTACAGGGAGAATTTGGGACGCTGGTGCCATATGCGCAATGCTTGATGCTGGTGCTGATGTGGACGCACCGAGGGATGGAGTTGGAGACACAGGTAGGCCAACTACTTTCTCATTTATGATCTCTTTGTCTAATATCTTTCATGACTAGTACTTCACGCCTGGTCTTCCATAACAGGACCTCGGATTGCATACCCATCAGCGTACCTCCAAGTATTTGAAACTATAGCGTCTCGAGCTCCAAATAACATCAATGTTCACAACAAGTTTGATAAAGATATACCGCTCCACCTTCTAGCAACAATCTATCATTCAGAAGAGGAATTTGAAGCAGCATGCGACATTCTCTTTATCAACGGCGCCCAAAGTCTTGAGAAGACAATAAATATCAACGCTGAGAATAACCGTGGTATGACACCACTTTTCTGCGCTCTCCAGAGCACGAATATTGATGCCGCAAGGAGGGGACTATATCTTGCTAGGCATGAAGCAGATATCACTGGACATTTTGTCGATGCTACAAAGGATAATATTTATGCCATCACTTCCAATCGCAGTTTGGGCGATAGGAAAAGCTATGAGCTTATCGCTAATCTTCTTGACCATCTCGCAAGTAGTCACTCGCAGGAGAGAAAAGGAAGCATAGTACCTGACTTTGGTAACCATGAGGAACTTGTGGCTACTTATAAGCCTGTGTACCAACGTTTTTTTGAGCCGTCTTCGAAGCAAAACCAAACGTCTTATATATTGTCTCTATGGGCTTCAGCTTCCTCGGGCCGTTTACTCACGACCAGGCTTCTTCTAGATTTAGCCCTGCCCTCCCTCGAGATATCAAGATTACTCAACGAGCCTACGACCAACTACCGGAACTCCTTTTCTCACTCTTCACCATCAGCATCATCATCATCATCATCCGACGAGCCCCAGACTCTTTTGGACTCCATCATGCAACAATCTGAATTTGCTCGTCGTAGATACATTTCTACCCTTCGGGCGTTCAAAGCTGGCTTTGCCCGAGAGCGCGCCATTAAGCAAAATCTAGCCTTTGGTCCAAGTGACGGATCTCCTGAGCGTGATGCTGAGAGATATACAAATCTGCCTCAAATTTTACGTATGCTTAGAGACGAATATGGTGCCAAAATGGCTGTTGAGACATTCTCAATGTCACAAAGATGGTATCGCAGGATAACTCTCAAAGATTCTCTCCAGGAGGAACAGCTTCTCTTGTCGGCTGGAGGAGCATGGGATTTGACAGAGCTATACGAATGCGGATACAGCCCAGAAACTCAACCGCACAGAGATCAATGGAGAGTTCTGTATGAACTTGCTGCAGGTATCATCAACAGCGACAGTTCTGACAGCATAGTCATCAATTATTTGAGAAAGAGGTATACTGAGGATCAGGGGCAAGGGTGCTGCTGGAGGCCGCATGTCAAGCTTTTGCAGACCAAACCGCTTGGTAACCATTCCTCTGAGGAAATAGAGCCGTTTACAAGAAATAGGGATAGACTGTTGCCGATGATCATTTCAACGTTTGCGAAGCTAGGCGAGACAGACAGCGACGGTAGGGTGTGGATCGAAGCTTGCGATGATTCCAGCATGGCAGCAGAGGCAAAGGTTCAGGTTGAGATTGTAGATGGAGTGCGGGTGGGAAAGACACGGACGATCAAGAACAACAAACTAAGACAGTGATACTACTACGGCAGCATTATTGAACATGGCATGAGTCGTCAAGCAATTGACGCTTCTGCTAGAAAGGGAAATTTCCTAAATGGGAATAATCAAGGGCTATCTCGGCGTGCCCTAACCCTAAACAGGAGGTGCGTTGTTATTGCTCCATTTGGGATTTGCTCCAGTGATACTGCAATTGCAGTTTCACATAGTTGATAAAAGCGAATTATAATTCAGGATCAAAGCGCGAATCATATGTGTTGTTCTTATCTGTCTGAGTTCGCTGGGAAGCTGCATCTACGAACTGCGTTGATATAGACAAAGAAGATCGTCCTATTATCAGTGCGTTGATGCATCTTCTTATCATTATATGCAGCCTAAAATCCAATTCACATGCATTTGCACTTTTATCTTTTTGACACATGCATTGATACCTCGTCACTCAAAAAATTTGGGATATTGGTTGCATTTAAAGCATCTACAGCAACTAATACTAGATAGGGAATTCTGGACTTCGCTGATTGGTCGGCTCGAGAGTGTACAGGTTTCAGTCACAACAGTACATAGAATTTAAAGGTCACCCAATAACGATGTCTTTCTCCTGTTCCTTGTTTAATTCTTCCATGAAAATTCTGCGTAACATCATGTGGAAGAGGCAACGGAACCGGGAAAAACTCGGGGGGTCGGCAGGGACTGAAGAGGCTTTCTCCGCGGAGGCCAACTACTACCACAGTGCTATCAAACAACAGACGGCACTAGATATTTCATGAGTTCTCGGCCGCGGAGATCCTGACGCAACGAGAAATTTTAGGGAGCAAAATTATAGCATCTAAAGTAGGCACTAAAAAGATATTTTTCATGTGGCGGCATTGCCGAACCGGTTCCTCGAGTGTCTGGTCTCATTGGCTGAGTACTCGTACCTTGCGTCTTTTTCCTTTTTCGTGCTCGATATTTTGTATGCTAAAATAACCATGCAAACCGGTGGGATAGGAATTCATTGCTAATGGAAAAAGTCCCATTCGATGAACCAATCCCTATGTAATTGTGGGTACGGCATTCCGCGTTGTTCCCTCCGCCTCGCAGATTCATCAGTATAAATTGCTTGCTTCTGTTCCAGCGTTGTTTGTTCAACATACTCATAAATCATAATCTACAAGCTGATAAACTCGATATCAAGACCAAATCACCATGCCGCTGACAGAAGAGCAAATCAATATCATCAAGGCCACCGTTCCCGTGGTTCAGGAACATGGAAACACGATCACGTCTGTGTTCTACAAGAACATGCTCCACGAAAACCCGGAGCTGAACAACTATTTTAATACAACAAACCAACTCAATGGCCACCAGCAAGGCGCACTGGCCCGGGCTCTCTATGCTTATGCCGCGAACATCGATAACCTCGCAGTCCTAGGGCCTGCCGTGGAGACAATCACCCACAAGCATGCATCTTTGCATATCCTACCAGAGCACTACAAAGTTGTGGGCACTTATCTTCTTGCCGCGATGAAGGAAGTGCTCGGTGATGCTCTCACACCTGACATTCACGACGCATGGGCTGCCGCATACTGGCAGCTGGCTGATCTGTTCATCGCCAAAGAAGACACCCTTTACAAGCAATCCGAAGGCTGGACGGATTGGCGAGAATTTACCATAGACAAGAAATTTCCCGAGTCCGACCAGATTACTTCATTTTACTTGAAGCCCGTGGATGGCAAGCCGCTTCCTAGCTTCCACCCTGGGCAGTATATCTCCGTGCGGACAAATGTGCCTGCCTTGAAATACCTGCAGGCGAGACAGTACTCACTCAGTGACAAGCCCTCACCTGATTACTATCGTATCAGCGTCAAGAAAGAGACTGGTCTTGATCCCAAACACCCAGATGCCAAGTACAACCCCGGATGCATCTCCAACATCCTGCACGACAGCAAAAAGGAGGGCGACGTCATCCAGGTTTCTCATCCGCATGGCGATTTCTTCCTTGTCGATGCAGAATCGACTTCACCCATTGTCTTGATTGCAGCTGGTGTCGGCCTGACTCCTCTCACTTCAATGTTGAACACGGTTACTTCAGGTTCGAATGCAGACCAACGCAAGATTCACTTTATTCACAGCGCACGACAGGCCAAGTCGCGAGCATTCAAGGATCATGTTCTATCCTTGTCGAAGCAGCACCCATCACTGCAAGTCACATTCTTCAATACTTCGCCATCCGCGGAAGAGAAAGAAGGAGAAGATTTCCACCACAAGGGGCCCATTGTCATCGACTCTCTTGCAAAGAACGGCCAGCTATTCCTCGATGATGCCACAACGCAATATTATATCTGTGGCCCTGCCGCTTTCATGACCTCCATGGTCAAATCGTTGGCAGAACAGGGAGTCGCCGCTGACCGAGTCCACATGGAGCTTTTCGGCACGGGTGGCGTTCCCACGGCGTGATAATAATGATGTTACGATATATTTTATTTCTCTCCGCTCATGATGTGATGGCATACTATTTAGCATCTCCTATTTGGCGTTAATACATCAGTAGATTTCTTTCCTTTAGATTTAATGTTACTTGAGCGTTAAATATAACTTTCTAGTTTCCCTACGTGCGAACTTCGATATTTTATCTCAACCGGCCAATGAGAATTGGTTAAAATAACTACCACCAAGCCACATGTGGCTTAGTCATAACGGGGATGTGGCGCATGGGTCATTGCTTCCTATTCGTCTGTTCTTCAAACTCGCATCCATCCAAAGTACTGTTACCTACGAGGTAGGACGCGAATGAAGCTTGACTGAGCTGTGTCTACCAAGAACTCTTCCTGAACAGATTACGCCATGTCAGCTCAAAACCCTCTTGTCCAGCAAGGCAACGCAGCAATCAAGCTCGAGGAGTCTTCCCTTCAGCAGCAACTCCAGTCTATTGACTGGGACTCAGAGCGCCAGCTCATATCCTCCCTGTCTAAACTGCAAGAACTCGAATCCAAGGTCTGTAATATTTACGCTTTAGCCCAGGGGGTCACAGATGCTAGATACATCGTTGTGCTTAACGGTATCAGCTGCTAACAGACTACACAATCTTCTAGATCCATGAACTTCGGTCTCTTCTCCCCGACCGCCTGCTGGCACCTCTGACCCCAATTGTGAATCCCCGCAGATCCAGTTCATCGAACCCTGTCCCGCAAAGTCCACATACCCTCAATGCTCTTCTCAGAAAATCTGCAACGGAAGGTGTCGCCGAAGTGACAAATTTCAAAGACCTATGGCTGAGTCCAGACATGCAAGCTGTCTGGTCGCGAGTAGACCAGAAATTGATTGAGACTAACGGCGCTTATCCACAGCCATCGGGGACCTGGAATCGGGATTACGATGCCTTGTTGAAACAGATGGACGAGCAAGAAGGAAATGGCGCGCGAGTGCAGGCGCAACCAGATATCGAGCGGGGTCAGCAGCCAAATTCTACTCTCCTTCCCATCTATGGCACAGCAGATCCAGAACGAGAAGCGGGGTGGAAGTCGGTGGTTGAATCATTCCAGAAAAGACAGATTGCAGGCTTTCGTCTTGCAAGTAGCAAGAACGAGTCTATGATCTATGTCAATCTGGGACTGGCCGGTATTATATTTGAGATTCAGGAAGTGCTCACTACCAACAACGCTGCTGCCTCTGATACCTCTACTACTACTTCATCAACTCCTGGTGCAGGAACAAGACAACCTCTACCAGAATGGCACGTCTCAACGCGACAGTCGCTTGGCAAGAATGGACCCAGCCGTCTTGAAATGGCAATTGTGCAACAACTCAACTCTCGGCCAAGGAAGTGGGATTTGCACTATCTACTGGTATGTTTTGCTTTCCTATCAGTCTACCTATATAGACATTAAAACTGAATAAAAATCGAGACTGACGGAGAAATCATCTATAGGAACTCATACTAGCATACTCTAATATTCAGAGCCAACCATGCAAGAAATGTAACAAGTTGACTGACTCATCGGCACAATTACCCGTTATTCGAAAACTAGCTACAACCACCGCCCCTTCTATGAATACGACTAGTACTAGCAATGAAGCGGCAATAGCCTGGGAGGCGTATCATGCAGAATGTGCCTGATACTGGCAGAACCCCTTCCGATATACACTAGCCTAAAAGCGTATGAATAGATGGAAGGCTTTATGAATATCTTCAAAACAAGATTATATATCATTTCTGTAATCTAATATATCCATGCATGTCAAGCCGCTGCGCACTGATACACTAATTATCAATAAATCAATACATCAAAATGAAATGGAAAAAAAGAAGCACGAGAAAACGATGAAAACCGAGGACAAGAAATAAACGCCATCGAAACACCTATGCCATATTGGAAAGAGGAAATTGAGAAAAAAAAAAGAATACACGCTTTTGTAAAGAATTCAAAACCCATTAATATGTTATGAGAGCGGTGAAAGGAAGTATGCTGAACGAGAAACCGTCGGGAAGAAGGTTATTGTATATGCATGACAAGACGGAGGGAGAGCTGGAGATTGAAAAGTTGAGATTAAAACTATAAGACCGCTCCAAATCCGCCGGCGAAGATGGTGAATGTGGCGATGGTAATGGCTGCCATGGTAATCATAAAGCCGAACGTTTGTCGTTCCATATCCGAGATTGCGGCGCTGCACGTTACGCAGGTCCATTCTGTTCGTTAAGATAGTCATTAGTTTCTTGTTCACTTCTAATTGGTGTAGCTGTTGCTGCCTTGTGGTACATCAAACCTACCATTCAATGGCGTATATGACTGAGGAAGGTACATTCCAAACGTGTATGAAGCTGGTCCAAGTGCTCCTGCGCTAGCAACTTCCGTTGGCGATGTGCCAGCCTCGTAGATGATCAGAGTATACTCGGCCGTGACCAATGGATATTCGGAGTCCGACCCGTAGTTGTCTGTATCCCAAGTAATAGAAGTAGTGTTTACATAACTGGCATTGCTGGCCAGAGTGTAAGTTGCCTTGTTCAAGCTGCATGTTGCAATGACATCGACTGCGGATGGTGTAATTTGGACCGACGTGTAGTTCCAGCCCATTGTGACATTGTTGCCGATTTTGTAATAGGTAGTTGAGGTTGACGCAGGGTATGTCATAGAAGCACCGCCAGCAGGGTCTACGGGGTTGACAGAAATCGAGCTCGACGAGGTCGTTTTCGATCCGCTACTGGTACCGGAAGTCTTTCCAGAGGACGTTCCAGAGCTTGTTCCAGAGGAACCCCCAGACGATGTTCCAGAAGATGCCCCAGAAGTTGCTCCAGAGGCCGTACCAGTATTTGAAGCTGTATTAACTGAAGCTGTGGTACCCGTGGTTGCTGTTGTAGCTGTGCTATCCGAAGCAGTTGCGCTAGTAACACTGGCGGTTGAGTCGCTCGCTGTGCTTGTGGTATCGGCTAGGACAGTGTCAGTTGCCGCCTAATACAACAGCCTGACAAGCGCAAGTTTGTCAGGTTAACGCTTCGGACATCTCATCTCACCTCGTTTTAAAAGGCCGTCAAATATATCCGGCATTGACCATGCCCATGTTACTGATGCCAAGAGCAACAGGTTGATTAGTATACTGGAGATTGTGGAGGAACGCATTTTGTAAGCTCAAAGCTGATCACCCTCGTCAAGGGGGTCGCCGAAGGAGGGGTGGAGAACGAGATGATCGAATCGATGGGAGTGTCGACAGTGGAATAACGTAACGATTAGACTCTGCAGTCAATAGTAGTGTATTTCTCCTTCGATGAAAATCGCGAGATAAAATCAGATCAGGTGGTGAAACAAGGCGGATGCAAGTGAGGAGTGAGACAGCCGAACGAAGCAGAGACCAGGGGCATTAGCGATAGTGTTTGTTTATTCCGGTCGAACAATCTAAGCGAGTGACGTTGGGGCGAACAGAGGAAGAAGAAGAAGAAGCGCAACAACAGGCTGACGACCTGAAGAGACGCACTGAGAGTATTGCTCAATTGTGTTTTTAGACAAGACGAAGGAAAGAAAGATTGTTCCAGAGGAGCCTCCCTCCCTGTCTTCACTAAAGCGTACTAGTGAATTGCTATTAATGAACATCGATCGGTCCAGTGATCTGAGGCGGAGTCTCCAGACGGCCATTAGTCCAATCACAGAGCGAAAAACCGCGTACGGGCTCGTATGATTGGATCATGTCGCAAAGATGGTTGCTAAGCGGCCCCATTCCTGAGGGCCTTTCGGCGTTTGATTGGCTCGACTTTCTGCAAGTCTCAGACATCGCTATGAGCCGCTAGTCCTGTCTTGGAGACGCTTGTTTACCTGACCTTTGGCCTGAGGCACGGAGCCCTCTGAGTGCTCTATCCTTCTCCATGTCAAAAGGCATTTATACAGTCGACGACTTGAAACTCATCTACAGTAACTGACTCATAAGAGGGGTCGTATGTGCTTAGTAGAACTCCATGCTAATCTCGCAAAACCCTATTTGAATTCCTTACTTTACTGTCTTGCTGCCATGATAGAGCAGCGCAGTCATCTTCAGTTCGACGTATGTTGACCTCATAGTACCTTCAAGTAGTTATTATGTTAATTAGCTCAGCTTAGCTAAGCGAGTTATGTACATATAGTAAAATTGAAACATGTGGTATGGTAACCCAAACGCCGAATAACCCAACGTCCACGAAGACCGAATCGAACCCAAATTTTGATTATACCCGTTAAATGCATCTCATGATATTGCCACTATAGTGGAAGTAAAAGATTGATCGACCTTTTTCAAGAGCTGATGGCTTGCGTTACGAGGGTGACACTGCTGCAGCTTGACGGGATGTCGACGCTGTCAAATTCAATCTTCCAGAAGAGTTGGGGTGCTCCATGCCACCAGTCGCAGGCTGAAAATAATAACATGTAAGCAAGACCGACCAAAGAAAGAATTTATAAGGTTTAGAGAGTAGTAACCTACCGAGCCAGCCACCAAATTCAGTCCCGTTAAAAGCAACGGTGCCATTGCTTTCCACTGAAAAGCCTGACTGCGCGGTTTGGACGTTGATTGTGACAAATTGCCAGGCTTTTGAACAATATCAGCAACCAAAATTTCTAATGAGGAATGGCATGAATGCTCTTACCAGCATAGCCACTGTCAGCAGCCAACTCAAACCCATAGGCATAGTCCACGTCTCCAACATCCATCCGCAATTCTGTGTCGTTCAAGTAGAAATGGCCAGCGTTGATATTGTCCGTAGATAAGACCGCATCAGCCAGCCCGGCACCGGTGTGGTAAGCTTCAAGGAAGAGGTCGTTGTGCGAAGAAAGGCTGGAGCCGGTGGTCTTGATGTAGAATTCATCTGCAGCAGCAAACGAGCCAGCAACGAAGGTGGCGGCCGCGAGGGCAATTTGCGTGAACAACATGGCTGTAGGAGGAAACTTCCTTTTTTCCTGAGCAGCAGATGGTAAAACAGTTCTCGAAATGAGAGAATGATATGAGGGAAAAGCGCTGATTATAATGCAAAAGATACTCCGTGAGCGCAGATGATTATTTTCGGACACAAAGACAGACGGGGGCTACTTATAGCCAAGGAGGACCTGTCCGTCAGTTGCCATTGCGAATCGGCAGGTGAATCATTGTTTTGCTCGTAAATGGTAATGATGCAGCGTCCAAGACTAGTGCCTGGTTGATCCTGGTGCTATGACGTTGCCAGTAGCTCGCTGTCGATCAATGTCTCGGTTCGCAGCGATTAGTGGCGGGGTGGTCTCATCTCGGTTCGCGGCATGGAAATTATAATAAGCGACACAGCCAGCCTGGAGCAACAAATCAGTCGTGGCGTTGGTTCAGGCGGTTCCTTCGCGGTGGGCTTTGCGCTGCAGATCCACGACGTTGCTACTCCGCAACCTGCTGTTTTGGGAAGTTGTACGACCAGTAGACACGTCGCTTGGCAGCAGCCGATCAGCTGACTTCATGTCCCATTCTCTCCTCTTCAGCACCAGCACTCCGTTCTCTGAACCCGCTGTCTGAGATGTACGTACACGCAACACTCCGGCACAAAGAGAACACGGCAGAGCCTGGCTATTTATTTCTAAGCGGCGATCAGCAGAACCATGGAAAGGAGACCCTTGGGACTAAATCAGGTATGGAGTAGGAAAACTGGAGTTGAAACCAGAAATTGACCCAGTCTGCCTAGGAATATATGACTTCAGACCCTATTCCACTCGAATGCATTCTCCATCGATTCCCACGGCATGCTTAGGGACAGTCAATCCAACAAACCAATACTTGCCCGGCGGGAGCTATCACCTCCCCAAGGCCAGCAGACAGGAGCTCACCAAACTTGATCGGATCCTGGAAGAGACGAGGAAGCTTCCCTCCTCGTTTATGCATTCATAAACAGCTTTACGATTTAGAATTAAATGAAGCACCGTCAGGCATCTATGCCAAATCTCACCTGTGCGAGGATATAAAAACCAAACGTGGATGCGCGGCGTACAACCAGTGACCATTGAATGGAGACAAGGTTAGAAATTAATCACAGAGCTTCCCAGGTAGGTGAATATGTAAATAAAATGAAGACAGCTTGTGGCATGAGAAAGACAAGGGCGTACACGGATGATCTATTTTAATAGAACAGTCATGCAGAGTCGCAGTCATGATACGTGAAATGCCCACCAACAGCCCAGGTAAGAGGTCATTTGCGGCATTGGCTTCATACTATATAAAGCTCAAAGATTTGTCTCCGATCCCTTTCCTATAAGTACACCATGGGATTTCAGTCAATGTGCTGCGGTATTAAGAACATAAATAGCAACGCTTGTCTTAGCAACAGGCATGTTGCCTTTTTGTTCATTGAAATTTTGAATTAGTTTCACCGGGGCACTTTTTCAAGTAGGAAGAGGCAATGCTCTGGAGCCTCTGGGTATCTAAGTATCTACTATGTATTTCTACTCAACAATTATTCTCTTCGCATATTCTTTCTTCAATGACCATTTCCCCCTCCCGTTGCGTCCGCCTTTCTCTAGAACAGCCACTTTCTTGAGAATCTCCTTGAACTCGGCTGACCGCTGAGGCGTAGTGCAAAATCGATTGAAGTGGTCAATCAGCATTTGAGTGTAAACGGAACCACCTTGGGCTATCATATAATCTCGAATCATCGACATAAAGTCAACGCGACCACCAGGAGCCGGGCTATCTCGAGGACTGCTGGTGCGACTAGCAGTACGGTTAGCGAGGTTTGCGAGTATACTAGCAGACGAAGGACCGCTAGCGGCCCCTCGCGCTGTACTGGCTGCCCCTCCAAAGGTAGACCGAGGTCTCTCTTCCGGCCTCCCAGCTACGCCGAATTGGCCGGTCCACGTCGGCGTTCCTACAGGTACGGATCGTGCGGTCTCCTCGGCTTTGCGAAGCTTTTCTGCTGCCTCAGCTGCTAGACGCTTGGCCTCAGCTTCAATGATACCCCTGTCTGGTGCAATAATCTTCTTTCCGTTTACAATCCGGTCATGCTCGACAGCAGAGTGAACCCCCGACTGTGCAAATATAGTCTCCATCAAACGTGCTTCGGAATTCGAAGCACCCGGCGCGTTCGCTCCCTGGCCCTGGTCTGAGGCTTCTTCGGCTTCATCGTGGAAATGTTCCACGGCTGTGACTCCCTCAACCATTTGAATTTCTCGTCCGTCATCATGCAGATCTGGAGAATTGGCATTCTTTGTTCCAGCTTTGATTTTAGAATTTTCACGTTCCTGATAGGTAACCTCTGACTTGAAGAGACTGCTAGTTTCAGTTTGACCTTCTTCGCCCAGAGAAAAGAGATCGTGGAGATTGCTCATCTCAAATGTCTGTCGCTGCTTTGGGTCTTTCAGGACCTTGTTGGTTAAGAATTGTTTAAATATTTGACGATGGTAGATCTTCTCCTCAATCGTACCGGCAGTCATCAAGCGGTAAATAGTTACTTCTCGTTTTTGACCAAGCCTCCATGCTCTTTCGCGAGCTTGCATATCAGTTGATGGATTCCAATCTGGGTCGTAAATAATAACCCGATCCGCGCCGGTCAAATTCACGCCGAGGCCCCCAACCTTGGTTGTGAGCAAGAAGACGTGAATTTGAGGCGAATTATTGAATTCGTCAACAAGGAGTTGGCGCCGTGAAATCGGAGTCTCGCCATCCATCCTCCGGTAATTGAACCCTGGCAAAGCTCTAATAAACTTTTCAAGAATGTTAAGCATAATTCGGTGCTGTGCAAATAATAGTGTCTTATGGCCAGTGTCCTTCCACAGCTCTAGTAAAGCTTTTACTACTTGCATCTTTCCGGATTTTGAGGCGTCACCATACCCAGTTGATGTCGAAAACAGCTTGTGGGTAACGAGGTCGGGATGATTACAAATCTTGCGTAGCATATCAACACCGTAGAGGACCTGTCTCCGTCCGGCAAGAATAGAATTGCATTCCTGCGAATTCAAGAACTGCTCGTAAGCCTTTCGTTGGAGCGGAGAAAGCTTGCAGAAGAGAACCTGTTCACTCTTCTTCGGTAGATCCGAGGCAACGTCGACTTTGAACCGCTGTAGAAGATAGGGACTGATGGCATCCTTCAAAGTCTCAGCACAGCGCGCTGCTGTCTGGACCTGAAGATTACTTGCATTTGCATATCCCCCCTGGCGAATGGGAAATTCAAATTGATTTCGAAAATCGACTAAAGTTCCCAGGCGCATGGGGAAAACGAAATCAAAGAGTGACCACAGCTCAGACAAGTTATTTTGCATTGGTGTACCAGACAGAATAAGACGGTTCGGGGTACGCAATTCCTTGCAATGAATGGTGATTGAAGTATTGGGGTTGCGAATTTTGTGTCCCTCATCCAGAACAGCGCAGTCCCAGTCCACAGGAATCAAAACAGGTGCATAGGTTTGCAATCCAGAGTAAGTAGTAACTAGCACATGGCCTTCTTCGACTACTCGCTGCACAATTTTCTTAGCCACTTTCTGGGCCTTTGACATAGTGTATGGTCGACTAGGATCCCACATCTCATTGTTTAGAGCATTCTCGCGATTACTTTCACTCCGAACATTGATCATGCCACTCCCAGAGGTATGCAAAATAGAAACTCTGAAAGGAGGCCACCACCGATGAAATTCAGTAACCCACTGTTTCATAACAGTCGCAGGAGCAACCACAATCACCGGATTACTCAACTTTCCACTGTGGTGGAGACCCGCCAGGAAAGATATGACCTGAATAGTTTTTCCCAGACCCATCTCATCCCCAATTATACCCCCAACTTGCTGCTGGTAGAGTTCCCAGAGCCATTGAACGCCAGTCTTTTGATAATCAAAAAGAACAGGGAAGATATCGCCGGGTATACGATACCCGCCGTCATACTCGGCATCGGGGATAGTAGGATGAGGCAGAAGCCATTCTTCTGTAGGTTCTTCTCTACTTGTATGATCTGTATCTTGTTCAAAAAGGTTCACATTGGCCCCTGTATTGTCAACTCGCTTGCGGGCAGCAGCTCGTCGACGAACCCAGCGCTTTAGTCGGGCTTGGTAGAAGTCCTCGTTACCATCGTCGAGCCCTCGAAGATCCTCTACATCATCTCTATGGACCCTCCTGGAGATTTCCTTGCGAGCCTCTCCAGGTGTCGGGTCAAACTCATCCGTAGAGGACGAGACATTTCCTTCACTTTCGACATAACTATCATCATCTTCGGCCTTGACTTTTGGAGATTTTTTAATGCGTTCTCGATGGTGTCTCTGGGTAACCCGTCTCCTTTTCCGCGACGGGCCTGGCTCAAAGACGTCGTCTGAAGTTATCTCGCTGACATCACTAATGTTGATGCCCGGAACCCGTAACTCACGATGGGATACTGCAGCTCTGTTGGAGGCGTTCTGTAAAGCTTCGGCTTCGTCACGCTCATCTTCAGCATCAATGAGAGCGTCGTGCAAACTCGCTAATGGGCCCTCTTTAGGGCCAGTTCCCATTTTTGAGAATGGTGTGATTTTTCCCGTCCGTATGAGATATTCTCTTCTGGATTCATTGGGTAATCGTCCAGAATCAACTTTCGAGACGTCATTTTGTTTGTCATGGCGCTCGTCAATACGTTCTTTTATTTCCTTCAAGTCGTTTTCAAGTGACGATAGATGATCCTGCGCCTTGGCGATCTCGGATTCAATGCGTACTCTCTGAGATGGACCCGCGCGCTGTTCCAAACGATGATAGAGCTTCAAAATCTGCTCTTCAATTTTTCTATTCGGTGTCAACCCAACGTAGCAAAAAACATTGATGCTATCGAATAGAATACACTTACAGCTTTTCCTTTGTTGTACGGTCAATTCTCTTCTGATCTCGTTCGTCGGCTTGCTCAAGAAGCAACTGATCAGCCTGTTCATACGTTTCGTTAGAATTGACTTGGATGTTTAACAAACAAGGCCATTAAGAGACTTTCATACCTGACGGCCGAGTTCTCGTTCCAGTTCATCCTGATTTCGGACATTTGTCTGGAGTTCGCGAAGCTTCGCAGTCTCATCAGTCAATGGCGGGTCTACCGTTGTTTCTGAGTTATGCGATGGCTCAGACTGCATCACTGCAAGTACTTTTGACAAGGGAAGAAAAAAAAAAGGGTAGTCGTGGGCCTTCACCGAGCACCGTCTCCGCGTCCACCTTGAGCCCTGTAAATGACGGAGTGGCGCAAAGCGTCAATCATGACCAGCAAGACAACTAGCAGTTATGGGGTTGATCACTTTGAGCGCGAGTGCAAGGATCAGTGTAACGGAGTTGAGGTCATGGTATCCATCCTATGTTATGCTCCTGGATCAATGGCAGCTCCCCAACGAACTAAAATGCAGCGATGACATCGCCGCCGGATTGCGAAGGCAGAATGAGGTGGCGTCCGTGACCGCCTTCGCAGGGCTGCTGCCTTACGGATGAGTCAGCACCTTCATCTCCTCTCCCTTCGTCCATGAATCCATCCATATTCAGCAGGCACCGATTTATTGGTCGCCAAGGCACATGAATATGACTGATAATTAATTCCTTTTCTTCCTGGGCCCCCTTTTCCTTTTTAACTTACCGTGGTCTGCAGCCGATCAGTACGCATGTCGCTTCCTCCTAGCGAGCCTACCGCTAGGCAGAGGAGGCCTTCGCTTTACGAGTGATTTAGTGGTAGCTTTCTACTCATGTCGTCATGGGGACGAGGATGAGTGAAAGCAATCACCAGCATCCCTGTCTTAAGCATACCTAGAGATTGAGCGACTCGTTAACGCTTTTTGGCGTCGGGCCCCCGCCACTCCATCTGTCGGCAATGGAAACGAGACTCACAATCGCGCGCAATTGCAAGCGCACCGGGGGTTGCAGTAATCCCTCAATCCACGATGCTAGCTAGATTTAGATGTAGTTGTAAATATATCAGCCGCGACTGTATAGGATGAGCACGACGTACGCAGAGAGCATGCTGCATGTCATGTAATTGCTTCAAAGAGGCAGTCGCGTCCGGAGTAACTGGAAGGAAGGCAGGGAAGGAAAGAGCTGTTTTGGGTATGCCGTCGTGCCTCCTACACTTATCTTCTACCCGACCTCCATCCACCATCCCATCTCTCGCTGCATCTTCTTCTCTGCTCTCCATCGTTGTCTTGTAGCTCTTTATTTCCTTTCTCTCTCTTTTTTTTCTCTTTTTCTTTTTTGTTTCATCTCTCTTATCCTGCCATCAAGGAGCAACCCCAGAGATTTGTCCCCCACAGCGCAGGCATTCCAGGTTAGAACCCGAAGCGATCCTGCCGACAATCCTCACTGAGGGCTAGCTTCTAATTAACTAGCCTCTTTACCAACCATTCCCGCCCAACGACATCAATCCATGAGCCCTCCTCCTCCTCTCTGCCTCACAAACCGACATTGTGTGAATTGGCGCACAGCTTCATTGTGCAGCCCCTACAATTATTCTCACAAGCAAAGCCCGGGATTATGAATAGCTGCATTTATCTCTAGCACCAATTCAGCTTTTCACGCGTCATCCACTCCTCGCTTGCGTCAGACGCCATTCTGCTCCCCCACTGTTTCTACGCTACGTCGCCTGTACAGTGAGAGCCTCAGTTAATGTGCTGCATACCCAACTTGTCTCTTCCAGCACATATTGAGTGATTTAGCACTGTTGCTAGACAATACGTTACTCATTTCTATCATCAACAGCCTCATCTTTTCAGCCCCCTTACCCTCCGCATGAAATTTGGTTCATATCAGACAGCCACGCCATGGATTCCCAGTGGCAGTCCTATGGCAACCTCCCACCAGGTCATCCGCCTCATCTTGATAATGCAGCAGGGTCTAATCCGTATCGTCTGAACACCAAGTACAATGGACAACAGCAGGTTCAACCACCCGCCGGATACACCTATGAAAGTTACCAATCTCCCATAACCGCCGCGCAAACCTCTGCTGGCTCCACGTCCAAGTCTGTATCGATGGCTTCATCTCCAGCGGCAACACCCCATACACGCGATTACTTTACCGACGCCGATACCCCCATGGAGGATGCTGACCCTTACAATCGTGCTAAATATTCTACGAGGTTGACTCACAATACTCGTCCGTCGTCGCAATACATGCCGACCGAGGAGTCATCCGCTGCGCGCCGATACTCCCCTATGAACATAATGTCTCCAACTCTACCGTACTCGTCAAGTCCAACGAAGCCTGCCCAGAATCCCTTTGTTGGACCTTCTGGCCCAGGTAGTTCTCGTCAGTCCCCTACGAGAGCTAGTGCGTATACGTCACCACAGGCGTATCAGTCACCCCCAGGTGTGTCTATACTGTATAGTGTTTTGTCATCGGTTGACCGATCATGCCAGTAGCGCGGCTAACGAATTAATTCTGTGGTCTAGGCTCTCGCGCGTCTCGTCTGCCTCCTTTGCAGCCATCGGACATTAGCCCGGAACAATATCTACCTTCTTCGGCTACTTCCCAATTGAGCGCCCCCTTCAGCGCCGAAATAAAGTCACCGCGCACAACTCAACAGAACAATCACAAACAGTTGCCCGGTCGTGGACCGATACCAAAGTTCACAAGCATCAAGTCGATTCAGGAGCTTAAGCCCAGCATCAATGCGCAACCGGCTTTCCGAAGAGCCAATCCTGAGGGGGGCTTTATCAGTGTAAGTAACCAATTCCTTCCGTCGTGTAGACAATGCTAACTAAGGGTCCCAGCCACTACAAGCACTCACGACCCACCTACCAGCTACGTATCGCATATGCAACCCTACTTTCAAATACGAGTCGTCGCGCAACCCTCGTCGTGTCTTAACGAAACCCAGCAAAGGCGTAAAGAATGATGGATTTGACAACGAAGATAGCGATTATATTCTATATGTCAATGACATTTTAGGCAGTGAAGAAGGAGGTCACAAGTACGATAATCTTCCCAATATAATTCAAAATGTATACTGACTTTGCTAGCAATCGCTATTTGATTCTTGATGTCCTAGGTCAAGGAACTTTCGGACAGGTGGTCAAGTGCCAGAATCTCAAAACCCAGGAGGTTGTGGCTGTGAAAGTGGTGAAGAACAAGACCGCCTATTTCAATCAAAGCATGATGGAAGTGTCTGTGCTCGACTTGGTACGTTCTTTCTTTTCATAGCTAGGGCCCTTTGGACGACGCAATCTAATGCCTTAAAATAGCTTAATAAGAAGTACGACAAAAATGACGATCATCACCTACTTCGACTCAAGGATACTTTCCTACATCGTCAGCATCTCTGCCTAGTGTTTGAACTGCTGAGTGTGAACCTATACGAGCTCATCAAGCAGAATCAGTTCCGCGGACTAAGCACAACACTTGTGCGTGTGTTTGCGCAACAATTACTGAATGGTTTAAGCCTTTTAAATAAGGCAAGATTGATACACTGCGATCTGAAGCCGGAGAATATACTGCTAAAGAAGTAGGTTTATCTCTCTCAGTGTTTTCCGAAGATAGAAAGCATGCTAACAACATGTTATCAATTCAGTCTTGAAAGTCCTATTATCAAGATTATCGATTTTGGCTCTGCTTGCGATGAACGTCAGACGGTGTACACGTACATCCAATCCCGATTCTACCGTTCACCTGAAGTCCTTCTAGGTCTGCCATATTCATCTGCAATTGATATGTGGTCTTTAGGTTGTATAGTAGTCGAGCTCTTCCTTGGTCTGCCGCTCTTCCCAGGTTCGTCGGAGTACAACCAAGTGGCCCGTATTACAGAGATGCTGGGGTTGCCGCCTACGTGGATGCTTGAGATGGGAAAACAATCAGGAGAGTTCTTTGAGAAGACGCAAGATGAATTTGGCAGAAAAACATGGCGGCTCAAGAGCATGGAACAGTATTCTCGTGAACACAACACAAAAGAGCAGCCAAGCAAGAAATACTTTCAGGCGAGTACTCTGGAGGAGATTATTCGCAGTTATGCGATGCCAAGGAAAAACATGAAGCCGTCCGAAATAGAGAGAGGTAACCTTCACCCTATATTTCGACCCACCCGCTTCCTTAGAATATTACTAACGACTACCAGAGGTAAATAACCGTGTCGCATTCATTGACTTTGTGCGCGGCCTACTACAAATTAATCCTCTAGAACGATGGTCGCCACAGCAAGCCAAGCTACATCCCTTCATCACCCAGCAGAAATTTACTGGACCTTTTGTGCCTCCCATGAACTTGAAATTCTCAGCACTCAACAAAAGTATCGCTCCTGGCATACAACAGCAACAGCAAGCGGAAGCTGCAAGCAAGCAAAGAGCTGCCCAGGCCGCTCAAGCTGCTCAAGCCCAAGCACAATCTGCAGCGCAATCCGCCTACGCCATGCAGATGGGTCAATACCACTCGCCTTCTCATAACCAAGCTCCCCCAGTTTACAATGGAATGTATTCTACTCACCAGCAAGGTGCTCCACCGCCTTATCCATCTCAACCACCAGGATATGGACACCAAATGGGTATGATGCAGGGTCAGATTCAACCCCAATATGCACCGTCGCAAAGTCTTTACGCTCAAGCAACCACAAGAGCAGGACGGCAGCGAGCAACCACTTTGGATCAACAACAAGGAGGGATACCACCAACAATCCAACGTGTTGCTAGTCATCTCGACCCCAACGCTCCAATCAGACTTCAACCTAGTCCAGCCTACTACCCTCCTCCTCCGGACGGTTATGCCGAATCTGCTGCAAATTCTCGGCGTCGCGGAAGTCGCCCCGGGGCTAGCCATCGAAACAGAGATTTCATCCGAACTCTCGAAGACGGCGCTCTTGGCGATGGTTTTATGGGGCAATCCCAGTGGCATTAAATCAAGAGCAAATTTCCCTTGCATGGCGAGGGCTTGTGGTACAGGCCGATAGGGATCGTCCACAGCTCGTGCCTCATAATGCACAACGGGAAATATCAGCAAAAAAAGATGTCTTTGCTAAATAGCAGGAATTGTCTGCCTTTTTGGAGAAGGGAACAGAAAGAGGTGTAGAGCCTTGGCAAATATCTGATCACTGTTCATTCACATGTGGCGCTCAGCTAATGAATCTTACTTCTTTTTGAAATCGATTCGGCTAGCATCAAAACCGACCAAGGAGAGTACAGATTCTTACCCGCGTCCTCGACAAATCTCTGGAAAAGCGTTGGAAATGCGGAGCGTTATTGTCTAGTGATCATTGCCAAGTGCAAAACCTCAACGAACTTGCGGCCTCATGGGTAGTTCTTTCTTTTCTTTCAACGGTTTCCTTGGAGGGCTCGATATCGTTCCGCATTCATGGGTTGTTTTGGCATAGCGCCGGCGCAATTATTGGAAGACTTGTTTCATATTCCTACACGACGATGTTTTCGAGAGTGATAACCTTGAAATGTTTTTTTTGATGATCACCTTGCTTTGTCGTGGCAATGCAAAGTTCACGAAGACGATTGAGAATACTTGATGAGTATATACATTTCTCTTAGTTTAATGATTCATGTAGTTGTAGCAGAATAGCAGGTCAAATATCCATAAAACCCGACGTTCTAATGACTTATTCTCAATGATTCTCTGTCAGCGTCGAGCGTCAAACGCCTGGGCGTTTGGGCGTCTGCCATCTGGAAACCGATTTCTTGGCATGTTGTCTGCGACGTAACCTGATTGGGTTAAGCGACCCCTCGCTTAAATTTTGTATCGCCGCCTACCTTCCCAAGTCATCCCACTGCGGCTTAGGATCGTTCCTATCCAAAGACGAAATCATCGTCGTCAAGCAATAGACGCTACCTGCCCTGTCGATATCTCACAGGTCACAAACTTACTACTTGGACAGAAGCGCGCAGCAAGGAAAATCGCCAAGATGTCGAGTCGATTTTTCCACGGTGGCGATAGCGACAGTGACACCAGCTCTTCTGACGAGGAGCTTTACAGTGAGCACGAGGAGGATGAGCAATCGGAGGAAGAGGAGTCCAGCGAGGAAGACGTTACAGAGGATGATTCTTCCGAGGATGACACCAGTGAAGATGAGGATCGGCCTAAAAAAACCGGTGCCAACATTTTCTTGAAGGATGATAGCGACGACACCGATGAGAGCGAGGATGAAGACCGAGTGACTATTGTCAAAAGTGCCAAAGATAAGCGACTAGAGGAGTTGGAAGGCACTGTGAAGCTCATTGAGAATGCCGAGAAAATCGGTGACTGGGCAGTTATTTCAACTGGTGAGTTAGCTCATCATTTTAGACCGAGGGTCTTTTTTTTTTTCGCTATCGTGATTCACTGACTTTCATTTCTCTATAGAATTCGATAAGCTCAACCGACAAGTCCTCAAAATTGCCCAATCCGGACCTACTCCAAAAGTCTATATCAAAGCTATAGCCGATCTCGAAGACTATATGAATGAGACCATTGCAAAACAAAAGACAACGGGGAAGAAGATGAACGCAAGCAATACCAAGGGTCTTAATGCTGTCAGACAGCGCATTAAGAAAAATAACAAGGACTATGCCTCCGAGATTGACAAGTATCGCAATGATAAAGACGGCTATATGGAGGCTGTTGAAACCCCGGAGGTTAAAGTTGAAAAGACATCTCGGACTCGTGTTGCAACCTCTCTTGATGCGCTCACTGTTGAAGATGATGAGGGATTTGCCACTGTCGGCCGTCATGGAAAGACACTACAGTATACAGCTGAAAGTATTCTTAAACATCTACGCATCATCGTCGAATCCCGAGGCAAGAAGAACACCGACCGTCTAGAGCAAATCCGCACCATGGAGAAACTGCTCGAGGTCGCTCAGACTCCCTATCAGCGAATCCGGGTATATCTCACTCTTATTGCCACTCGTTTCGATCTCACATCCTCTACCGCAAACCACATGAGCCCCGAACAATGGAAACTCGCTGGTGCAGAGTTTTCTAGCCTTCTCTCTGTCTTGGAGGAAAACCGCAACCATATTGTTGCCGAGGGTGCTGAAGAATGGGAGGATGACGAGAAACAACCCCAGGTTGCAGAGGGAGAAGTTCTACGCATTCCTGGAAGCATTGTGTCATTTGTCGAGCGCCTGGACGACGAGCTTACTCGTTCCCTTCAGCACATCGACCCACATACTGCTGAATATATCGAGCGACTTGGTGATGAACAGACACTATACACAGCTCTCATCCGAGCACAATTATATGTCGAAGAACTTGGCAAGACTGACAAGAGCGAGCCAAGGCAGGACAGTCTTAACCGAGTAGTTATCAGGCGGTTGGAGCACGTATACTTCAAGCCTTCTCAAGTCGTTTCGATTCTGGAGGACGCTACTTGGAAGGCCATCCCTTCTGCATTGGAATCTTCCATCACTTCTCGCAATGCCACTACAGATGCCTCCGCTCTAGTCCAAACTCTGTGCAACTATTTGTTCAAATATAGCGATGGTATCATCCGGGCTCGCGCAATGCTTTGCCAGATCTATTTCTTGGCTCTCCACGAAAACTACTACCGTGCTCGTGATCTCATGCTCATGTCTCATCTGTCAGAGAATATTGCCAACTTTGACGTGAGCACACAGATTCTGTTCAACAGGACTCTCGTCCAGATTGGTCTCTGTGCTTTCCGCGCTGGCTTGATCTACGAGGCTCAGAATACGCTGTCCGAAATTTGCGGAAGTGGACGTCAGAAAGAACTCCTCGCCCAGGGTATCATTCTTCAGCGATACTCCACAGTCTCTCCGGAGCAAGAGAAACTTGAGCGACAGCGTCAACTGCCATTCCATATGCACATCAACTTGGAACTTCTAGAATGCATCTATCTCACTTCCAGCATGTTCTTAGAAGTTCCCCTCATGGCACAGACCTCTTCTAGCCCTGAGATGAAGCGCCGTGTTATCTCCAAAACATTCCGCCGTATGCTCGACTACAATGAACGCCAAGTATTCACAGGTCCACCTGAGAACACGCGAGACGGTGTGATCATGAGTGCCAAGTTCTTGGCCGGCGGAGACTGGAAAAAGGCCACCGAATTGCTGAATTCGATCAAGATTTGGGATTTGATGGCCCAGCCTGACAAGATCAAGGAGATGCTTGCGGGACAAATTCAAGAGGAAGGCTTACGTACCTACCTCTTCACCTACGCACCTTTCTACGACACACTCTCAATCTCCACACTTGCCAACATGTTTGAGCTCTCCGAGAAAAAGATCGTTTCAATTGTCAGCCGTATGATCTCTCACGATGAGCTCGCAGCCGCTCTTGATCAAGTGAATGATGCCATCGTCTTCACCAAGGGCGTTGAGCTGTCTCGTCTGCAATCCCAGATTGTGACTCTCGCTGATAAATCCATGTCTCTTCTCGAAACCAACGAAAAGACTCTGGAGCAGCGCACACAAGGCATGGCAAATGCTTTCCAGAGGGATCAAGGCCCTGGTGCTCGTGGTGGCCGAGGCGGTGGACGAGGGGGCCAAGCCCGCGGAGGACCAAGACTGCCCGGCGGTCAACAGCGACGTCCAGGTGGTCAACAATTCAGCGGCGGTGCATTGGGCGGTGCTATCAAGGCATAGATAGAATCTCCTTTATTTCCATTTTCTTTTATAAAGACTGACGAATGCCTTTAATGTAAACATTTTTTCTCTTTTACTTTGACCGTTCATAGGGCTGTGTTTCTTTATGAACCTCAGAAAAGTCTCAACCCTCATGTCTCCTTGTCTTCTATTTTCCATTTTTTCTTTTTTGAAGTCTCTCTACTGGAGTTTGTGTGTCATTTACTCAGGTGGAAAAGAAAATTGGATGATACAAATGTGGTTATGCTGCCAGGCCTGTGGTTCCTTGGTCCACTTTCTCATCTTCATTTCATTTTTGATAATCAATGAATACCACTAAAGAATCATAAGGTAGCGATGAATTCAATAGTTGCAATTTTCCTTTCGGTGCATTTGTTACCTAAATTTCGTGCAAGTTGTTTATGCCTGCGGTACATAGATATGTTTTTCCTATCATGATATCTAATCTACTTACCCTAGGTAAGACATATCCTGTCTAGGTTAGATGCTTGCGTAGACTACCTCGGTACATCTAGCTATATAAAAGGATATTTATTCTCAACAAACTTCATGTTGAGAATTTGATATACATATAATTAGCGTTGATCTATATATATATGAAGATACCTAGGTAAATATGATCACTAGCACACGCGATCGTCCAACCATAGAGAAGAGCCATTCGTGAAATATAGCACAGATTATCTAGTGATCAGCTCTATATGATAAGACAAGGGGAATGAATAAGACATTGGACTCTTCCAGGTTGTAGACACTAGTATTTATTTTTTCCGTCAATATCATTATTTGATATTGCGTAAGATACTCCGCTCATTACTCATGATCGTAACTCGTTTTCATTCGTATTCGTTCCATCAAACATCCTCATCTAGGAGATTTTGAGGAGACCAATATTCATTCTCCTCGCATTGATTATCAAGCCAAACCAATCCGTCAGCTAATAAATCGTCTATGACTGTCGCTGCCCGCGCTTTCTCCCAGTTAAGGTTCGCTTGTAACATAGAAACCGTAACGTAACCAAGGACTTGTATGGCCTCTAGAACCGTCGCTTGATCCGAGTTGAGTTCCTTGGGTATGGACCGGATGTATTGCTTGCTTCCGACATGGATGATGCTAAATCCAGAACCCAGAGGCTCAAGGGACTTAACGGCTCGGAGAATATCATCACTAGCGAAGAGTGAGTTCATATTTTCATGGGCTTGACTTAATGTATATGAGACATACTTTGATAGCTCTAAGCCTCCGCCAATAGCTTTCCCTCTCCCTACTCTTTTGCGACATTCTTCAACACCTATTAGACCGCCGTTTTCACCTCTTGTTTCTCGGCATAACTCCACAATTCTTGCTGCAACTTCGAAGTAAAAGTCATTCATGTCACCACCCAATATTTGAGTCCAGAAGCTGCCTCCTTCCATCAACCCTTTTCGGCCGCCTTTACCCTTGACATTGCTTGCCGCGAGAGGATCAACACCGATGGCATTGCACATACGCGCAAACTCGGCACGGAAAGTAGAATTAGACTTGATGGTGGATGCATGTTCGAGCGCAAATGTGTGCAGTAGCGACTGGAATACCGAAAGTTGTGTTTGTAGTGATGAAAGGTGTGTCGAGCGCAGGTTCGCGCCGTGTGTTGCGTAAGATTGAGTCGCCTGGTTCCGGTTGGCGAACGCGCCGAGCCCAACCCCTCGTCGCGCAGACATTATGTTTGAACATTAAAAATTTACATGTCAAACCAAGATAAATCAAAGGGTGAATATATGTCATCAAGGACTGGTAACTTATCAGAAGGTTCACTTGCCGTCATGCGCGGGACCCGTTGCTAGCCCTAGCCCTAATGCTGATAAGATAACGTCGGAACGAGTGTCGGCCCGCAGACACGTTAAATCAACCTTACCCAGGTAGGAATAGTGAGTTCCGTCTACCCACAAAGTAATTTCTTTGCGGATTCTTCTTCTTCTGCCATCGCCCAACCGACAATCGACAACAGCGACGACGCACAATCGAAATGGCTGCCACAACGTACGATTACCCTTGAACATCTTCAAGCTGTTTAGCAAGGCTTCAGTCATAGTCCTCTCTCGCTGGAGTTGCTGCTGCGTCCAATGCTCAGCGCCAGCTCGATTCTTCCCAGTGGCTGACATTTACACTGGGTCAATTTGGAAATCAAATTGCTCGGGTTAATGATGGCGAGGGGTATTGGGGTTGAAGGCAGCTTTGCTCTTTCTCCCTAAAATCAATTATCATGTGTCTGTATTTGCGATGAGAAAGAAATTTCTCTTCCGCGAATGAGAGCGATGATAAATCTTCCTGAGCGTTTTGCTTAGGGTTTTGTTGCTTGAGGCATTACTGGAGATCATCTACCCATTGAAACTGTTTGCCTGTAAAATGGCATACAGAATTAGAAAGGGACATGGTTGATCTACCTATCATCCTCATCAACCAAATGAATTTCGTCGAGTTATTCTTCGCACCGCCCCAGTCTGAGAATGTGGCTCTATGCTGCAGTTCTTTCTACTCGGCGATTTTCTTGTCTATCATGGACAGACTGTACTGACATTGTAAATTTCAACAGTGTCCCTACCCAGGACCAGGTCCTTGTGCCTGAGACCCTCCTTAAGAAGCGCAAGAGCCAGGAAGCTGCTCGCGCTGCCACCCGTGCTGAGGCCGAAAAGAAGAAGCAGGTTAGTTTTTGATTTTCTGTGACGCATCCTTGGAGGAGGAAGGATAATGGCAGGATGATGATATCAACCAACACGCGACTAGACCACAGGTCAATGCTGTCGCTTTTGTTAACCATCTTTCGGGGCTGACAATTGCCATTCCTTTCTCTACCATGGATGCCCGCATTGGCGTTGCAGCTCAAGCTAACAGTTCAACTCCGTAGGCCAACAAGGAGAAGCGTGGCGTCATCTTCAAGCGTGCCGAGTCTTACGTCAAGGAATACCGTGATGCTGAGCGCGAGAAGATCCGTCTTGCTCGTGAGAGCCGCAACCAGGGTACCTTTTACGTTGAGGACGAGCCCAAGTTGGTCTTCGTTATCCGTATCAAGGGGTATGTTCTAAACCTACATCGGTTGGTGAATTTTGAATATTGACAAATGTATTAGTATCAACAAGATTGCCCCCAAGCCCCGCAAGATTCTTCAATTGTTGCGTCTTCTCCAGATTAACAACGGTGTCTTTATCCGCTTGAACAAGGCTACCGCTGAGATGCTCACCATCATCGACCCTTACATTGCCTACGGTTACCCCAACCTCAAGACCGTCCGTGAGCTCGTCTACAAGCGTGGTTACGGCAAGGTCAACGGCCAGCGTATCCCTCTTTCTGACAACCAGATCATTGAGGAGAACCTCGGCAAGTACGGCATTGTCTGTGTTGAGGATTTGATCCACGAGATCTACACCGTTGGCCCCAACTTCAAGCAGGCCTCCAACTTCCTCTGGCCCTTCAAGCTTTCCAACCCTACTGGTGGCTTCCACAGCCGCAAGTTCAACCACTTCATCGAGGGTGGTGACACTGGTAACCGCGAGGACAACATCAACAGCCTCGTCCGCCAGATGAACTAAAAAAAAGTCTTTTTCATTTGTGGCATCATGGATGTTTTATTTAATTATGGGTTGTTTGCTTTACTGGGACTGCATGTCATTAGCGTTATGATTGTCGATTCATACGTAGTCTAGCCAAGGTTAATCTGGACAAATCAGTATTCAATCCGCTCATAACCCCAACTGTTCTATAGTAGAAGCAATTGACTTGGTAGATCATTTATACTAGATACACCATTCATAAGTCTCTTGGGTCTGTGTTCTAGATACGAATCACTTCCTGAACTCTTCTCTTCTTATCCACAACCAGTCGAAGCTGCCTATCACGCCAATCCGCGACTTGAGTATCCGAACCTGTTGTTGGGTGAAATACGCCGTTACGTAGGGTCTGCGTGAACAGCTCGTATGATGGGTAATCTGCGGTAATTGAGGAAATAGTCAGCATTACTCAATCGTGTCTTTTGTAAATGATAACTGCAGGTTACGTACACCCGTCGACGAAATGATTTAGTTGTTCTTCGTTCATGCCTGTTCCCTTGGCGGCAATGAGTGTCCTCTCTTGTTCCTGTCGCCAGTCGTAAACGAAACGAGTATTTTGGGCATCACTTTGTGAGAGTCAGAAGCATATTCCAGATATAACCGAATTTGTTGGCGAATAAGGATGGTCGTAGCTCACATGTGTATAAATGCATCGAGGTTACTTGATGTATCAAACGTTAGAACATAACATAATGTAAAAATGCCGATTGCCAAGATCATAAAACTTACTTTGTCAAGACATCATACTCCTTCAAGGCATCATTGATAGCTTGAATATCTTCAAGTTTAACGTGCCCCAAACGTCCGTCGTAGTGACTTGATTTGTCTTCTATCTGTCTGACTGCGGTCTCCCATTTTTCTCTCAAGACATTGTCGTCTAGCGGCCTGAAACCAACGCACCAGCCCTCGAAAATCACAGCTTTGATCTTCTCATCTCCTTCTTTATTAACCACCTCCCATTGAGTTTCAGGAACTCGGTCACCTTGTCCCGAAAAGGCGGACTTGTCATACTGCGGAATGGCTGTGGGCTGATTAGCGGCGAGAGATTCGAAAACCTTTTTTCCAAGTGATAGATCGTGCGTCGACGGCTGACCCCGGTGCTGAACCAGAGGATTATCCGGATGGGATTCAGCCAGCGCGACTTGGTCTGTGTGTGTGAGATATATATCGTCGAGCGAAAGAGTGACGGTGGGGAGCGAATATGGTGAGGACCGGAGGGTTTTCTGCAGTATTGAGACCTTCCATTCCCATTCGTAAGCATCCGACTATGATGGTCTGTTCACGTTTCAGTGCGGCGAGAGTATGGATGTTGAGGAATTACCAGGACCGTCTTGCCAACTCCTTGCACGCCATTCAATCCTAGGAAAAATGGCGGGGCATTGGCATCATCCGCGTATCGAGTCTGATGCTCCTTCAAACGGTCGAGGAGGAAAGGAATGCAGTGTTGCGATTTGTCGTCAACGATTTCCGGCATTCTGGAGAAGTGTCGAAAATGATGAGTCTAGAGTTCTTAAGCCAATTCCGAATATGTAGGGTCTCTTTTATTTTCAAAAGACTTCGGACATGGAGCCGATATATATGTTAGATCTTCCCCACCAGCCGCTGTCGGCTGATAGTTCTGCCTAGACCGTAGATAGCTGATAGCTACATGGCATATACTCCTGGCCTTCAAAAGAAACATACAGGAGGAAGTTGAAAATGCGATCTAAATGCCCCATATTGTTTGTTGCTAGGCCTTTCGAAATGTTTCGGCGGCTGTTGTAGGTCTTAGCTCCCTCGCGCTATGAATGCTGGGCCGGCTTTAGTCTACGGCAGTATGATTCAATTAGCAAAGCGCGTCTCCTCGAATAGCATGGCATGGCATGGGCATAGTCACCCTGAGAGCTTCTGTGTAAGTCAAAGTGTGGTTGTAGAAGAGATTCATGTGCGTCTTGCATGTGAAGAGGTGATGTCACGTCACGGGGAAGCCCGAGTGGAGCCTCGCCCGAGGCAGCTTCCCCATTCGCTGGGCCGCGCTTTCTGGAGAGCCGAGGCTTCGTCGGCATCCTTTGTCGGACATCCCTCGTCTCCCTGCACATCCTCTTTTATAGCCAGATCAATGCACCCTCTTCTTTCCTCCTCGTGCTTTGAGCATTTCATCCTATACTCGCGAGCATACAACACTCTATCACAATGTCCGAGCTCCGTTTTGACGGCCAGACCGTCGTAGTCACTGGTGCTGGCGGCGGTTTGGGTAAGGCATACTGTTTGTTCTTTGGCTCAAGGGGTGCCAACGTCGTTGTCAACGATCTCGGCGGATCTCACAAAGGTGAAGGCACTTCAACCAAGGTAGGCTAGCGGCTTGCTTGAAATGTTGACTGGCATCAAACATACTGATTCATCTGTTGTAGGCCGCTGATGTCGTCGTTGAAGAAATCCGCAAGGCCGGCGGCAAAGCTGTCGCCAACTATGATAGCGTGGAGAACGGAGAGGCTATTATTGATACTGCCATTAAGAACTTTGGCCGCATCGACATCCTCATCAACAACGCCGGAATCTTGCGCGATGTCTCGTTTAAGAATATGCAAGACAAGGATTGGGACTTGATAAACCAAGTGCACATCTATGGTGCTTACAAAGTAAGCTTCAGAGCCATTTGAAGCTGTTGCTGGTTAATTAACAAGCTACAGTGCGCCCGAGCTGCATGGCCTCACTTCCGAAAGCAAAAATACGGACGCGTCGTTAATACTGCTTCGGCTGCTGGACTGTTTGGCAACTTTGGCCAAGCAAATTACTCAGGTAACCTAGCTCCAGTCTACGAGATAGAATGTCCTTACTAACGCAAGTGTAGCTGCGAAGCTGAGCCAAGTCGGCTTTACTGAGACCCTCGCCAAGGAAGGTGCCAAATATAATATTATTGCTAATGTCATAGCTCCAATTGGTAAGTGAATGGCGAGAGTCATAAGTTATTGGATGCCGACTAACAGCTTACAGCTGCTAGCCGAATGACAGCCACAGTTATGCCGCCCGAGTTTCTCGAGCACCTAAAACCTGAATGGGTCGTTCCTCTTGTAGCGGTCCTTGTACATTCATCAAATACCACCGAATCAGGAGGAATATTCGAAGTTGGTGGTGGCCACGTTGCGAAGTTGCGATGGGAGCGAGCCAAGGGAGCTCTGTTGAAAACAGACTCGTCTTTGACTCCCCAGGCCATTTTGGCCAAGTGGAATGACGTGAACGATTTCTCTCAACCTAGTTATCCTTCTGGTCCTGCAGATTTTATGTCCTTGTTGGAAGATGCGCAGAAGCTTCCTGCGAACCCAAGCGCGCCTGATTTGGATTTCAAAGGCCGCGTGGCTTTGGTTACTGGTGGTGGCGCTGGGTAAGGGAATTTCCGTCCGTCAAGGTTGATGTCTCTGTACTAACCGTCTTCTAGACTTGGACGAGCCTATTGTCTTCTATTTGGCAAGCTTGGCGCTTCAGTCGTTGTCAATGATCTGATGGACCCAGAACCCGTGGTTCAAGAAATCATCAAGGCTGGTGGCAAGGCTGTGGGTAACAAAGCCTCTGCAGAAGATGGCGATGCTGTCGTCAAGGCTGCAATCGATGCTTTTGGCCGCATCGATATTGTCATCAATAACGCCGGAATTCTCCGTGATAAGGCATTCAGTAACATGGACGACAGCCTGTGGAATCCAGTGCTGAACGTTCATCTCCGAGGTACATATAAAGTCACCAAGGCGGCTTGGCCCTACTTCCTGAAACAGAAGTATGGACGCGTAGTCAACACAACTAGCACCAGCGGTATCTATGGCAATTTTGGACAGGCTAACTATGCCGCAGCTAAGCTGGGAATACTTGGGTTTTCCCGCGCCATAGCCATTGAGGGAGCTAAGTACAATATCAAAGTGAACACCATTGCTCCTAATGCCGGTACCAACATGACTCGTACTATAATGCCAGAGGAGATGGTTCAGGCTTTCAAACCTGATTATGTTGCCCCCCTTGTCGCCCTACTTTCTTCCGATGCAGTGCCTGAGGATGGCACCAAAGGTCTTTACGAAGTTGGCAGTGGCTGGTATGCTCAAACTCGATGGCAACGAAGCGGTGGGCATGGCTTTCCTGTCGATGTCCAATTGACTCCAGAAGCAGTTGCTGCTAAACTGAAGAAAATTGTCGACTTTGATGATGGCCGTGCTGACCATCCTGTGGATGTATCAGCTGGCTCGGAGCGTGTCATGGCTAACATGGGCAATAAATCCGGTAGTCAAGAGGAGGCTCCCTCCGGTGCTGACAAGGAAATATTGGACAATATCGAGAAGGCGAAGAAGTTATCTGCAGAGGGAACATCATTTGATTATAGCGACCGTGATGTTATACTGTATAATATCAGTTTGGGTGCTAAGCGCACTGACCTGCCGCTGGTCTACGAGAACAGTGATAACTTCCAGCCTCTTCCAACTTTCGGTGTTGTTCCGTGGTTCAACACGCAGACCCCCTTCGACTTGAGTGAGATTGTTGCCAATTTTTCACCAATGATGTTGCTACATGGTGAACAATATCTGGAAATACGCAAATTCCCCATCCCAACAGAGGCTAGAACTATCAATGTGCCCAAACTGGTGGATGTTATTGACAAAGGCAACGCTGCCATTGTTGTGACTGGCTTCACAACCAAAGATGCACGGACTGGTGATGACTTGTTCTACAACGAGTCCACTGTCTTCATCCGAGGTAGTGGCGGCTTCGGGGGATCACCTAAGCCAACCGCCTCGCGGCCCAAGGGCGCTGTAGCTGCCTACAAGCCTCCTAAGCGCAGTCCTGATGCAGTTGTTGAGGAGAAGACCTCAGAGGACCAAGCTGCTCTGTACCGATTGAACGGCGACCGTAATCCTCTTCATATCGACCCTGAATTCAGCAAGGTTGGTGGCTTCAAGACCCCCATCTTGCACGGCCTTTGCTCTCTTGGTATCTCCGGGAAGCATGTGTTCCAAAAGTTCGGCGCTTTCAAGAATCTTAAAGTCCGCTTCGCTGGTGTCGTTCTGCCTGGACAAACTCTCCGCACAGAATTGTGGAAGGAAGGCAATCTGGTTCTTTTCCAAACTACGGTCGTTGAAACCGGCAAGCCTGCTATCAGCGGCGCAGGCGCTGAATTGGTCCAAGACGGCAAGGCTAAATTGTAAATGAAGAAAATTCAACCGGAAATATGTTATATTTAAATTATTCCTTCTCTGGTGTTTATTAAATCATGATGATGTTTTCTTTAGTTCGAAAATCTCTTTGGTTTCATTCTACCTTGTTATATTTGTATTGAAAATCATTTGCAACAAGGTCCTCAAGGCCTCTTTCTCTTATCTCCTAAAACCAAGGGGTTCCTGGCTAGAAGGAAGAGTCTCAGGTACCTAGGCAGCCTCAGCATATACCGAAACTGATAAGCGGTCTGAAACCCAAACTTTGTCTAAGTCTGATATCATAATGATGGGCAATCGAATAGAAGTCCTATAAGATAAGATGATTCAAGAAAGTCTTTTATAACCGAACCGTTTCAGGTTTCAGTATACCGAGCACAGAAATAAAAGGGACCAAGCTGAATCCGAACGGCACCAATATCAAGTCTATTCATTGAGATCAAAATGAAAGGTGAAAAGAGAGTTGATTTATAAACAGTTCAGGTAAGAGGCAAAGCAGAATTTGGGTGAGATTGAGGAAATGACTGGATTGATACAGAGACACATGCACACACATGCAGACAACGAAAGTGTAGGAAATCGCTAGACGCCGTTTATATGCTCCGTTATAAAAAGAAAATACAACCAAGAAGAGAGAAAGGAAACAAGCAGAGACAGAATTTGACAACCAAGTCAAGAGAACGAACAACCAATGAGCGCATGGAGACCGATTTGGTATCGATGCGAGTATGCTATAAGCGAGGCAAAAGGGAATCGAAGCAAATGGCGAGTAGAATATCGTTGGTAGATAGGTAGGTACAAGAAGATGTCGGGATGAGAGGTGATTCGCATCAGTTCCAAATGCGACTATGCGCGAGTCCTCAGATGTAATGATGATTTGAATGATGGGGTATGATAATGGTAAACGTCGATATGAAGTATGCACAAGAAAAGAGCCAATATGACAGAAGAATCCATGCCTAGGGACCTTGTTGAATTATCAAATTTTGATCGGTGAAAGGGGAGGGCCTAATTCCGGTAGTTGAGAAATGCTCCGTCGGTGACTCGTTGTATCTTGAAGATTAGCCGGCCGAGTTCTGCGCGATGATGCTACTGGCTTCGGTGTTCTGATATTTTCATGTTGATCGGGCTGGCTGCTCCCCGAAGATGAGATAGCACGCTCGTCTGCAACTAACGAGGAATCAGGAGATTGACCGTCACGGGAACCCAAGACATGGCCGTTGCTGTTCTTGATCTCATTAGCCTTTTTCTCCTCTGCTTCCTTCGCGGCCCTTTCAATAGCTTCTTGTTCATCCTGGACCCATTCCTTTTCCGTCCAGCAGCCCTGCCAACAGTTCTTCCAATCACACACTAAGAATTGAAAGCAGAACCCGTCAATCTTCATGCAAGGCTGAAAGCAGATACATAGGTTCTGGTAGTTCATTTTATTCTGATCCACATATGAATGTAGAAGGTTCAGATGGCACGTTATTGCAAAAAGGAGGTAGTAATTATACGGAGGAAGCTTGGAAAGCTCGTCCTTGAGAAGCTGCGGTGCAGTTGTTGCACCCTCGCATTTCTCCGCGATCATTTGTTGTGTTGTTTTGGGCAGAAGCTCATCAGGCAGCTCTCGTAGCCAAGCCTTGAACATAGACCCAATAGTGTTAATATCGTACAGGTCTGGCTCATCAAATAGATTAATATCGCCTTCGGAATCAAACCGTCGCTGCCAATGCTTGACTTCTTTGCCACTGCCGGGAACTCTGTATAAGCCTTCTTCCTCACATCCCTTGTAGTTCAAGTAGTCGATGCATCGATAAGGTAACGCGGGCATCCAGTATTCAGTCTTGTCCTTACAATCTTCCAATCTCTTCGAAATCCGCGTTTTTCGTGTTTGCTCAATTAGAGGGAGATTGATGACAGAGCACACATAATTGTCATCCAAGACAACTTCTCGCTCATTGGTACTTCCGCTTCGAGTAATCTTTCCGAAGAACCCCTTCCCGGCTTTACCCAGGCGATCTGCAGCTCCACTGGATGAGTGCTTTATGTTGTTGAATAGAGATGCAGATGCTCCTGATACTTGAATAAACGAGCTTGAAGGTACCATCGATGGGTTCGCTCGTTCTCGTCGGCTGGTCTGGGGGCGGCTCTCGATTGGGCGGTCAGAAGGGTTATGCGTGACAGTCGGGCTTGCTATTTCGTAGAAGCCTCGTTCTGGTCTTAGCGGTGCCGTTTTGAGAGGCGCAGATATTTCTTCCGTACTTTCTGAGACCTTGAGTAGGGTCGCATTAGACGGGCGACGCAGGCCCGCGCTCCTGGGACCAGAGCCATCATCTACTCTGATAGAACGCGTGCGGGAAAGTAAATTCGCGAATCTTGGTTTGCTTTTCTTCAGGGTGTGTCCTTGCAGCACGTGCTCACTGGTGTGCCTGCTATCATCTATCCCATGTCCATTTGGAGTATCACCCCGAACATCTTCCGCTCTCTCTTTAGCTGCTCGAGAGGCGGCTTCTAGCAGGTCAGACGTTGAACCATTCTTTCGTAGGGTGTGATGAGATCGGTCACGAGAGTTTCCACGGCTTTTCGATGCTTGTTCCGCTGAAAGACCCGAACTGTCTGAGTTACTGATCTTGTGGGACGACTTGGAAGCTTTCAGGTTGGCAAAGAATGACCGTGATGGGTCACGGTTATGTTTAGGATTTTCCTTGGGTGATGGCGGATACTGAGGCATCGCCGTGAAATTCGGCGTGGGCGGCTCTGCTGCTTCATAAGGAGAGAGTGGAGCTGTCGTAGAGGAACCTGTCCTTGAACGTGACGTGACCGGCCGTATAGTCGGTTCGTGGCTGATGGATCGGGGGGATGATGGGGAGGATTTTGGCGAACGAGGAGTGAGAGGGCTGAGCGTTGATTCTGGTTTTAAAGCATCAGCACTCTTTGATGCTGGATTTTGCATGCCTTTGTTGAACGTGGTAGTTGCGAGTTCCAAGGTCGGTGCTCTGTTTGATTTTGGAGGCATTTTGAATGATTTTCAATCGGCGCAGCCAAGATAAAATGTTCGCCTCTCAAAAAGATGAACCCAACACCGCGCTTGGGTTCGCTTGGGTCGCTCAAAAGACAGGGGAAAAAGGGGGGTTCGTCCGCCAAAATCAAAGCAACAATGGGCGGCGTTTCAGCGAGGTCGATTCCGAGAGCCGCGTATAAATGGGGGAAATAAGTCTCTGGTGCTTCTAAATCAAAGAGCAATAGTGTCAGCAGACAGGAAGGTCTCAGCGATTGACAAAGTTTTGACTATTCACTATGTCAAATCAATCCATGACCATGGTGTCTCCAACCACATAGGATAGAAGGATATAACGACAAGGAGGCTCATATTACCCACACCCCGTTCGCTGGTCAGGGATCGATTTGATCGTGAAGAAGAATCAAAAGAAAAACAGAATAAAAACAAAGTCATGGATGCACTTTGGTACACGTAGTCTCCCAACAAACAAAGAAGGGTACGAAGCAAAAAGACCAAAACAACACGTACCAAGTTTGGCCTGTCATTTTACTTTCGTCGCTGTCCCAAATCAATTATTGCCACCTCTCCCTCGTGTCAAACACAGTCTGCTCAGATGCTGGTTTTTGGGTCGAACGATTGGTGTGGCATAGAGAAGTGGCTGTGTAGTCGGTGAAGGAACGAATAATATAATGCTTCAATGACGGGTTCGACGATGGAGTGATCGAATCGCATGTATGTAGCTAGGCCTTTGCCCCTCTTAGACCCCCGTAAATGCTCGAGCAGGCCGTCAAAAGTCGAATAAAACGGCAGGCAAAACGAATCGCGATATAGAGTGTGCGTGTGAGCAATGAATTGACACGCAGAGCTGAGTGATAGCGGTATGACGACGGGGGTTTCTCCGTGTCCTGTCGCGACGAAGGGGGGAGGATGATGATGATGATGAATCACAAACGAACGATTCTGATGTTGGCTGACGAGTGTTCTCCGAGCGTTATTTTTCTTAGGCTGGGCTATGAGTGTTAGACGCCAGACCCGCACAGACAGTGCATTCCTACGGAGTAATAGGCGGTGGCGTACCTTTGCAATGCAGGCACGGGCGTGGAAGTAGTATCGAAGCCAAGAACGGCGTACTTATGCAGTCGCACTGTTGTGGCAATAGACCAGCACGTTCGCTATAAAATGGATGGAAGGATTGTCATGATAAATTGGCAATGCGAGAGACGGAGAAAGGAGAAGAAGGTTGAAGGAAGCACGCTAGCAAGGCAAGCGGGTGCTTGCCAGGGGGAGGGGGGCAGGCACCACTGAAAGGGGAAAGGAATGCCAGATAATTCTGGCACTAAACTAAAACACGCTAAATAATTGTATTCTTGCCTTGACGGTAAGAGTCCATGCCAAGCGGGACTCGGAGAAGACAAGAAGGAAAGCTCGTATCGCAGAGCCATGGCTCGAGCCTTTACAGCTGTCAATGGAACTTCAAACGATGCCAGGACACGCGAGCTGCCATTTGCCGAGAACAGCGTGGTGGATGCAGGGGTTGAGGGGGCCTACACTTAATTTATATGGAGCACCGAGTCCAACATCCACATGAGAATTTCGATAGTATACGGAGTATAGAAACATAGAAAAACACACTGCGCAGTAAGTGCTAAATGACGATAGGCCCTCACTCGCGAGCCGATCATTCCTTGGCCATAGCATTTATCCAACACAGCGCACTGCCATGTAACTAGAGCCGGATAATATTTGTATTAATTTATGATCGTTTATGATTCTTTCAGGAACGGAAGATGGAGTACGTAATACGACTCTGCTGCACTAGTCCGGATTGGGTATCGCTGGACCCGCCTGTCCATTAAAAGCTCGCGTTAAGATCGCGCTAGGCCCAAGCCAGTCTAGTCCACTGACGTACACCGACTATGGCGAGTTCAGCCAATCAGCTCGAGTGCTTCCTACGCCCGATGAACGACGAACAGTATATTACTATATGTCGAAAAAAATTCCATTTTGATTCTGATTGTCTGATTAGCAAAGCAATACCCTTGTATTTCTCTCCGTTCTCATTATCAAACTCCACTCTGTTCTATAAGGCTGTGAGCAAGCCCATGGTTCGAGAGAAATAAAGAGCTCCGCCTTGAACCGAGTTGACAATTTGTTAAGCCGCCCCCCCTCCACCTTCCATATCTACGTAATAGTCCTTGGCGGCTTTCGTCATAATCATATTCTTCTCGGATGCAATTATTTCAGTGATGAAATTGGAACTGAAAGATTTGGTTGGTATTCGTGGCTTATCGTTTCATGAATAACGGCATCTAAATGACTTAACTGATTCTCCTTAGTTGACTAGTTAGGTAACTAAATTTAGCTACATTAGGTAACAGACCAAGAGTCCTGGGGCCAAGATTTCTTATCTCCTTCTACCCCTTCAACCTGGTGTTTGCCGTAGACTGTAGTCCGTACTCGTTGCTGCCAGCCAAAAGAAGTCAAGTGATTGACAACTCCGATTAGCATTGATAGGCGTTGATCAAGGGGGCAAAGCCTCAAGATGATGGCATGGCTGGCCATATGGAGTATCGATATGCATACAAAAAGGGCGACATTGCACTGTATCAGCTGGCTCCACTTGTTCTGAAACATGGCTGATGAAACTGTTTCTCCACGAGCGAACTCGAGTCTTTGATTGGCATAACCCGTTCGACTGGTCATTCATACACTGGTTACTATTCGATGTTATGCAAAACAATTCAAACGATCATTTCTTTACCGAGCCTGCCTGAATCAGGGTATTAGTACTGATTTTTGCTAGCGCATAATAGTTCGTCCCCAAACTCAAAGTGGGCCTAGCATGAGCACGTGCCATCATTGCCCGAGGGCTAACTAAACAGTGAAGGCCAAGGCTGAGGCGCGTTTTCTTTTGCAAGCCGACTAAAAATGTACATGAATGCATGTTGCGCAGATCCGAGCAAGCCTGCACTGTCACCCTACCCTTGGTTGCTCTATCCCTTCGCCCTACGGAGTACGGAGTACTTGTGTGATGCCAAGCTGCAACCCTAAGCAGCAGAGGCTGCACGCGCCGCACGGACTCTACATTCTTGGTGACTGGCGGACTCGCTTTGGCAACATACCGATTTGTGTGCGGATAGCCCCGGGGGCCAGGGGTCCAGGACCTAGGGTCCCATCCTGGAGCCGCCAGTGAAGTCCATCTACTACTTACTCTATTTATAAGTGTAGCGTTCGTGAGTTTAATCAAAAGCGTCTGTTTCATATTGGTTTTATGCTGAACTCCAAGCTGCCCTATGCTTTGCATGAAGGCCATGACCTAGTTTGGTGAGTTTGCCGTTCTAGACCCTCGCGCCATGATAGGAGTACGAATTTGTTTGAAGTTATGCACGTATGTTCCTGGCATATACTACGAGTTTCATCACCCCTTATGCGTGCATACATTCATTTGCATGTGATATCTGTAATGCTTGGTGGCTAGGATACTTGTATGACTGCAGCACTGAAACCAAGCATACTACCCCCCCTGATCCAGTTCATCTATTGTGTCAACTTTGTCAAGGACGTCTTTTCCTAATTTAGACTATAATTGGGCTAGTATTCATTCTATCATAATACCATGAAGCCGCCCTGGATTCGCATGAAATCAGGACTTACCTAGGTTCTTAGTATGGATGAGATTCACGCTCGATCTACGAAATAGATAGCTTTACATCGACTACCTCAAACAAAGATTTTACCAAAGAAAGTGCTTCAATTTGAGGTATCCCATGCTACAAATACTGCATATAATGTATATATCCTCGAAACGAAAGTTGATTGGGTGGTCTCTTGACTGTCATGTGACATATTGGAGAAGTCCTTGGCGGTACCCACTTTGTCTTTTCATGCACGAATTATGTTTTGGGTCGCTCTTCTCAACCACCACAACTGCACTCTGCTATAAAAAGAGGATAGATTTCAAAACACACCAGTGTTACTCGTCTCTTATCTCTCCTTAGCGTTCCCAGCTGGTGCACTATACTAGATAATGTCCCTGGTCTCGGGCCCTGGTAGGGGTGGAGGGTCAGGCAGCCAGGAAGCTTTATGCATAGACAAACATGTGGCTTACATTCAAAGTCTGAACACAGTGCGTTGCCGATGCCCGCATTTGTTTTGATATTACCTTCCAACACCAACAATTAAGATGACTGGGTCGTTGACAGCTGTTTAGCGCAGTGATGAGCTTGAGTACTGCTATACAGAACATCTTCGCATGAATGGCGTCTATTGGGGACTGACTCCATTGCATCTCATGAATTGTCCAAATGCGTTACCAAGAGATGAGACAATCGACTTTGTTCTGTCATGCCAGCATGAGAGTGGTGGGTTTGGCGCAGCACCTCTTCATGATGCCCATATGCTGTATACAGTCTCTGCTGTGCAGATTCTGGTCACTTTAGATGCTCTAGACGAGCTAGACAAACCAGGCCGCAGTGGGAAACAAAAGGTCGCATCATGTATGGTTTCCATCATTTCCCTACTTCCGTTCGCGCCTATTTGTGTTCTTTTTCCGCGCTTCCAGCTGATACTAAGTATTTGCAGTCATCGCCTCTTTACAAGATCCGGAATCTGGTGTGTTCAAAGGCGACGAATGGGGAGAGATGGACACCAGATTTTTGTACGGTGCTCTCCTCTCCCTATCCTTGCTGGGGAAGTTAGACTTGATTGATATCGACAAGGCTGTCTCTTATATCCAGAAATGTCTGAACCTGGACGGGGCATATGGTGTACGGCCTGGCGCTGAATCTCATTCAGGTCAAGTGCTGACGTGTGTGGCTGCCCTGGCTATTGCTGATCGGTTGGATCTAATTGATAAGAACCGACTGGGAACCTGGCTAAGCGAACGGCAGGTCGATGTAGGAGGACTTAATGGCCGACCTGAGAAGCTCGAAGATGTGTGCTATAGCTGGTGGGTAGCGGCAAGTCTAGCAATCATCGAACGCCTGGACTGGATTGATAAGCAGAAGCTTAAAGCATTTATCTTGCGCTGTCAGGTAAGACCTCGTTTGCATCGGGCAGAGAAACATCGACTAACCGGCAGCAGGATCCCGATCGAGGTGGACTGTCCGATAGACCAGGAAATGTGGTTGATGTATTCCATACCCATTTTGGTATTGCTGGCCTGAGTCTGCTGGGCTACTCAGGCCTCAAACAGATTGATCCTGTATAGTAAGTTCAGTCGCTGCTGGGAACCGCGAGTCTCGCTAACGACACGGAAACAGTTGTATGCCTAAGGAGATAATAGATAAGTGGTTTGGGAAATAGAAATTGTTGATACCTGACATTAAGCGAGTTCTCTGGGTTGCACTATGCTGGAAATAAGGTCACCATACCGAGTGCACAGCTGCTCACCCTCTTGCTATCTAATAACCCACTTCTTACCACACTTTGGACGATGGGATACAAAGCAAGAGAAGAACAATCGATCTGCTATATTGTCGTATTGTATGTGCTTGATTATGCCCAAGGGCAGAATAGTCTGCGCATTTATATGTGGCAGTACATGTTGTGCTTATTGATAGCACCTAGGTAGAGAAATCGAATCAAGTGACTTGGAAGGCCGTTCTTGCCGCGGGCCACCTTCCCTGTTCGCTGCTGCCCGTCGTGCCTCTCTTCGAATACCCTCACATCGTCCGTTCTTTCTTCCCTCCAATATTCTGTCTGATCTCAACTACTTCTTCCATCATTTGGCCTGGCCATTGCCCGATTTTATACCCCATAGAAAACCTACCTCCTAGCTACCTTGCGGTAGATTGGACCAGTGGAAACCACTGACCGTTCTGTTTTGTCCTTGCCTTGATTTCCTGTCGACCAGCTGCACCTGGTAACTGTAACTTCCTATTTTACTGTCATTCACGAGGGTCTTTCACGCGCTGAAAGAACGCCCTGATCATCCATGATGGATGCAACTTCTCTTTCCTGCAGTATCTGCAACAAGAAACCTCAATTCAGCGACTTATCCCATCTCTTAACCCATATCTCCTCAAAGGCACACTTAGCCAACTATTTCAAGCTTCAGGTTAGAAGCCACCATGACCCGAGATCAAACGAGACTTTGATTCAATACGATCAATGGTATGAAGAGAACGGCCTTGCCAGACTACTGTCCGACCGCATGGCTTCGGCCTCTAGGACAAGCAGGAGGCGACGCAGTAACAGATCGTTTGAGACGGAACTAGGCAAGTCCAATAGCTCTTTCAGCAATACTCGCTAGTTTGTCGGAACTGGACTGATTGTTGGAAAGATATCCCATCGAAATTACCCTTTCATATTCCTGAAGACAAAATCGATCCTCGTCTATCCGACTGCCGACAACTCCTGACCCCTGGTGATCACATTAAAAGCGAAGTCCTTTCACCAGCGAGTCTATCAGACCAATATGAACGACCTTTTCCCAAAGTCGAGGCACAGTCGCCTCAATGGTCAGAAGACGCAGGCACTAACGGTGTTGGCCTTGTTGAGAGTACAAGCAACTCACTAGAGGAAAGATACAATCCATTCTTGCTCACCGCTCGTCCCAAAACACCAACTATAATATCCGAAAACACTCAACTCTCTGGTTCCGGTTTTGAGATTAGCGAGGAAGGAAAAGTTGATGAAATGTCTAGACTGAAAGGCGTGCAATGGCCAGGCATGAATATTTTCGATGCGGCATCAGATGTCATGAAGCGACAGAGGAACCAGAAAAAGGACGCAAGCACTTTCAAAGCAATGGAAGCAGCTTCTTGCGCTACCGAGCCAAATGAGATGGTCTTTTCTCCTTCTGGCACACTGAGGAGGGAACGTGAAATCACTGGGTTTGTCGAGGGGGAGGAGGATCTCTTGCCTGGAGAGTGGAGCATTCCAAAGCATCGTCGAGAACGTCGAGAGCGCCGTAATCACGATACTTCTACGGCTCGCAGTGGACAGGGCATTCAACGTGTTGCATTATCTGTGACGGATCCCAATCGTTCTGTTCTGGGAAGTCGAGTAGCGAAAAGGGAACTGCCAAAGCAACACTCATTAGAAGAGCACAGGCGTCGAGACTACCCGCTTCATACAGCTTCTTGCAAACCTCATAGTCACGGACTTTCTCACGGTCATTGTTATCCTGCTGACGATGATGATGTCGATTTGCAGCTTTCGGTGGGCACTACTGGCCGAAACCGCGCGTCCCGTGTACACATTTTCAAAGACGATGACTCCGCCGCAGCAAAACCAAAGATCAACTCTCCTATTCCTGATATTGTGGAGAATAAAACACCGTGTGATGAACAATCTACTCTATCGTATCATCAACGAATAGCTGGCTCAGTTCATTCTATGTTGGCGGCGAATGATCCAGAAAGGCTTTCACCGTTATCGAATAACACTAGTTCAGTACCTGCACACAATTACTCCCACAATCGTGTAAGTGCTGCGCGGGAGTTGTCTAGGAACATTGATGGTATATATCTTGTCGACAACTCGCTCGGACCAACTCATCGAGTTCCTTATGATCCGCTTGTTGGGGGCAATGTGCTTCACTATCGATGGGACTGGAATGCTTCCGACCCAGCACGAGGCGGCAATGATGTTGATGATCCTGTGCTCGGCGGTGGCATGTTTTACAACCGCGCAGCATCTTCTGACACTACGATCTACCAAGATGAAAACGAGAATAAAAGCTGTCTCTGGCTCGATGGTTATAGCCGTTAATTGTCAGTCAGTCAACAACAAAATCCCTATTTATGGTGTTACGCATTGCAACACCTTCCTCTTATAAAACACAGCCGAATCAATATCGTGCACACAGCTACATTTGATTCTAGTTCCACCGTCTTGCTTCTTTCAATTTATATACAGGCCCTCACACATGGAGTTTATGCGAAAGGTTTATCTCGATGATCCGTCTCTCATTGTTATGTTTGAATTCTGATATTAGGTCACAACAGACCTGGCATGGAGTTTCTCTTGGTCAAGAAGAACACACGATTATTTTATATCCTTTGCAACGTATTATATGTATTTATTATGCAATTAATTAATCAATAGAAGTTTGTATTCAGTTTCAACTCGTAGGTATCTTCGAGCTGCTTCTTCCCTGCTCCCTGTAATATTGCTTATGTAAGTGGGCAATTAAACCCAGAAAGGACGGCGCGTCACGCGTCAAGCTTGTCCGCTTCCTTCTCCTTAGATGAGCACCCAAACTCAACAGCACGCATTATCTCGGTGCTTGATCAAAAGTTACCCCCGACTGTGCGTTGCTACATCCGATCAATCGTGTCTGATGCCGTAAGCAGTGTAAAGATCGGTACAAGGCATGTATTCCACACCCGAACCCGCTCATTTGCTATTCCATCGCCACCATTGAACGAACTTTCTTGGATATATAGCTAACTAGGAATTGCAAACGCTGGCAGCAAACATGCCAACCATGTCTTCCCAGTCCTCGCCTCCGTCCTCGTCGCCCGCATTGAAGCGCAAACAACAGACTATATCTAGTTTTTTCACAAAAAAGCCCTCTCCAAATGGCCAGAAACCTTCCAGTCAAGCAGTTGTCCAAGGAGTTATCCAAGAGAAAAACGAACAACAAGGGAAGAACATTCCCTCTGGAAAAGAGAATGCTGTCTTCGTGGGCAAATCATTTAGTCGCATAGAAGATGGACAACGCAAAGACGATGACGATGATGATATTATTTTGCCGGCTCCAAAACGAGCCAAGATGGGCGACGCCGGAAAATCTACTCCTACAGAGCCCCGAGCAGACGGCGACATCCTACAATCTTCACAACGGACGGAAAGGTTTAAGTTCTCGAGCTCACAAGCGGTAAATGAGAATGAGCAGCAGGGCGGGGACGACGAACATTCCCGGAAGGAAAAAGAGAAAATGCACCAGAAATTCGTCAGGAAATTAGGTGGACCAGATTGTCTCGTCGGTATTGGCAAATCTGCCGCCAATGAAGACGAAACTGCAGCAGGTGCAGAAGATGCGGAAGACGACGAGGAGCCCGTTCCTGCACCGACGACCAAAGGAAGGCAGTCAAAGAAATCCGGCTCGAAACTCACGCCAATGGAAAAACAGGTCATTGAAATAAAACGGAAACACATGGATACTTTACTCATTGTGGAAGTTGGTTACAAGTTTCGATTCTTCGGTGAAGATGCAAGAACCGCCGCGAAGGAATTGAGTATTGTGTGTATACCGGGGAAGATGCGTTTTGATGAACATCCGTCCGAGGCGCATTTGGAGCGATTCGCTTCAGCAAGTATACCAGTTCACCGTTTGCATGTCCATGTAAAACGGCTGGTCACTGCTGGACACAAGGTCGGCGTGGTCCGACAGCTGGAGACTGCGGCACTCAAGGCTGCTGGAGATAATCGGAATGCCCCCTTTGTCCGCAAACTTACGAATGTCTATACCAAAGGAACTTATATTGACGATGCAGAAGGCTTGTCAGCACCAGCAGTGGCGTCCATGGGTGCTACACCAGCAACTGGATATCTTCTCTGCATTACCGAGTCAAATACTAGTGGGAGTGATGAGCGCGTACACGTGGGTATTGTTGCCGTCCAGCCAGCAACGGGAGATATCATCTATGACGAGTTCGAAGATGGCTTCATGAGAGGTGAAATCGAGACTCGATTGCTTCATATAGCTCCTTGTGAGATACTTATAGTTGGTGAACTGACGAAAGCTACCGAGAAATTGGTGAAACAACTCTCGAGTAGCAAAATGAATGTCTTTGGCGACAAAGTTCGAGTTGAAAGAGCACCACGATCCAGAACAGCGGCGGTAGAATCACACAGTCGCGTTTCGACTTTCTATGCCGACAAATTGAAGTCGACAGAGAATGCAGATGATGGTAAAGCTAGTGCACTCCTAGAAAAGGTTTTACAACTACCTGATCAAGTCACAATTTGCCTTTCTTCGATGATTGACCACCTGTCTGAGTACGGCCTGGAGCATGTATTCGACCTGACTAAGTATTTCCAGTCGTTTTCTGCACGGTCTCACATGCTTTTAAACGGCAACACATTGACAAGCCTAGAGATCTACCAGAATCAGACTGATTATTCTAGCAAGGGCAGCTTATTTTGGACAATGGACCGGACTCGAACTCGCTTTGGCCAAAGAATGCTTCGTAAATGGGTAGGGAGACCGCTTCTGGACAAAAGCCAGCTCGAAGAACGTGTTGGTGCTGTGGAGGAACTGTTGAACTCGGAACAGAACGCCCTTACTGATAGGCTGAAGGATTTATTGTCCAAAGTCAAAAGTGATCTGGAGAGGAGCTTGATCCGTATTTACTACGGTAAATGTACACGGCCAGAGCTTCTTACTGTCCTCCAGACCCTACAACTGATCGCAAACTCGTTTTCGCATATTAATTCCCCTGCTGACACTGGATTTGAATCGACAATTATCAGCGAAGCTGTCGCTAAACTCCCTACCATTCGGGAAGATGTTGTCATGTTCCTTGACAAAATCAACATGCATGCTGCAAAGAACGATGACAAATACGAGTTTTTTCGTGAGTCAGAAGAGTCGGATGATATTACGGAACAAAAATTGGGTATTGCAAGTGTCGAACATGATCTGGAGCAACATCGTGATGTCGCCGCGGAAGTGATGGGGAAAAAGAAAGTGGACTATGTCACTTCATCTGGTATTGAATATCTGATTGAAGTTGAAAACAACTCGCCGCAATTCAAACGTGTCCCTGCCTCGTGGGCCAAGATCAGTGGAACGAAAAAGCTCTCTCGGTTTCATACTCCTGATGTGATAAAGCTAATTAGACAGCGAGACCAGCATAAGGAAGCACTTGCAGCTGCCTGCGACAAGGAGTATATGAGGTTATTAGCTGAGATATCGAGTAAATATCAGTCATTCCGAGATTGCATTCAGTCCTTAGCGTTGCTTGACTGCTTGTTTTCCCTTGCCGCCGTTGCCAGCCAGCCGGGATACACGAAGCCTCAATACACTGATCAAACACGCATCGTGGTTGAACAGGGTCGGCACCCAATGGTCGAGCAGCTTTTACTGGATAGCTACGTTCCAAATGATACACACCTCGACTCGGACCAAACTCGAGCGCTGCTTGTGACCGGTCCCAATATGGGTGGAAAATCTAGCTACGTCCGACAGGTAGCGTTGATAGCAATCATGGGTCAGATTGGTTCCTATGTGCCAGCGAAATCAGCTACCTTGGGCATGCTGGACGCTGTTTTCACTCGCATGGGTGCATTTGACAACATGCTGACAGGGGAGTCAACGTTCATGGTTGAACTATCCGAGACTGCAGATATCCTAAAGCAAGCGACGTCTCGTTCTCTAGTCATTCTCGATGAACTAGGTCGAGGCACATCTACCCATGACGGTGTTGCTATTGCACAGGCTATTTTGGATCACATGGTCCGCACGATTCGCAGTTTGACCTTGTTCATCACACACTACCAGAACCTCTCAGCGATGGCCAAGTCATTTCCGAACCACGAGCTTCGCAATGTCCACATGCGATTCACTGAGTCTGGAGATCGGAACGACGAGGAGATAACTTTCCTGTACGAGGTTGGAGAAGGGGTAGCACATCGTAGTTACGGACTAAATGTGGCACGCTTGGCTAACCTTCCTCCGTCCGTACTAGACTTGGCTAGACAGAAGAGCAGTGAGTTGGAGGAGAAGATCAGGCGAAAAAGACTTGTGAATGCCGCTAAGAATGTTGAAAGTATCCTAACCAAGGAATCCTCGGCGGTTAATGATGGCGGAGCAGAGCAGGATTTGATCATTGAGAAGCTTATTGGCTTCGCCGAGCAGCTTTGACAGAAATCTTTTTACATGTGATGGCTATGGCTCTGGTTACCGGCAGGTACCCAATGTCTCGATGAGGGAGGAGGGGTTCTGGGGCTTGTATGTACATACATGATTGGATAAAATAATAACTAAGCCGCTGTTGTGTATTTTGCGCCTGTCTATGACAATTTGGATAACGAAGAACATTCTACTAGGCTCACAGCCCAGAGCATTTTATACGCCGGCAGACATAGCGGGGTGTACTATTTTGCCATCATCCATCGATGCTCGACAGACTATTAAGCGCCGAGACAATATGGATAGCGTGCAGACCAAAGCGTCACACTGCGCCAGCTGTGTGATGAGATAATATGCATTTCCGGTAACCACGAACTACTATATCTTTTTCGAAGCGTCGGGAATTCATTAGCTCGATTTTCCAGTGTGACTGTCACTTCACTATGGGCGCTAAGCCGGGGTGTGCTCGATTGGCGAGGCTGGTTGGTAACCTGCATGACCAGGTTAGCGCTGAGGTTCCTGTTAGGGCAAGGGCAGAAGACATCCCCCATATTATTGGTGTGTGTTTATTTCTTGGAGATAAAGGAGAGATTAAAACTCGAGAAAGGAGTAACTCTGGTGGCGAGTCGTTGAGGGAAAAGAAATGACTCTGCGGATATACTACCATGCCAACAGAGCCAATCATTCATAAAGCTCGACGAAGAGAGCGAGGCTACGAAGCTTGATGAGGGATATCGTGTCTCTACAAGTGCCAAAATCCTCTAATGGCGAGAGGGTTTCGTACAGCTGCAAAAGAGGGGTAGTTAGGGTTACCGGCTCTCGGCTATTGGATCAACCAGCTTCACTGAACCTGCCGATGCCGGATGGACAGACTCTCCTGTAGGGATTGAGATGCCTCGATATTATCCCGAATAGTCACCATAACAACAAGCGATGCAAAGTCTCCAGCCAAAGCTGTACGACGGCGAGCAGCTGGACGAAGTCGCCGGCTTCCCCACGCTGTATAACTTCTTCGCAGGCGATCCGCAGAAGCCACTGGTCGTATTCATTCCTGGCAATGTGCATAACGCTCGGGTCGCATACGGTGGGCACCAGGGCTATGAACCAAGGGATTTTCTGGCGTACTGGCTGAACAGCCATGGCCACGGCCTGTTGGCGATTTCATATCCCCTGGAGAGCGAGCCCACAATCATGCCGGCGACTGCGCCGCATTTCCGGACCCGCGACTGGGGGAAGCAAGCCGCAGAGGTCACGCATAGAATTATTAAACAGCACGGCCTCTCCAATCAGGTGGTGCTTACAGCATGGAGCATGGGCGGCAGGATAGTGATGCCGTTCAGTGCGGCGGCGCAGTCCCTTGGAATCGACGTGGTCTTGTTTGTGCCTCTCGCGGCCACCCCGGGCATCTATGGCTTACGACCCCCTAAGCGAGAGACTAATAGCACGGCGGCTGGCTACGCAGAGCTGTCAAATGTGCTCGGATCATTTGCTAGACAGGTGCAAGAACAAGGACAACTATGGAATGGCGGACGAGTCATCGTGCCTGATGAGATTTACTTGAGCGAATATTGCGGAGCCACGCCCGTGAGTTTATCGGGATGTCACCTGAGCTATGACAGCGATAGTCGCGGTTTCGTGCAAGATGACTTGACGTCAACGGAGGATGCAGCTGTGGACCAGGTCCAGCATTGTCCCATGATTGTTGCATTAACAGGGAACAGTCCCCTAGACGCCCGGCATGTCTTTACCGACCAGGCGACGTGGAGCTTTGTGTTGACGCGCAAATTGATGCACGAGATTGAAGATCACGGCTTAAACAAGATTGTGGGGAATGGCACCTGGGATAAGTTGATTGAGATGGTGCATTCTGTGCCGACACACATATCGTATTCTATTCCTGGTAACCATTTCTTCTTCCTCGGCGAGTTTGGCGCTCGCGAGACAGCAGCAGCTATCGTGAAGTACCTGGAGAATGCCAGTGCATTCAGACGTGATTTCGAGTCCTTGTTGAGGGGAGAAGCTTAGTGTGATCAGTTCCAATCGAGAGAATCAATAGGTAGATTCTAAGCGCTGAGGATGATACCCACCCACTTTGGCGTTTTCTGTCCAAGCCTTCTGCATTAGATTTAACGAATTGAAAACAAGCCTGTTCAGAACGTCAAACTATTGGCCCTGGTCAGATAGCCGCCGAGCTACGAGGGATAATTAGTGTAGTTCGGTGGCGTGTCAGTGCCATCCCTGCCCAGCGCTTAAGTATCAACTATCAACCATCACCTCGGACTAACCCGATTAGGCAATGAGGGCTATTTTCGTCCTCTCTCTGCCTCGCCCTTTCGTTTATAACCCCTAATCATCCCAAGTGCAATGTTGGGGAAAAAAAATTCCCAAGACAGCCAAAGGAAACACAAACCGCATCCCCAAATGAGGCTGCACACAATCATCGCGGCGGCAAGGGTCCGCAAACAAAGGCAGTCCCTCCGCACCTGTGAGGCATGCCTGAGAAGAAGAAGGCCATGCACTCATATTCTGAGTTCGGAACTTAATATGGACAGCATCTCGGACACTTCCAACGTTTCTGTGGCCTCGCCTCTGTCTTCTGCTCAACCTCAATCCGGGAATGGCACCGAGATGATTGCGAGTTCAAGTTCCAACACACAAGAGGCATCCCCCGAAGACAATTCGCATGCTTCCAGACCGGCTACAGGAGATTTAAACCTAGAGAGCGCCTACCAAACCGTTAGCAGCTCCAAGCCAGCTACACAGAGCACTGGAACCTGGCTCGTCGAAAATCTGAAAGCCAGCGGAACCCCCAAACGAGTGAGTGGTGACGCCATTATGCCCGAAGGAATCTTCTCCAACACAAATTCAGCTACTCAGAAATTGTTGGCCTCGCTTCTTGAAGAAGAATGCTTTTCCGAGCTTCCTTCCGAGCAACCTCTTTCCAAACTCCTGACTTATTACGCAGAGGAAGTATATCCTGTATTCCCAATCGTCAACATCAAGTCGTTCGAGACCGATATTGACCGCAACTCCAAAATCTTACTTTCACAAGCTATGTGTTTGATTGCCTCAATGAGCCCTCAGTGTACAGAGTTTTTATATCTCCGCGGCAGGGATGATTTACTACTGGACCCTCGATTATTCGCAAACCGTCTCTTCTGCGCCATGCGCTGTGTCATTGATGTTGGCACGATAACAAATAAAATGGTGCAGCTCCAGGCGTTGGGTGCATTATCACTTTACAGCGAAGGCCAGGAAGGCCCTACATTAGCGGCACAGTTTTGTGCCAAGATGATACAGCTTGTCCAAACACTTGGCCTTCATGTTCAGATGGAGAATAAGCATGAAGAGGAGCATGCGGTGACTGCTCTCTGTTGTGCCTGGGCTATAGACCGAATGAACGCAGCAATCCATGGGCGGCCGGTCTCGATGCACGAACGAGATATAGGCAGAGACTTTAATGAGTGCATCGAAGCTCAGAGTCCTGCTTTCAGACTACTATTAAGAGTCGTTTCTCAACTCAACCAAGTCATAGACTTGTATCGTCCGCAGAAGAACACGAAGCCCGCAGAGACTGAATTTATCTGTCCTCGGTTTGAGGATCTTGTGATATCGGCCCATGGTGCTAACCTGGAGGATAAGTTCCTCAGTAAGTATAATCGACTCTCCCTCTTCTTCCTATCCTAGGCCTTGTGTTGATACCTGTCAGATACAATTGAGGTGCTGTACCTTGCAGTTGTTATTGTCTCATGCCGAAACAGAGAGAAGCCGACACATAATCGCGCACGACAGCTTCTTGCAGCGTCCAGAATCACCTCTCTTGTACGACAGGAATACGGAAATGAGCTCATGATATTCTCATTTGTCCCATATGCTGTATCGCTATCACTCAGTATTTACTACAAGCAGATGCGGTACAACAAGGTACCATTGTACCGACAACGTGCACGATCAGAGCTGCAATCGACCTGTGATCTACTAGACCAACTATCAGAACACTTTTACATCTCTTACATGATGGCCAAAGTTGGGCGAGCAACATTAGCAGAAATGGATCGAGCCCAAGACAGGAAGAATCTCACCGAGGTTTCTCCAAACATGTCTTCGCAGCCACCGCCATATTCTGAAATCAATCAACCTTATGACCCCGAAGTGAGCTGTAGTGCTGTCGACAATGGTGTCGCGAACTCAGGGTACGTTGATATATTTGATTTGTTCGATGCTCGTTTCGAATTGCAGGGTGTCGATGCCGTTTTCCAGAGTGGTCTTGATTTGCGCATGCCGAGATTTCCCTCGCCTTATATCGATCGCCTAATCATACCACGCAAGTAATGTGTTTTGGCAGTTATCCGAATTCTCTATTACTTTCTTTTCCTTTTTTGGGTCATGTTCTGCTTTTCTTTTATGTTTGTTTTGAGCTCTGCAATGAGATAGGGAAATTGTAATGCTGTTGGTGACACGGAGAATAAATTGCCTATTTAGGTAATATTTACTACTCTTGTCAGAAGATTGCCCCGTTGAGTATTTATCTAATGAGTCACGGTCTTTATACTTACAATTAATCGATTGCCTTTGATTCGATAAGCCTTTATTTAATATCTATACGCTGGTTGATGCAGATAAGACGTCAACCTGTGAAAAATGTGCCAAGTTGATCATATATAAGTTGATTGATTTGATTTCTTCTATAAATCATGCTGAATCGAAAGTATGAGAGTATACAAGATAGTCCTCTGAGCATCTAGGTATCGACAGCTGGTCTTCAAGGCAACTCACTAATAGGAATAACGGAAAGACTGGTCCTCCTTGTCGGTCATGTCGATGCCTTCGGAGTCAATGACGGCACCGCCGCTCGACTGTTCGCGGTCCCGCCGAGCATTGTCCCTAGAGCACACATACCAGTAGCCGGAGATGGCAACGAACAGCAAACACCAGATGACGATGTCTAGGATGACGCCGGCTAGGTATCGGGGAGCCTTCGTCCATGCTTGCGGTCCCGCGATGCATCCAACACAGTAGCCGATGAAGAAAAAGGTATTCACCATCGCACGCTTGGTGTTGCCCTTGACGTTGGACGCGCTCAAACTAAGAATAATAGTCATGATGTCGGAGATCAAGCTGGCCTGTCCGGTTGGAGGTGGTGAGGTTAGAAGAAGAGGTAGGTTTTGGTCCAGAACACGTGTCTTATTACTTACTAGCCACGAAGCGACGATAACTCCCCAACCCGCAGATATAGGAAGCTTTAACAGAAGTATGTTACCAATCAATGGCGGAATGATGAGAACCAGCACTACCGCACACCGGTTCTTTGGGAAGACTAAGCAGCCCAGAACGCTGATCCAAATGAACAAAATTTGAAGGGCTCCAGACGGGGAGCCGTACAAGAGGGTATCAAATTTGTCATATCCAATGTTCTTGATGACAAGCGAGGCGAACTATTTTATCAAGATTTAGCCATGGTCCCATACCACATCGTACCCATGAGGAAAGGAGAGCCTACGGTGAGGGGAGAAGAATTCAGCGTCACGAGCAGCCCGAACGCAAAGACAAACCATGACTTGATATCCAACAGGCCCTCTTTGAATTGGCTTATAGAGAAGTTGCTACGATCTCCACCCTCTCGGTCTGCAGCCATACGGGCGATGAGGATCTCCTTCTCGCGCGGTGACAAAAACCAGGCGTCACTGACTCCATTGGGGACGATGAAGAAGAACACTGCGCCGAAAAAGGTTGTCATCGCGCCGCAGATGAGGAAGAGAACCCGCCAGGGCTGCAGGCTGAGACTGCCGTTCTTGCCGACGCCGTACATGAGCAGTGAGCCCACAACTTGGGCTAATCCGTTCATGGTGACCCAGATCCTGTTTTTATTTTTATACTCAGTTTAGAGGAAGAAAGGCGAAGGACGGCCAAAAAGAGAGAGGGAAAAAAAAAAAAAAAGACGAGACTAACCCGACACGAATAGGATGTTCACTCTTGCGGTACCAGATGCTGGTTATCGTGACAAAGGCAGGAGAGACAGCACCCTCGGCGAATCCCAGTATGAATCGAACGGTGGCAAAGCCCGCAAAATTCTGCGGTGCAGCAAGACACATGCATATACCGCCCCAGACGAAGCTACGACAGTCAATAAGGGAAGCTCCTTAGACGGGGCATACAGAGAGATGACTGACACAGTAGCCCCAACGAATTTCGCCAGCGGAAGTCGACTCATCAGATAGATAAAAGGATACTCGGAGACCAGCTGGCCTGGTGAAGGCAATGAATTCAGTCAGCACACGCATGAAGCAGGTCGGGACTTCGACATTTTGACCCACCGAAATAAAAGATGGACGAGGTCCAGGAATACTGCCGTCCTTCCAGTTTCAGGTCGGAAATGAGGCCGAAGACTGATGCATAGCTGAGACTTTGCTTGTCGAGATCTGTGCGAGACACGTTAGCCCGTGACCAGCGCAGAGGTTCAAGCTCTACCCAACATACATTGGAGGAAGAAGACCCAGCACATCTATTGCATGTCAGTCCAATGGAAGCTTCTCTCTCGGGACATCAGTATGAATCATTATTACCATGGGCAGAATCACCAAGTCCAGCTTGCGGACAACCCTCCTCTCCTCTTCCGGAGTGTATGAGCAGGTTTCCACATAGCATCCATCGGCCACCTGGGTGTCCGACAGCGCGTGGTCCTTTTTCTCGAGCGTGTTTGAGGTATCCATGTCGCGATCTGACGAGGGAGGGAGATAGCGGACCACCGTTCAGGAGCTGTCGGACAAAGGGTCTTATATAAAGACATGGTAAGCAAGCCCTCCACGACGTCAAGTTAACCTTATCAGACACTTGCATTCGTTTCGCGATAACGGGAACAGGGCTGCGGACGGGTACACGTACCCGTCTGTAGGCACGCGTGCCGACGATGCCGTCAGATCCACTGCTCATGAATACATCTTACTTTGCGACAGATGATAAGATAAATCAATACTAGCAAGTCCCGGCACAGGAGCCAAAGTCATTGAACTCCCTACAACCACCATGGTGACAAAGGATTTCCTCAAGCCCTGGAAGCGAAGTCCTGCCCGCCGGTACATCTTCCGGCACGCCAACGTGGTCGATCCTGTAGATGGCTCAATCCGCGAGAATGCGACGGTTATTCTACGCCATGGCGTGGTTGAATCGGTGACTGAGACAAGCTCGACGGACGACTACGGTGATTTAGCGGCAGGCGCAATTGTCATCGACGCTCGTGGCCGCTATCTGTGTCCTGGACTCATCGACGCCCATGTCCATCTCACGTCGACTCCCGGTGGCAGGGGACTAGCAGATAGCATCAAGATGGCCCCCGACCGCTCGAAGATGCGCCAGCCATTTGTCTGCCAGCAGATGTTGCGGCGAGGCTTCACTTCAGCCCGGGATTGCGGAGGCGCGACCCTAGCCTTAAAGGAAGCCATTGCCGACGGTGTGTTCCCAGGTCCTCGCCTGTTTATCGCTGGACATGCGTTGAGCCAAACGGGCGGCCATTCGGATTTCCGCTCGGCAGATGATACGCACGAATGCTGTGGCGGGCATATTACGGGACTGGGCCGCCTGGTCGACGGCGTGGCCGAGTGCATGAAGTATGCTCGCGAGGAGCTTCGAATGGGCGCTGATTTCATCAAGATCATGACCGGGGGAGGGGTGGCCAGTCCAACCGACGCGCTGGAGAACCTGCAGTTCACCACGGAGGAGATCAAGGCCATCACCACCGTGGCGGCCAACAGTCGAACATATGTCACAGCGCATGCATACACGCCGGAATCCATTCGCCATGCCATCGACAACGGCGTGCTGGGCATCGAGCACGGCAATCTCCTAGATGAACCTACGGCCGCTCTCATGGCAGAAAAAGGCGTGTTTCTTACCCCAACCTTGATCACATACTCGGAAATGTCCTCGCCTGAATGGGAAGGTTTTTTACCTCCGGAATCCGTGCAGAAAAACCAGCAGGTCCTTCAAGCAGGGCTCAAGTCACTGCAAATTGCCGTGGCCGCCGGCGTCACGATCTGCTTCGGGACCGATCTTCTTGGCCCTATGGGTGTCGCGCAGACCAAGGAGTTTTCCTTGCGGGCAAAGGTTCTGACGCCACTGCAGGTGCTCCAGAGCGCGACGATTAATCCTGCACGCCTGTGCAAACAGGAGGCTTTTCTCGGTCAGATAAAGCCGGGGTTTGCCGCCGATTTGTTGGTATTGACGCAGAACCCACTGCAGGATATCACCATCCTTGACGACCCAGACCGACATCTGTTGGCTGTGATCAAGGAAGGTTACGTACACGCAAGCCGGTGGTCCAAGTTACCGGAAGATATCGCAGCTCTACAGAGGATTATCGAATGAATGAGCACGTATTAGTGAGACTATGATAACCTCGACCCTATATAGATATAATTTTCCTTTGTTTACTAGTCACGTACACTCATAGTTCCAAATATTATTCAATTCTTTCCTTGAAAATAGAATGCACAATCACAAGTCATTCCAATTACTAAAATTCATCACATCAAGACCTGTCAGGCCCAATATAAACGGATCGTCATAGGCCGATGTTAGGGGTGCATCCGTCCAGCCCATCATCGTAGGAAGTGTGGCAGGAGCTTCTGAGTCAGGGTCATGAGAGGTTGATGAGATCGCATCCATGTACTCTGTGGTCGGTTGCAGGACGCTGCTACCATGTACCTCCGCTCTTCCCGTTACAGATTCCACGGTGTCATACTGTGATGGCGTTTTATCATTTTCGTTTTCGCCTTCGTCATCGCAATCGTTGTCGTTGTCGTCGCCGCTCTGTTCTTCATTCGGGCCTGCTTGACCGGTTTCCGCGAGCCATTGGAGCCAGGAGTCGTACCCAGAGCCTGTTTCTGACGACACGAGGTCCGGTGGTCGACGAAGTCGATGCTGCATTTTCATAACCGCTTCATCAGCAATAGCCTGAAAGTGCTCGACACACTGCACTCCAACCCTGGCCATGCGGTTCTCAGCCGCAATGAACCGTAGCGAAGCCAGCCCAAAATCTACCCAGCGATTATATTCCGAGTCCCGCTCAAGAATGCCAGCAAGCAAGATGATGGTCGTTGCCGTACTGCAGCCGTGAAAATCAGTGAAGGAGAATGGCGCTAGCCTTTCTTTAGCCCACAGCAACTCAAAAAGCTGAAGAACCTCTTTCGCAGCTCGCACGCAGAGTCGGCCATGCTCAATGGTGGTCGGGTCGGTCGGTTCATTGAACGAGGTGTCGACGAGGACCCGCTTCAGTCGGCCACGAACGATTCGGAGCAATGGGATGCGGCACATGATGATCCAGGCAATATGATAGTTTTGGTGAAGGTGGGCTACCGCACGGGGGCTCTTCATCTCTTGCCCTTTGGAGAGCAGGTTCTCCAGGGCAAGAGTGGGTGGCAGCTGTTCTTGCCAATGGTGAAGCTCATTTTTGAAGACCTCAAGAGAACGTGAGGCTGTCTGTGTTTGAGAAATAAAGGCAAGATTTCTGAGCAAGCGTCAGAAAGAGCCTTAATAATCCAGGCGGGGGAGGAGCGGGGCGGTGGAATATACATCTTTTGCACCAGCCGGCTTAATATCCGCGTGAGAGACGCATTCGCAATCTGATGATGAATATTGTTATTGATCTGTACTTCATCCAGAGCCGGAAGTGCTGTGGGAAGGGGGGCGTCCACTTCATCTTCTCTGATGAACCCCGGCCGGCCGATTTTGACGCTGACAAGCCTGTGTGTGTATGTTAATACTCGTAAGAATAGAAAGCCGAATATTAAATGATAGTGATAAGAGTCAAGTCGTACCGTTCCATCGAATACAAGGACCACCACAGTCGATTGCTTATCTCAGCAGATCTAGGATCCGCGCAATATTTCATCGTGCTGCGACGGTGCATACCCAGAGAGATGGCTATGCGCAGAGCCAGTCCCATGTAGAAATAAGACTGGTTTCGTGCATCGGATGGCAAGAAATAGATGGCCATCAGGAAGAAAACTTGAACAGAGGTAATAGACGGCACCTGGATGAGATTGGGAACGAGAGGATGGATACTGTCGACAAAGGTCACGCCAGGATCATAGCTGAGATCGGGCCGGGGGGTTGGCGAGGGTTTCGACGCGAGATGTGCAAACTGGCTGCCCAACGCAAAGACCATAAGACTTATTACAACGCATGAGCAGTTAAGTGGCTGGTCATCATGGCTGGCGTAAATGCTATCCAGATCGCGCCGAAATGCTGTCTGGTGAAAGTAAAAAAAGCTATCAGAGGCAAACTCGATACACGTGGAGACAAGGAAATCCGCCACTTGCTTGGGTGGAAACACCTTGACAGTATTTCGTAGAAGGCGTTGATCAATATGTAGTTCAGGTGTAGATCCTAGAGGAGATGCGTTCCCTTCGTACAACCGAATCGGATCTCTGTGCCCTGGGCTGAGGAACATGGCTTCCCGGATTCGCGGGATAAAGTCTCCTTGGGCGTTGGACCAGTCAAGATCTTATGTCGCATATCAGCGAGGTAAGATGCAACAATGGGGGTGAGCAAGATACCTACCTAGCGAGGCGGCATCTTCTGGTGATACATCCGATGTGGAACCAGCAGCTGTAATGTCTATTGTCTTGTGCTGCGTCTCTGTAGGCATAGCTTGCGCCGGCCTTCTGACTGGTTCAGCCCTGTCACGGTACTTCAGCAGCCTATTTATTTTCATTGCTTGAGTCAGATTTTCGACTTACCTAACCACATCAGGATCTCGAGCTGACTCAGTTGACATCAGCGAGCAACGTTGCCTACTGCTTGCGCACCGACTGCACGCAGCAGAGGTGGCATCAGAATTAGGAACAACGCAGCGACTTTTGCGGCGCCGGCATCTTTCACATCTATTACACACCAGTCAGTCAGCCTGACAGAGAAAGAAACACGGAAGAACTTCTATATGTACGCCTGTTCCGCTCGCTTGCGCTTCTCCTTGGCCACACGCGGTCTATGTCGACGTCGGCTGTTGTGTTCCATGCGGAGATGGCCTGGAGAAGAGCTTGCTATGAGACACGTCAAATGGACAGCTTTGTTCATATGACGGTGACCATCTGGTTGATTATTTACAAGTTAATCCGTGAGTGTCGATAGCGAGTCGGTACACTGGTTCGGTTTCCTGATAATTAAGCCTAGTTTGGTTAGCACCTGGCTAACCCCATTTGGTATTTTAGGGTTATTGCATAAAAGTAGACATTCTTGCTCTTAGATCTGGAAAAACACTCGTACACACGAAATAGACGAAAGTCGATAAACAAAATAGCCGCAGGGTGCTGTGTTACTTATAGAGCCCCCTCCACACACCGTTCTGTCAAACCCGGCAACACCAATAACTAACAGCCAAAATAGGGACAAAGGTGCTATGATTGATGCCGCAAATTAGAGCTATATACATCCGTTTATGATAATGTGCTGAGTAATTGGAAATTGGACAGTGTTGACCATAATGTAACGTAATTTTCCCCCCTTCTCTCACTTGTTTTGCCGCCTCTTTATTCTAGCTCGTCGTATTGTGCAACAAACATCCCACAGAAAAGTCGGACTGAATTTATTGACCAAGACCGGAACAGTTCTCATCGGTAATGGATGTAATGCTGCTATATGGGTAGGGAAGTGTCCAAATAAGACCGTAGCTATTTTCAAAGTCCGATTAAATTTCGTTCTCACATATGCAAATCAAATACGGAAAGGAAATACTCACTCATCATCAGGGTACTCTGGAGCATCACTATCACCCAATTCTTCAGCAATGTCGGTCAGCTCACCATGCTCCCAGCAGATCAGGATGTTGCCGTCCCCGGTGTAGGCCTTGACAGCCTTCTTCACACACTTGGTGTCAGTCTTGGAGCATGAGGTGTCAACGGTGAGGCCAAGCTCGTCGGCCAGGGGTAAGACAGTAAGATAAGGACGGTCGCGCTTTCCATCTTCATATTAAAAGACTATGTCAGGTTAAAGCTCTTATTGCTCAAAAGCAAATCGCCTATTGCCAGCCGAAGGAAGATTGATTACTTACCAGACTTAGGCTTCTCAGCCAATATATAACCAATATCATAGTCGGAGCTTGGACCAAAGACACTAGTTAAGCACTGAGCGCGCTCCTCGCCTTGTTCAGAAAGACCAGTGTCACCGTTTGATGGCTTTTCTCCATGGCGGATCAGAAAGACAGTAGGCTCGGCGGCGACAGCGCCCACGAGAAGTAAAGAAAAGTTGGCTAGGGTGAGCAACTTCATATTTGCTGTCGTTTTAGGGATATGTACACAAATAGGTATATGAACGAAGAAGTCGAGAGGTTTTCAACCGCGGAACTAGAATCCGAGCCGAAAACCCAATTCCAGACTGGAAACGCAACTGCATTTTATAACCCCGCTGCGCTATTTCTTTTTTTATTTTCAACTTGTATCAACGCATTGTACAGAAGCTTGCGCCTGTAACCCAAGGTGGTACCCAAGGCGGACATTCTGTGATTAAATCGGCAAGGCGACCTGACGATCTGCGGGTAGATCGAAAATGCGGGCCAATGAGCGCCTGCGCCCAACGAGCTACGCAGTCGATGTTACCTTCCGAGGAAGGGAAAGCCGCCCACGTGAGACCGCCGGGTTGTCGTATTGGCGCGGCTAATGCGTTTAATCCGGCGCTGCTGTGTGGCGCCCAGCGCTAGCTGGGTGGGGCTATCCGAAAGAGGAAAAACATCAAAGCCCTAAAATGACGGAACTCGTGGCTAGCATGAGCTTGATCAGAAAGAAGTGAAAAAAGTGAACGCATGAGCCCGAGTACCAGATACTGCGGTATAAGCTTATATAGGTTGAGCTAGTATTTTAAATAGTGGAGTTGGCGAGAGTTGTAAAGATAAATTTAACAAGGAGCTCAATACAGGGATTCGAGGAGTACACATGGGAAATACTGGAAAGTGAGGGGCTTGGTGTTTACCCACAAATGGATAACCGCATAACAAATTGATCTAACATTCGACTTACTTCGTAAACCAATTTTTGAGTCACTGAATGCGGGGCTACGAAGGATGTTATTTGTATGACATGCAGAGTCTAAGGTCCTAGTGGCATGACTAATCCAGGTCTCCGATAAGGTGGTTATTAAATAAGTCTGTAGCAATTAAATTGTATTCATGACTCCGTGTATATTGCTGAGATTTGCAATTGACCAGAAGCAGGGATGAATTTGGAGGCAGCAGCTGTATTTTTTCTCCTTTATGATCTGAATAATCTGGATTTTACATATCTAAATGTACTTCAAGAAGTTTTCTTCTTCATTTGGCTTGCAAGGAACATCGTTAATATCTCCCATACCGGTGATTCACAATCGACTCCTCGTTGAGTCTTAAAGAGATAGATAGACAAAACAAAAATTGCCCCAGACATTTATTCTCTACTTTTTTTCTTTCTCAATTACTTTGGAGTCTAGTGGCGATAAAGCCCAACAATCGAATGTTGTTCAATAAGTCAACGACGTTGACCGGGCGTCCCTAGTACTTCGCAGCACTTCGAGCCAAAGCCCCCGTTCCTAAAGTTAGCTGCCAAACTTCGATTTGATTAATACTACCCAATCCTTGCAAACTTGTTGAACAAACGGAGCCAATTGAGGGTTTGAAAAGTCGAAAAAAGATGCCCAGAAACAAATTTTTGCGGTAGCCAGCCCTGAGCTGTAGGAAATTGGAGCTAGGAATATCGTGAACGTGCAAGCTTGTTTGCATTTAAGCGAGAACAATCACTTGACCAAGGAACATAATTACGTTTGATGTATCAATGTGGATGTTAAGGTTAACGTAATTTCTAAAAGTATTATTCCTTGAACTAGTATGGAATACAGCCTGGTGAGACAACGAGATCGATCTTTACGCCGAGAGACCAATATGTTCTTTGACAACTATGAGCAGAGGATAGCAGATCCAATTTTCTAGTAAGTTTGTGATAAGAACCAGGTGTTCATTGCCCGTGACTAGCAACAACGATGCTTTTGATGCTCACAGCCTAACTCTGAACACGAGCCTCATATCATCCACTCAGACCCGCTTAGTATCCTTCTTTGATCATAATGCGACCACATAGAGCGCTGGAGGAAGCTTCGAGTTAGAAGCTATCTGTAGAGACATCTCGATTAGCCATAGCCATCCATAATCATATTTAAAGTTCACCAACCTTTCGAGTGACATCCTGGCATTTGGATCAAATATCTGAAACAGATCTCCAATTTTCGTGGAAACTCTCGAGTAGCTCAATAATCTCGCGGTCTCGGCTTGTGATATTCCATTCAGTCAGGTGGTTTTCATCCGAGATTCCGTCCTGGATTATTCCGTAAGTGTTGGATTTACAAGCCATGATTTGTCGAGGTTAATATTCGCGGTGTCTAGAAAGTAGACTATAGAGAATCCTAGCAAGGTCCTTGTTCAATACATGTAGTTTCAAATATAGCAAAAGGGCGTTCGTACAGTTGTGAGGTGAAGTTTGTCTTCGAAATAGGTTCGCGACTAAAACATAAATCAGGAGAACATCCCAGGACTTAAATATTCGAGATAGAAGTCAGCCTTGGAGTAGTCACACGTAATTATGGCGCTTACAGGTATGTGATTTAATGAAAGATGTACTTCGAGGACCAATCGATTATCGGTTGATGCTGTGTCTGTGCCGCAAAGATAAGGTAACGTGCCTCCGCGGCGCAGTCGACGCATGGGAAAGGGGTGTGCCGCAATACAATACAATGGTGACCAAATTGTATGCTCTTTAAACAGTAGAAAAACAGTAGAGAGAGACTAATGGTCGGTGTCTGATTAAGGTGGGTAGTATGTCAAAGAAAACATGACATGGTACTTATTTTGCGGAATTACTGGCTGTTAGGGTTACGCTCGAGCCTATGAGCACCTGGGCAATACAAACGAGGCACAGGATTAACTACGTAACGAACTCGCAGCTACAGGGATATATAATAGCCGTCCAAATGTCAAACCAAATGCACTTGCTCAGGCTACAAGATAAGCTAAATAAAACTATGGCGCAGCTGTCACAACGGTACTAGCTAGGCATCCATCCTGATCCACAGCAGCAGATGGCAGCTGAGCTGGGACTCGCATCTTTACTGGAAGTAGTGCAGTGGCTTTCACAGGGAGTATAGCAGCAAACAATTATCGACCGCGATCCTCCGCATTGAGTCCGATCATGCTTTCCCGCGAGGACTTGCATGAAAGCCACTCATCATCTGAAAGAGGGTGAGGGTACTTCTCTGACATGGTTCTGCTACTAGGAATTTTTCGACGGCGCCAATAACAAGGACGTTTATTCCAGCCTTATAATTCAATAATGGCGCTCACTTATCATTGTCTCTTGGTTCAAATTTGTTTTGAGGGTTATGAGTATGATCTTTCTCATTGGGCGTTTCTCACCTCGGACAATCCAGCAGGTGGGTTTCTTGATCGTGTTTGTCCTCTTTTTGTCGCCCTTGATCTAGTATTTCATTTCCTTGCCGCCCCTTCGCGAACCCCTCTGGCGGTCTTTCTCTACGTTATTTCCATGGTCTTCTTCCAAACTGGTCCCCATTTCACAACATACATAAAGCCCTCAGAACTATCCCCTACTCAACTACGTTGCACAGGAGTAGACATTTCTGCAGCTGCCGGAAAGACAGCCACTGTTACTGTGCAGATCTTCGGTTCTTTATCTAAACTTGGTCCTCGCGGTAGATCCAACATGTTCGGCGATGGAATTATCGTGTTCGGCGCTTTCATGTTGGTTGGCACTGCGTTGACCGAGTGACTGACTCCGGAGACCAGGTTGGCGGGATGGGAAAGCCGTTGGCCTTGAAAAAGTTGGAATGTATTGGAAGAAAACAGCCCTTCCGATGTGTTGCTTCAAATTCAGAGCATAATCCTACTGTGGCACAAGCCAACCCAGAAGATGCCCGCGCGGTGTGATAAGGTTGGGCTCAAGGATGCTATAATATGCGCCTGCATTGGCGGCGGTGAAAGATGCACGACGGAAATTGGAGATCCAGGCGATGAAATCCAACTCCTTCTATCGACGACAGCGCTCATATCATCCACATGCACAGGTGTCGGCGTCGACACGGTGGGTGAGCCCATGACAATAACATCGTCCCCAGCTTCATGCGGTCGGTTCTACCTGCGCTGTGAAAATCTAGTTGACGATACAGGAGCTCCTTGCTTGACTGAGGATTAGATCCAAGATAAGTATCAGCACCGATGAGCATCTGTTTAGGAGGCGAAGAAGCTCATCGCTGATCACAATCAATTGACATTTTCGACAGCCAGAACCCAATAAGCGAATTCGTCTTCGTAGTGGGAAAGATGAATGATCAAAAAGCGGAACGGCCTGCACGTGGCCTCGGTGCGATGCCTGAAAAGCCAGGCTGCGACGATGAGTCAGGCCCCGCCGGTATCGTCGCCGCAAACGAACTGCTCATCTCATTGTTTCCTGCACAGCAACAACACTGCAAGCTATTCTGCTCTTTCCGCACTGCTTCAGAAAGTAAAGCATACACAGGAACTGCTATTCCAGTTGCAATTGTTGACCAAAGATCAATTCACGCATCCATTGAGACCAGTTTCCTTTTTCTTTTTGTTCGGCCCGATAAATTCTGATTGCGGCCCTCGATAGCTAACACACCCCGCGCCGTGTTGCGCTTCATATCCCCCCTCTCTTATAACAACATGGATCTCGTTAATCAGTAAGTCCGTACCAGAGAGTAATTCGAAGGGTCACAGAGCTAACTGATTTTTGTTTTTCTCTTTATCTAGCCTAGAAGGACGCCTGTTGTTCGCAGTGCCCAAGAGTCAGTACATGCTTTACGTCCCTGTCAACGAACAAATAAAAATTTGATTGATGGATATGATGTTCTAACTGCATGCAAACCGCAGAGGGCCGCCTTCAACAATCAACACTCGACCTACTCTCAGGCTCGGACATCCAATTTAGACGCGAGACTCGACTCGACATTGCGCTCGTCAAGAACCTTCCCATTGCGCTAATTTTCCTCCCCGCCGCCGACATTCCTACCTTCGTCGGTGAAGGTCGTGTCGATCTCGGTATCACGGGCAGAGACCAGGTCGGCGAACATGATGCCAATCTGGCCGAGGGCGAAGAATCGGGGGTCACAGAGATCCTGGACCTTGGATTCGGAGCGTGCAAGCTGCAGGTGCAGGTTCCCGAGAAAGGCGACATCACAGAGGCCAAACAACTCGTTGGCAGAAATGTTGTAACTAGCTTCACTGCGCTGTCGACGCAGTTTTTTGCCGGTCTCGAGGGTGTCAGCGAACGGTCGCAGCCATTGAAGACAAAGATCAAATACGTCGGAGGCAGTGTGGAGGCCGCTTGCGCTTTGGGCGTTGCTGATGGAATTGTAGATTTGGTCGGTATGTATTGAATATCCGTTTTCTCTCTCAAAACCATGTCCATGCGCTGACGCTACTCGACCTGCAGAATCCGGAGAGACAATGAAGGCAGCCGGCCTCAAGGCCATTGACACCGTTGTTCAGAGCACAGCTGTTTTGATCAAGTCAAAGAACACGAAGAACGAACTCGTTGATCTCATTGCCAACCGCATTCGCGGTGTTATTGGTATGTTCATGGACTCTTCTTTTCCCCTCTTTGATGAAAGAAACTATTTTTTGGCTAACGCTCTTCACAGATGCGCAAAAATACGTCCTGTGTCAATACAACATTCCCCGTGAAAGACTCGCGGCCGCCTCGAAAATCACACCGGGCAAGCGCGCTCCCACGATCACCGCCCTCGAGCAAGCCGAGTGGGTTGCTGTCAGTGCTATGGTTGAGAAGAAGAAGATTGCCACGGTGATGGACGAATTGACCACAGTGGGAGCGACGGATATTCTGGTTCTGAAGATTGAGAATACGCGGTCTGGTTTCTAAAGAAGAAATAAAAGTTTTTTTTTTCTTTTTTTTACGAAACGGTGGTTGATTTTGCTTCGATTCTCTGGCGAATGGTGTTTTCTTTCTGATAAGAGAGAGAGAAAAAAAAAAGGGTCTGGGACTGATCTGAACATTATCTAGGAGAGTTGGTCCCATTCATATAGACTAAAAAGTTCGGCGACATCTATATAGATGATGGAATGGATGATGGAATCTTAAGCCTGTGCGCAGTAGTTTATCATACATAGCCCTAATCTAGGTCAAACAAGAGAGAAAATCACACCGAGCCAGCAGCCAACACATACCCCCCATCAACAACCACAGTCTGTCCATTCAAATACTGATTCGTAGCCGCAAACAAAACCGCATTCCCCATATCCCGATCACAACCGGGTCTTCTCGCGGGCACTTTTTGCTCATACTTCTCCCTCGGCAACTCGCTCTTCTGCTTCTCATCACTCTGCCCCTGCGCAGTCATCTCAGACGGAAACACGCCGGGAGCAATATTATTGACGCGGATTCTGAGCCCCGAACTAGACACCTCATGAGCCAACATCTTGGTTAGATGGATAGCAGCGGCCTTGGAGGCATTGTAGGGGAAATGGTGTTGGGACGATTTCACAATTCCAGATATGGACGAGATGTTGATAATGGTGCTGCTGTCGGCACCACGATTGGATTTCTCTAATAGGGGCAGAAACGCAGAGCTCATAAAGTATAGCTGTGTCACGTTGGTGCGGTATACACTCTCCCAGTCTTCGGGCGTGGCGGCCTCGTCGTCGAAGAGGGTTTGTTTGAGGCCCGAGGCTTGCTCGCGCTCGACGTCTTGTCGCGATTGACTCGAAATGCCGGCGTTGTTGACGAGGATGGACAGACTGTTTTCTCTCGATTGGAATTCGTGGAGCAAGCGCGCTATTTCGCCCTTTTGTGAGATGTCGGCTGTTAAGGGGATGATTTGGCCGCCGCCGCTGCCTCCTCCTCCCCCTTGTCTTTCTGTTGTTGAATATAACTCGGCCACGCGCTCTAGTTTCTCTTCGGTGCGTCCGACTATGTATACCTTTGCACCGTTGACGGCGAGGGCTTGCGTGGCCATCAGGCCGATTCCTGAGCCGCCGCCGGTGACGAGGGCAACTAGAAAAGTAAGGGAGTTAGTGGATAAGCTAGTACATGAGGGCGTTTTCTTCCTACCCTTGTTTCTGACATTGAAGAGATTCTCGAGCCTGAATTGCTCGTTATTACGAGCTGCCGCCTCTCTTGTAGCTGTGGTGATGGCGTGTTGCCGATGCCAAGAAATAGGGCATCTTGCGTGCTTATAGAGGCCAAGGCATGCTCTTGGCTCCAGCGCTGCTGGTGTCAGCCTACGCGCTGTCGATAGCATTTTATTTCTTCCGTCGATGGAATGCTCTATATGCGATCTATTACCGAGCTGTTATAGAGCATGACATTCGATATGGTTTCGTGGTGGCGATTCCTGGGTGCTTGAATCCTACGTCAGAACATTGTAATCATTGAGTCTGATTTGATAGTTTGATAGTCCATGAACTGAGATGATATTGTGAATAAAGCCAAGACATGATTTCCTAGTCTAGCTTTACTCCTATAAATATATATAGAGGTATCGTTCTACTAGTACGCCCTGGGGCCTGGATTATAAATGAAATCAATCTTCACAACCAAATGCCATAGACAATAGATATATATATGATCAGAGAGACGCATCTTTTTTGATTGGAAGCGCCTCTGAGAAAGGAGTCACTTCTACCATGGTCTTGCCAGTATTGGCACCCGCGTACAAGTCAACCAGTCCCTGTGGACAAGCCTCCAGACCACCTTTGATGATGAATTCTTTCCGCTTGATCTTGCCCTCGACCAGCCACTGCCGAAGATCGTTCAGGGCACTTGGGAATTGTTTGTGGTAATCAAAGAAAATGAAGCCTTTCATCATGACTCGTTGTCCCTGTTACCGTGTAAGTTTTGGGGGAAAAGAAAGGCACAGGGAGAGAGAGAGAGAGAGAGAGAGAGAGAGAGAGAGGAGTGTATACAAACATACAATCATCATCATGATGTTCTTCGGCCCCTCTGGCCTTGCTGCAGAATACTGACTGATGTGCCCGCAAATGGCGAAGCGCGCATCCCGTGCAGCCAGCCCCAAACAAGCATCGAGGATCTCTCCGCCGACGTTGTCAAAATAAACATCGATATAGTCAGGACATGCTGCGCGAAGCTGCTTTTTCCAATCCGCATCCTTGTAGTTTATGGCGACATCAAATCCCAACTCCTCAGCGAGAAAACGACACTTGTCAGGACTGCCAGCCAATCCAATAACCCGCTTTGCACCCTTGATCTTCGCAATCTGGCCAACAATCGTGCCAGTCGCGCCCGCAGCGCCCGAGACGACCACGGTGTCGCCCTGTCGCATTTGGCCGACCTCCAAAAGCCCAAAGTAAGCCGTCAGCCCAACCGCGCCGAGCACAGACATGGCATCTGTCGGCGAACATCCCGGTGGGACTACAGCCCGCTGTTTAGCAGCGTCTTTTCCATTTACGAGCGCATATTCTTGCCATCCCGTGCCCGCAATCAGCCATTCGCCGGTCTTGAATTGGCCCTTCAGGTTGTCCCCAACGTGGACAACTTGGGCGACAGCCTGGCTGCGCATCACATCCCCGAGTTCGACGGGCGCTATGTACGAGCGCTTCGCGGTGAGCCATTGGCGCATTGCGGGGTCCAAGGAGATATAATGGGTGCGCACGAGGACGTTGTCTGCGGGAATGGGCAGCTGGATGGAGCTGTTGCGGAGTGCGAAGGTGCCATTCGACAGGTTCGGATCGATTGCCGGAGTGGGTTTCTTGACGTAGAGGATTTGTTTATTGGAGATGGCCATGATGGGGAACGTATTTTACCTGACGCTCAGTCGTACAGTACAATCAACCAACTCACCGATCATGCCACGTTGGACGATTGACAGTTGTACCCGGCTAAGCTGAGTCCGGGCGATAGTGTAGCGAAAAGAGCCTCGGCATTTCGGTGAGAGAAAGACCCAGCGAATATATAAGAAAGCAGAGCACGGCGAAGGGGTGAGAATATGTGAGGCGGAGCTCCTACCAACTTTAAGGCGACTGCCGAGGCTGGCAACGTGCTTAATCAGCACGCTTAGTCATCTCCCTCGCTTCTTTGCATGCGGCAAGCATGGAAGAATGCATTGAGTATACCTTCTCTGCCTCTTTCTCACTTATACTTATACCGAAAGTGCCTTGTAGATACTATGAGGCCTATTCCCGTGTTGCTCCCACTGCCAACACCAAAAGCAAGAACAGGCAAGCAACAAACGTCACTGGGAGTCTGGGGCCATGACGTCAAAAGTCGATCGATGATGTAGCAGGCTGCAGGAGAGCAGCACAGCCTGCGCAAATATAAGGAGGAATAAAGGCAAAGGCGAGGAGGGTACAAGAAAGCAGTTTTTCTTAGTTCGAGTCTTGAGAACAACAAACTAACTTCGACAGCGCACGCAACTCACCGCCACTCAGTATCGTCCCACGGTTGAATCACTCGCCATGGCGTATAACAACTACAACGACGCCCCTTCTTCCTCGTACCAGCAGAACCAAGCACCAAACCCAGGCTCAGAGACATACGCACCCAATCTCTCCAGCTACCAGACAGGCCCCGCGAAACAAACAGCCGGGCCGCATCAGACAGATTTCGCGAACAAACTCGATCCTCGCGTGGACAGCGACCTCAACAACCGCGCTCAATACGCCCCCGGCACAACGACAAGCACAAACGTCCATCCTGGAGCAACGACGGACGCCGCGAACCCAGCAGCCTCCAATCAAGGACCGCATCCTTCCGGGATCAAGAATAAGCTCGATCCTCGAGTGCATAGCAAAACCGGCGAAATGACGACCAAGACTACAAATGGGGGTGGCACGGGCTCGCGTCAGGAGCCCGTTAACCCTGGTGGTGCTCGCCAGAGCACCAATACCGCTGCTACTACCGGCGCCAACGGCGTTGTCGGGGGCTCGTCAACCGGTGCGCCTGCTCTTCCTACGCGATCCTCTCGATCTGATTATAGCCGTGAGCAATCGATCTATAATCCCGCCACTGGTAGTGGGTACACTCCGCGTCGTCAGCACGAGGAAACTGCGTCTGGCCAGCAGCAGCAGTCCGGCGCTGCTGCATCTGGGAGTAAAGGGGAAGGCATAGGGCAGGCAATCAAGGGAACTTTTGCTGGCATTCATGTGAGTCGATGAGAACCATTTTTATCTCTGTCCGTTCTAATCATGTTTTCCAGGGTGCTGGCGAATCCATCCGAGGCAATGTCAATGCGGCTATTGATCGCGCCTTCAACGAGCCGGAGGGCGTAAAGAAAAATGAAGCTATTGGCCAAGAGGGTGAATATGAAGCGCGGTCTGGTCAATTTGCCCCTTCTACTAAACAGCGTGAGGGCTTCAATACTGGCAACCGACGGGTGTGATTCTTGATCTATCAAAAGCGTTTGTATTGGACTGTGATTTGAAGTGTATTTGTGCAATTACGAACGAGGTGATAAATATGAACATGAATGTTTGTTTTGACTTGAAAATGATCTTTTTCGTGTTTACGCCGATATTCCGGACTTTCAGATATGCTTCGTGATATCACCTTGGGACTTTTGACTATGAGAAATGCTTGCGAAACGCTTGGTATCTCGATAGCAAGAAACGAAAAAAGAAATAAAAATCACTCCCCCATTCTCAACTGCACATTCACGAACTTCCCGCCAGCTTCATTGTGACGAACTTCAATGTCAATGCCGCAATCACTAAGCACACTCTTCACCTCGTTAATCTCGAACATTTCAGGCTTGCTCGCAAGGTCATTCAGAATAGCCTCGAGTTCGTGCGTGACATCATGGTGGTAATCCTCGGCGGCATTATTAGAGGCAGCACAACCCGCAGCAGCTGAGGCGTAGGTCCGTAGAAGCTTCTTGATTTCAGCAGTTGTCTCTGCGTATGCTTCTTCGTACAGAGTCGCCATGTACACCCCATGTTGATCGAAGGGCTCTAGAGTATCGACAGCGCGCTGGTAGTCGGACGGGAGCTCGGTGGAGGCTTTGCGTTTGAGCGAGCTGGCGGCCTGCGAGGTTTGGTTAGTTTATATGTATGCTGTCTGGGCGGCTGGGGTTTTGCTCTCTGTTACCTGCAGGGGAGGCTGAGAGGCGCTCATGGTTGCGTTATGGACGAAGCTTTCTTTTCTAAGCTCTTCTTGGAATGGTGCAGCAGAAGGATTGATGCCTATCTGTCCAGGTCGAATATCGAATACTCTATACTCTCATGGACGAGCCATGGCCAAGGCCAAGGTCACATGAGCAGCCTGAATGGGATGAGGAAGGTGCCCGGCAACCACACAATCGGATTCCTTCATTGTTGTTCACATTATATACATACTCAACCACTCTACAATATGACCAGACATAACAAAGCTGGAGAATCTCAGATGCATTATGCCGAAAACAGCTGCCCAGGCCCAACACAGCCAGGCGAGTTCATTGCCTTTTCGGGAAGGGCTGAGAGATGACGTCATAGGTCTACAATCCGTGGCCAACCAGGAGCGCGCATCGGGTAATAATTGCACAAGTATGGAAATTATTGCACTAAATTTTCGAAACTATGGCCAGGATCGGATCTGATAAGATTTATTATTGTTGGCCAGCTGAAAGAGAGCCGAGCCACTAAGGCGTTGATAGACAGGCACGTTCTGTCTGCAGATGGCGATGATAGAACAAGCCGATCTAGCATAACGAACTTATGTCTGTATACTCAGCATTGCGTCCTGCAGGAATTGGAATAAAAAGTATCAAGCATGCATAAAGTTATGAAGAAAATTTTGTTGGTCGTCGGTTCAGCGCGGAATGGCGGGGATCCGCAATCCCCAGTTAGTTAGTAGGCTGTGTACGGACTTCTTCGTTCTTCGTTCGCTCGCATTCAACCCAATCACTCGATGCTTCTTTCTTTCTTCTTTTTTTTCCCTCTGTACATACTTGGCCCGGCGGGTACCTACAGCAGTACATATGTGACCGTTTCGTGCCCGTCGTTCCGTTAACCCCGTCTATGACACTGAATATCAATCAATCTAGACGAACCCCCGTCCACATGGAAATTCGCCCTGCATAACAGAGCCCACACAGCGTGCTTCTGCCGATGGGGCCCGACACACTGCGCGGGCAGCCCCTTCCGCCATCGCACGAACCCAACCAGCAAGACGATCCATGGAGCAGCCCAGAGCAGCCCAAACTGTCCGACAGCGACGCCTCGCTGAGCTCCGACGAGAATGGCTCTGTCCGTCCGCGCACCGTGCCGGACGCAGAGGCTGATCGCGCCGACGATGTGATCGGGATCAGCATTGGCCGCGCCCAGAATCGCATGAAGGCGCGTCAGACGCCGGCAGAAGAAAAAAGTCGCGCCATTGAGAGCTCTGGCGGGTATTTCGACGCGATTCCGGACCCCGAGCCTCGTGATGGAGAAGAAGAAGAAGGAGGAGGAGGAGGAGGAGGAATGACTTTGCAATATCGTTCGCAGTTGACGGAGGAGCCGGAACAGCTTCTCGGCGACTTATCGGGCCCTACAACCCCAACACTAGCAACCCTAGCAACACTAGCAGCAGCAGCACAGGTGGATGGAAATAGGAAAGCTGAGAAATCGGTCCCAAAGAGCACCAAGCGGTACTCCCTTGGATTGTTGAAGTCAAGTCTGTCAGGACGGAGGCGTGCTATGTCCGGGGATTCGAATTATAGCTTGAAATTCAAGAAGCTCCTCCCGGACTTTAACCTGAGTCCGAATCGGCAGCATCACTCGCCAACCAAGGCTGATTCACCTGCCATGATGCGGTCCAGGTCTGCGAGTACTCCACAGGGGGCCGCAGGGCCGGACATAGAATCCGCCGCCATTGCTGGTTCGAATTCAAGCAGCACGAGCCATTTAAACGACGATGGTCTTGCAGCACTAGGCGCCATCCAGAGCTCGAGATCGCATTCGTATCATCGATATCCGGCCACAAAGAAGCGACCACCGTTGACTGTGCGACACTCGGTGTCGGACGAAAGCTTATATCTAAGGAGTCTCTCAAGAGTCTCAACGCTGGACCATCGTCCGCATTACGAGAATGTTCACTCGATGGTCAACAGCCGCTACAAGGCAATCAAGGACAGCCTGCAGGACTCAAGTAGCAGGATCTTCAGCATGCCTAGTTTCAATCTACCCGACTTCCGACATGAGTGGCACCCGGGACGGTTTCTCGGCGATTACCAGCGTAAAGATAATGTTTTGGGAGATGGTAGTAGTAGATTGGAAAACAGCGCTGCGGAAGTTAATGGCAATGCTGATTCCAGTGCTGCAACTTCCACAGCCCACGGTAACTTCAAGTCAAACACCAGACAGAATTCGATTTATCCCGGTTTAGACGAAGTAGCTTCAACGATGACGGGCGATGTAGTCGTCATGGGAGGCTACCGAGGCTCCATTCTCCGATCTGCGAAACCGCCACATCGTCAACTCTGGGTGCCTATGAAGGTGGGATTGAATATTCGAAAGGTCGATTTAGAAGTCGGATTAACGCACGAGGACGAGGAGCGTATGGAAGAATCAATTATTGCGAAAGAAGTCCTCTCCCACATTGGTCCGGTCGACATCTGCCGTCGGTTATTGCAGAGATTTCGCAAGTTTGAGAAATTGCGCAACGGCGCTATTCGTGTCTGGGACTACGGTTATGATTGGCGATTGAGCCCTCATTTGCTCTCGAAACGTCTGATTCAATACTTGGAGGGTCTGCCATGTAACGCGCCTGGTGTTTCACCGGAGAAACGAGGTGCCTATGTCATTGCCCACAGCTTGGGGGGCTTGATTACGAGACATGCTGTCAATCAGAGACCTGATCTTTTCGCGGGAGTTGTTTTCGCGGGGACTCCGCAACATTGCGTGAATATTTTGGGCCCCCTTCGCGATGGAGACGAGGTGCTACTGAGCTCCAAAGTCCTCACTGCCCAAGTTAATTTTACCATCCGGACCAGCTACGCCTTGCTGCCAGACGACGGGCGGTGTTTCATCAATAAAGACACCAAAGAAGAGTATCTAGTTGACTTTTTCGATGTGAAGAACTGGGACGAATATGCCTTGTCCCCCTGCATCAGACCGGCCTTGCCGCCCTCTGGGGGGGAAAATAAGAAGGGTCTAGGCCTGATCGATAACTTACCCAACTCACTCAGCACGCTGCCAAAGATCGGTCTGGGAAAGAGAATCTCCGTGAAGCTCAACGGCAGCAAGACAAAGGACCCATCATTTTCCTCGCCAGTGTCACCTCAGAAGCCACAAACAGCACGCGAGAAAGAGCAAGCGAGACATGTCCCCGGGCACAACGACGAAGAGAAGATATCAAAGCCAAGCGCACTAGTGACCGGGCAATTAACAGGCGGTTCGGTGGGGGGCATTATTGGGCCGAATACGGCCAGGACTCATAACACGACAAACGTCAACAGTCAACTTGCAACAGGCGTAGCAGCCTCTACAATCCCTCGCGAAGACGCGATTGCATACCTCGACCGCACGCTCAAAGAAGTGCGCCAATTTCGACAGGAACTGGCACATAACGAGTCACACCAAGACCACAATCGCTACCCGCCCTTTGCAGTCATGTATTCCAAAGCGCTGCCGACGGTGTACGGGGCGCGCGTCGCTTCCCGCGATGATATCAAGAGGAGCGATGCCTACGACGATCTGGCCTTTGCTGCTGGAGACGGCGTCTGTCTGGCCTCTGCAGCCATGCTGCCACCGGGCTATCGTGTGATCAAGCATGGCCTGGTGAAGAGTGATCGTGGTCATGTAGGGTTGTTGGGCGATCTGGAGGGTGCTGGCCAATGCATACTGGCTTTGGTGAGAGGCAGAGAAGCTGGTGTTGGGCTTGGGGCGTATGCGCCGTTGTCAACAGGGGGTGGGAAGAGCGATTGATTTTTTTTTATTATGCATGATATACACGCGAAGAATACCCTGTAAATATGCAAATACTGCATACATGATGATGCTATGAAAGTTAGAAATGTGGAATAGATCTTTTTTTATTATATACTTTAGTGCTCATCCCCCTCGCTGCGTTTTCCTCACGGAGTAGAACTGAGCCCTGTAATTAGATTAGTGAGTCTTATCGAATCTGGGGTCTGAACTACAAACAGATACGTGATGCAGTAAAACTGAGATATTCATATGGAACATATACGTAGATTTCTACTACTCGTAGCCTCTTTCCATATACTATAGATAAGACTACTGTAGGTGAAAAATCAACTTCATATGGGCGTTACAAGAGGCAACCATCCCTACTTCAACCCTAATTCCTCAATGAAAATATCCGCCGCTTTTTCACCCACCACCAACGCCGTATTGTTAGTATTCGCAGCAACGTTATGCGGTAGAATGCTCAGGTCTGCGATCCTCAGCGCTTCAACCCCATACACCCTTAGCCTGTCATCTACTACGCCGTTGTTGGCCAACGGCGCCATTTTACATGTCCCCATGGAATGCCATGTAGTGCCTACATTTGCACGTAGCCACGTTGCGAGAATGGCGTCGTCTTCGACTGTGTATTCGATATCTTGAATACTATCCGGATCGTGGTGGGTTACGTTGTCAATGCATGCAGCTTTGGACGTGGGTGGGAATGGGGGATGTCCCGAGACAACCTCGCCGCGATAGGTGTGCATGCGCCTGGCAATTTCACGCTGTTTTTTGTATGCCCACATGTGCTTTTTGATATCGATGTCGTCGGGGTCGGAAAAGAAGCCTGTTGAAAAGTCAAGCGCGTCGCTGGGCGAGGGTCCGGTTATATGTAGGTGCCCGCGCGAGTATGGATAAGCAGTGAAGACCGAGATTCCGACGTATTGCCCGGCTGGGATAATGGATGGATCACCTGGGAAGCTATAGGATTGTCAGTGTTACTGGGTTGGTATATCTAAGAAAGGCTGTATACGTACCCATTGATAAGTGACATCAACACCAATGGCTTATTCGGATTACTTGCATAATCACGCTTCCAGATGTTTTGGAATTCGGCTCCGATACCTGCTATATCAGTCTCCGATGGGCGTAGCTTGCAGGTGATGTCCTGGGTGTTCCAACCCAAGATTTTATCATTGTTCTTGAGAAGCTCCTCAACATTACGGCGACCCCCGGCGATTGCGTCGATCGTTTCTTCTGCGCTTAGGCTGCTCTTGTAAGGGTAAACAAGCAGTTCATGATCTTCGTATTCATGGCCAACTCCAGGTGTTTCTGCCACGATGGGAATTCCTGCTCGTTGCAAAATTTCGGGGCTTCCTATGCCAGATCTTTCGAGGACGGGCGGAGTTCCGAGGGCACCGCAGGAAACGATAACTAGTTTTCTTGCTCTGGCTTTTTGTACAGGAAGATTTTTGGATTCGTCGTTTCCTGGAGCGCCGGCGGATTTGGCTATATACTCGACCCCAGCGGCTTTTTTAGTATCACGATCGAACAGCACACGCACGATCTTGGATTCTAGAAGAACGTGGAGATTTGGATGCTTCCCGTCCTGCAATTTGGGGTGTAAGTATCTTGATGCTGCATCTTGTCGTTTCCCATCAGGCGAAATATAGCGCATCGCACGCTGGACTCCATTGTTTGCATCCAAGCTCGACAAATCGTCAATCTCGTTCCAGCCTACTTTCTCTGCCGCTTGAATAAAATCATTTTCGGACTTCAGGGCTCGATATGTGCCACTGGATACATGAATGGGCCCGCTAGAGCCATGGGTATCATTTGCTCCGGGGCCGTGATATGTCTCCAGCTAGAGAAACTACTTAGCCAAAAAGAAACACGCATAAATTGTAGTTGATATAGTAATCCAGGAAAGTACCTTTCGCAGGTACGGCACCATTTCCTCTGCCGACCAACCAGGCGTTCCCCACGAGTCAAAATCAGATCGTTGGGCACGACTATACATCAGTAGATTTGTCGATGAGCCTCCCCCGAGAACACCTCCGGATGGGACAATCAGTTTTCTGTCACCAAGTTGTTTTTCTGTGTTCGTCTGGTAGAACATGTTTGTTGTGCTGGTTGGCATTAGGTTGACCAAACAAAGAGCTGGCACAGACACCAGTGGTATATCATTGTTGGCACCGGCCTCGATGACAAGGATCGAGAGACCTGGGTCGGCTTCTGCCAGCCTTGCTGCTACAACACATCCCGTCGTGCCGCCTGGTTGTAGAATTAGTGGATTGATTGATTGTTTGGCAATTGGGGATATTCGTGACAGACCGCCCGCAATAATTACATCCACCTCGCTCAACTCCTCAGGCAGCGCAGTGTATATCGCCATTGTATAGTTGGTTAGCAGGACTTAGGTCAAGTAATAGTCTTAGATTCTGAGAGCGATGTTGAAGACGGATTTCGAGAGCAGCATGAACTCGTATGAACAATAACTAACAAATCTGCTTAACTAACTAAAAGAATGCGTACAAGGAGCCATTTCAAGCCATATTTATACTCTTCAGGGGGGTAACTAGGCCACGTAGCCTAGTAAGGATTTGACCTATTAGATAGGCCTGCTGAGCTTTGTATGCGGGGTCAGCTTACATGCTGAGTAATAGCTCAATCTGGTTAAGGTGATGAATATCTGCCAACAGATGTGGATAGAATATGGGTATATAATGTAAACTTATAGTTAGCAGGTTGTAAGCAAACGGGGTGGGGGGGTTAATATAGCGGACTATAGTGACAATCCTACTAAAATTCATTGACTAGATAGATAAATATATAGTAAAGTCTTCATAAACTTATACTGTAAATCTATAAATAGTTAGGTACATACCCAGCGCCCCCGGTACATGCAAGAACGCCACAGCCAATAGATAAGGAACGCTAATGCGTGGGAACAAAGGATTATCCGGGGTATACGCGCGGAGATTAAGACTAGTATAGCTATCAGAGCCATTTGTTAGTAAATAGATATGATGGAGGGATAACTATGTATATAAAAATACTGGTTTACTATGTACAGTATTTAGTTTTCTTCAGTTGCCTTGGATGAACCGGGGCATTCCTCTAGGAACTAAAGATATATAAAGAAGCACGAAAAACTTCAGAGACCCTGTAACTCTATCTAGGTTCCCTAGGGGATCATTTTTGTATCTATTATGATAGCTATGATCAAGTTGACTTTATATATATACTTTCCATAAGCTAATCATGCTTAGTGAGCACTTATGAAGTAATAACACAGCCCCCAGCATTTACCATGTAACGATGCTAAGCAGTATAGTGAGTTTAAGTTCTAGACTGTGAGCGAGACCGTAGCAAAATACTATACCAAAGAATAAGATGAGTACTTCCAACGCTGACTCCCATAAAGTCTATACAGGATCAACCTGGATCGCCCGAACCTTCCTTATTCTCCCCTTCAGAAACAACTCTGTGCCAATCGCCTCGGCCTCTCGAATCACACTCCCATTCTTCAGCAGCCACTGCCGACCGCCAGCACCCTGGCCTTCCTCTCCTTCCAACCTCCGCGCCACGACACGACTCGCCCAGAGCCTGAACTTAGCTGTGAACTTGTCCAACCTGTCAATATTCCTGTCCCTAACCGACTCATGAATCCACTCATTCGTATAGCCCACGGTATCATTCCCATCCACATACTGCAGCGGCGACCGAATCGCCCTGCCGAGTATAAGCCCTTCGAGCCAAACCTGCAAATCCCATTTCTCCTCTTTCCCCTGGCTCGTGGCCCACGAAACAAGCGCTTCTTCGACGATGGGCAGCGGGTCTGGGAAGAGGTAGTCGAGGTCGAACTCAAGTTGCTTGTCCTTGCTGCAATGCGCTATCATCCATGCAAGCGTGATGTTGGAGAGGCGCGGGTCTTCCTCGCCACCGCCAATGTCGGCGTGGGCGCCCGAGAACCAGACCTGCAGGAGTTCCTGGTCGGGCTGCTTGCAAGGGGCGTGCCAAAGGGTTGGCGCGAAGGCCTTGCGTTTCTCGTCGAGAGACAGCGCGTGAAATGCGTAGCGGATGTCCGGGGACAGGCGGGTGTTGGGCATTTCGAATTTCTCGCCGAAGAGCTTGCTGGTGATGCGGAAGTTGTGGAAGCCGACGGTGTCGAAGACGCCGATGAGTCGGATGGTGAAGCGCGGCAGATGGTCTCGAAACCCGAGCGAGGCGCGTGTTTCGTCGTCATAACTTAGGCGTTTCTTCTTGTAGTAGTCGTTGTAGATGATGGGGAAGTTGTCCATGCCTCGAGGCGTCAGGAGGCCCATGTCAGCGACTAGGCCTGCTACGGCGCGCGCTGTGTATGCGCCGCGCGAGAAGCCGAAGAAAAACAGCTCGTCGCCTTCTTCGTAGTTTTCAGCTATGAAGGCGTAGGCGGCTCGCACGTTAGCACTGAGCCCGGCTCCGGTTAAGCCTATGATGGGTCAGTCTCAGTATACACACTCTCTCCGGTCTATTCCGGTAGATTGGTAGAAGCATACCTCCCACGTACGAATCCAAAACTCCCGTGCCGACTCCCTTTTGATAGAAGGTGACTTGCGGGATGATTGTGCGCACCCCGTTCACGTTTACTTCGGCATGGGTCTTGAGCGCGCGCGCAATCCGAGTGATGTTGCTGAGCGGGTTGTTGATTTCCTCGGAGTTGCCATCTTCCCATGTTCCTGTATGCTGCGTATCAGAACAGACAGCCATCAATGAAATGAGGGACTAGGCGCACCGTCGCAGCACACAATGAGGCGCTTGCTCAGAGAGACTCGGGGTTCTGAAACACTTCCCATGGCGGATATGTAAGACCTTAATTCAGGGTTCTCTGCCCTCCGAACGAGAAAGAACCAAAATCCGCTGGCGCTCTTTATTTATTTATACCAGACCACCCATGTTGCACGAACGTCCGTGTGGAGAAACACGCTCCGTCGTTCGTGAAGCAATCGATCGTAGAGCAAGCATATTGGGGCAAATTGATGCCGGCTGCAGCTGATCGGCAAATCCTGGCCCGGTTGTGAACAGCGTGAACAGCGTGAATGCCCCTGATGCTCTATTTATTGGCTCCAGACCGCTGTGGCTTGAGCTGAACGGACTGGCAAGAAAATCCACTTTGCTGCTGTGTCGGTCTTAGCGCTGCAGGCGTTATGCACATTGCTGCACTCTAGGCGATTTAGTGGGAGTAGCCGTGGACTAGTCGGCTTCGCCTAGCCTATTGACCTGTTCGTGAACGAGAAACGAGACGGCTCATTTTCTGATTGCTTTGCTCGCTATTTGTCTGATTTCTGACCCGGCTGAACGTGCGCATTCGAGCAGCCTGATTTATATATGCGGCGTGTCCGTACGCAGTGCAATTGGCCCGTCAAGTGAACTATAACAGGCTGCATGGCGTCGATTAGATGCATTTATTCAGCTGTTGAGTTCCCTTGAGATTCTGCTAGTGAACTAGTAATATAAAATCCTGGCACAGATCGTCAATTCCATCTACGTCGATGCATTATTAAATGGTGTCGTCCATTTGAAAAACAGTTAACTCGGCAGTCCTAAACCTACAACATTCTTCTACTTATCTTGGGATCCGTTGTATCTTTTCCCATATGTCAGCCCTTCGTGACCGTACATATTGGCTTTTTATGTTAATTTAAATTTTTTCGCAGGGCGGGATTTAAAATATTTCCTCAGATGGCAAGGACTGCCCTCGAAAAGAATATAAATGTCAACTACCTAAACTGGCACGCACGCGGCATAATCAACTTAGGGCTAAAGCACAGGCTTTTTCCGTAAGAGGCAACAGTCGAGTCCCACACTCAAACCTTGAAAACCAAAATAGAGCTTACTGCGTGAGATCTTGGGTGTCCCCATAGGCCAGGCAGACTGGATTCTGTGTGATTACTTGGTATTTAAATAATTATATTTGGGCAAGAGAGCGAAGTGACGAATAATTCTATATTCTCTCAGTAGAAACAAGGCTTAAACGCCAGCCCTAGCGTCCAAGCACTCCATACATATCAGAGTTGAATCATCACGCTGCTTCAATTAGATTTCATATATATGTATATATTCTTATATAAAGGCATCATTTTTGGAAATGAGAGTGAAGTGGCCAATCTTCGTGATTTGCTTGATAAAAGCAAGGGTTTAAAGACAGCCATAATTGTGTTGGACCAGCGCACCGCTCAAACTACGTAGTGTACAAGCAGATATGTGAACTTCAAAAAGATAATCCCTTCGTTCCCTCCCCATTGTGATGGAACAAATGATGCACATCTCAGCAAGCCATGAGTTGGTCAAAGGTATCAGAACGCCGCTGGGGAACGCCCCTGGAATGGCATGGAAGGCTACTTTGTGTTTGCAGAGAAGCTGTCGATGGTCGCCATCACTATTGCATCCGCTCTTGCATTAAGATAGACCTACACCTCCGCGGTGATACAGACGATGAGAAGCACAAAGAGGACGCACTCCGCTAAGCATGGAAGCAACTGCGCTATGAGCAGCCACAGATTCAGAAGATCTATACCGCACCCCAAACCCTATACAACAAGCCACGCTCTATTATATTCCGCGCTCATCCGAACTCGTTCTCCGTGCCCACCATTGCTCCCTCGACGGCATCGGCACCCTAATGTTCTGGCTCGTTTAATTTCCGGTCTTTCCTTGCTGAGCCATATAACACGAGCCGCTATGCGTCCTCCTTATTTTATCAGCCCTGGCCTCTCACCTTTAATCTTCCCGCCTCCTTTAGCGAGCTCTCCCATGCCCTGAACACGTACTACAAGACTACTTTCCAAGACAACCCCGAGGCGCGGTTCCGTGACCAATTCCTTGCGCGACATCGCCCAAATGCCGGAATTCCTGGCCAACCCTGCATCATGCCATGCGATGATTGGTAGCCTGGGTATAACGGAAAAGTATCTGCAGCACAGCTATGGAGGTGGCGATGACGATGCGGCGACTATCACTGTCCGCGATCTGGAGTTTGGCATTGAAGTTGTCCTTGGCATGAGCATGTTGTTTGTATACACGTTCCGTGACCAGCTGCGGCTGAACTATTGTTTTAATGATGGGTCTGAGGAGCCATCGAATATTCAGACGTACTTGGATCAGACGCTGAGGGTCTTGGTGGAGGAGTTGTTAGGTTGAGCTTGTGTATTACTGAAAGAGTTTGTAGTCACAAGAAAATTGAGTATCAACGACCTAGGTCATACAGCTTTTTAATCTACTAGTCTAATACCACACAATATAAGTATGCTTAATGTCAGTGTCTATTATTCTTGTCTGCTCAGAAGCTAGTTAGCATCGACCAAGTCTTTATTGCCTCCACTGTCTCCATCAACTTATCAAGAAACGTAAGTACATGTACTCTTGTGTATATTGAGTTTCTGGACGACGATACCGAGCACAGAGCGCACTCACGCATGCTACGCAGTGACCGCTTCTTGCTGCATTTGATGTGTAGATGCATGTAAATCCACGTATCACAATCCCCGCACGATTTCGTATATGGGTGTTGGAATTGGATAAATCATGTGTTCTTTGCCTGTCCTGCAGCTCAACGTATAAAAAGCTCGCTTCCGCCGGATACATCTGTAGACCTCACCGCAACTAGACGAAAATCTGACCTATCTTGTAATAACCTCATTGATCCCCCATATACATCGATCAACTGCGACCTAAGAAATTAACATGGCTACCACCCTAACAGGACAGTCCACCACTGCCACAATTCCATCCAAAGACCGCATTGAGCCGGGCTCTGTCAATGTTTCCATTGGCAAGTTTCCGCCAACGGCCTCTTCTGATTTCTCAACGTCTGCAGGCGACATTGCGGCCAAACTAGTTGCCGAGTTTAACGAAGCACTTAGTCAGAAAAATGCCCAGGTCGTGTCGCAGCTGTTCTTACAGCATGGCTACTGGCGTGATCATCTCGCACTCTCATGGGACTTTCACACCTTGATTGGGCGCGACAAGATTGCCAGCTTCCTGGGCCAAGGGATTCGTCTTTCCCAGATCGAGCTGGATTATTCATCCCCCGTGCGAGCGCCACATTTTGGTCCCATTGACGGCGGTCTGGGGGAGGTTAAGGGTGTTGAGTTCTTTGTGAAGTTCACAACTGAACTTGGTTCGGGGGTAGGCATTGCTCGAGTCGCCGAGGAGTCAGCGGGACAATGGAGATTCTTTTTGTTGTCAACGACACTCTCTGATTTAACTGGACATGAGCGGCGTATCCGTCACAATCGACCAATTGGTGTGCAACATGGAGCTGACTCGCGTCAACACAATTGGAAGGAGATGCGTGATGCGGAGAAGAATTTCGAGGGCAATGAGCCGCAAGTGGTTGTTATTGGTAGGTTTTGGAGGGAACTCGCCCATGGTGTGTGAAAGGCCTACTGACAATTGTATCAATGTATAGGTGCCGGACAGGGAGGGCTGAGTGTTGCAGCGTGTTTGAAGATGCTAGGTGTCGAAACCCTGGTTATTGATCGTGAGGAGCGCGTCGGGGATAACTGGCGGAACAGATATCGTCATCTCGTACTGCACGATCCTCTATGGATGAATCATTTGCCCTACCTACCGTTTCCATCATCATGGCCAGTTTTCATACCGAAGGATAAAATGGGAGACTTTCTGGAGGCGTACGCTACGCTCCTGGATCTTAATGTTTGGACAAAAACGAGTCTGGTGTCCTCTTCGTGGGACGACGGCACCAAACAGTGGTCTGTCACCGTGGAGAGAAAGCAGCATGACGGAACTAAAGAAACACGTACCTTCCGACCTCATCATGTCATTCTCGCTACCGGGCATTCAGGTAAGAAGTATTTCCCTAGCATAAACGGACTGGATACCTTCCAGGGAGATGTTTTGTGCCACAGCTCCGAGTTCAAGGGCGCGCGGCCAAACGCCCAAGGAAAGAAAGCCGTGGTGGTCGGCTGCTGCAATTCCGGACACGATATTTCGCAAGATTACTACGAGCAGGGTTACGACGTGACTATGGTCCAGCGAAGCTCGACTCTGGTTGTTTCGTCCGAGACTCTGGTTGCTACTCTCAAGGAGCTCTATGACGACGATGGCCCAGCCACTGAAGATGCCGACCTGTGCCTCCTGAGCCTGCCTTCGGAGATTTTCAAGGCCGTCCAGATTGGAGTAACGCGTAAATTCACGCATGTGGACAGAGAACTCTTGGAGGGTCTAGATAGAGCGGGCTTCAAGATTGACCAGGGGCCGGACGATGGCGGAATATACATCAAATACTTCCAACGCGGCGGTGGCTATTACATCAACGTCGGCACGAGCAAGTTGATTATCGACAGAAAGATCAGAATCAAGCAAGGACAAGAAATCACGCGGATCCTGCCACACGGGATTGAGTTTGCGGATGGCTCGGTTCTGGAAGCAGACGAGATTGTCTTTGCTACTGGGTACCAGAACATGCACAGCGAGGCAAAAAGCATCCTTGGCGATGCCGTTACGGATCGTATTGGAAATGTCTGGGGGTATGATGAGGAAGGGGAATTGAGGTCTCTGTGCAGGCCCAGCGGTCACCCTGGGTTCTGGTACATGGGCGGCAATCTGTTGCTGTGTCGATATTTCTCAAAGCTCTTAGCTTTGCAGATCAAGGCCATTGAGGAGGGACTGAACACGAGAGACTAGGCCGTTGTCTTGACAGCAAGACACTGCTAGAGCTATGCTATGAATGTTGAAACTATTTACAGCGAAGAAAAGGAGTAAATCCAGGTGTCGTCGCGTAAGTTCACCAATCACACGCCTCAATTGGCGGTGTGTCCCAGTCCGGCAGGTGGGGCAGTATATGGGCCTCTGATTGGCTAGAGTCAAAGATATCGGCAACAGCCAATCAGGCCGCCATCAGGCAAACCTCCAAGAGATATTAACTGATATTAACTTAGCTTCGGAGTAATCTGGGCTGACTCACAAGCTTTCTCTTTTGCCAATCCCTTCACTGCTCGATGTGGGCAACCGTGTGAATAGGAGAAAAGAAGAGGAGCAAGATGCCCGCCGACTCAGTCAATGTCATTGTCCTGGGCGCCGGAGTAAGCGGACTGACAACCGCTCATAGCCTGCTCTCACACTATTCAGTGTCACCGCAGAATGCCATCAAAAAGCTAAACATCACCATCGTCGCCAAACATCTGCCCGGCGACATCAATCAAACAGAGTACTGCTCACCACAAGCAGGCGCCAATTGGCGCTCGTTCCAGCCGGAGCTCAATCAACACGCGAAATGGGACAAGGTTGCTTTTGAGCGCTTTCTGGAGATTGCTCGCGAGTCGCCTGAAAGCGGCGTCAAGCGGTTTCCCATGAGGTTGGTGTTTGGAGACGACGATGAAAGGCGGCAAAGAGATCAACTGTGGTTTGCCGATTTGGCCGGTGGCATTGTCGATGTGCCGAAGCACGAGCTGCCAGAGGGAACATGGGGGGTTGACATGGTCACTTTCATGTTCAATCCGGTTGTTTATTGTAATTGGTTTGTTTCGCTTGTGCCGTGCTTCGCTTGGATATGTTGCCCTTCCAGGATAAAGATGGCTGACGTCGAATCCTAGGCTATATGCAAGCTTGATGAAAAGAGGTGTCAAAGTCATTCGGCGCTCTTATGACCATATCGATAGCTTGCTCTCAGACTTTCCGGATACCGCTGCCGTCTTCAACTGCACGGGCCTGGGTGCGAGACACCTTGGTGGTGTAGAGGATGGAAAAGTGCACCCGACAAAAGTAAGTCTATCTCTCATATGTGTTGAAGTTATATTGGATCTCCAACTCACGAGAAACAACAGGGCCAAACGATCCTCCTTTCTGAGCCCAAAGTCCCACTAGAGAGGATGTACATATGGACGCAACCCTCTGTGATGGGCCCGAACGAGTTTTCGCACGTGTTTCCCCGACCGCTTGGGGGCGGAGTCATCATCGGGGGTGTAGCCTTGCACAATGACTGGGATGAGTCATTCGACGTTTCCCGGGTTGACCGAATCAAGCAACGGGCATGTCAGCTAGCACCTGAATTAGGCAAGCCGGAAGATTTACAGATTGTCCGGCATAATGTCGGACTGCGGCGTGAGTTTCCTTGTATTTCTTTTTGTCTTTATTTCACTGTTCAATGAGGGATTTATTACATGTCTTGGGCACTAACAATGAATCTATTTTGAATATAGCGAGCCGTGATGGAGGCCCCAGGGTTGAGATTGAAGAGCACAATGGGAAGTTTTTGATCCATAATTACGGTGTTGGTGGTAGTGGATATCAATCATCATGGTGAGTTCCTAGTGTAACTTGAGTATCCTCTTCATAATCATACAAAATATTTCTTTGGGCATTATCTAACTACAATGAATAGGGGCATGGCTGAACATGCTGTTGCTTTGTTTGCTCAGAAGGTGGGTTTGAGTATTCAGCAGGCAAAGCTGTGAGTAGATAGGATACCAACAGGTCAAAAAGGTATTCTGTGACTTATAATGACTAAACATTTAGCAAGTTTTCTCAATAAACTGCATTATCATCGCATTGTTCCAATTTTGCCCCTTCTTATTTTTCTAGACATCTCTCCTTTGGTTGTTCTTGCCACTAAAGGTGTTGTTGACAAATTCTTTGAGTCCATGCCACTATGGGACAAACGAACTGACAATAAGTTAGGAGTGGAAATTCTGTTATCGCCATATTTTTGAATGATCCAACAAACAGTGACAAGACTAGCGGCATCTTGTCCACAGGTCCGGGTAAATGCGATGCCTGATGTAGCACCGTCATGGACCTTGGGAAATACATTATTGCCTTGGTGGCTTGACTAATTGAGCATGCTCGATTCTTAGTGGCTGGCGTCTGGATCAGAGATAGACAAACCTTAGGGTCACCAGGGATATGCTTCACAATTATCGGGAATGTCCGTCAACTCTGTCATGCACAACCATACTGAGCTTCCAAATGCATCCAATAAGAGTCCAGGTCTCTGTTGCTCGTCTTTGTCTGGGAAACAGATTTTTTTTTTTCTTTTTTTGCCCAACACGTGGGATATCCACACCAAATTGACCTCACAGACGTCAGGAGATGCAGTGCAGACTTTCCTAATCAGGAACACCGATATGGATGCCTACTTATTGCGGTGAATATTCGTCTACTTGATTCATTCACCGAATATATACTGACAAAGACTATGCTCTCACCGAAGGCAGCCATGTTATAACATCAATGGATTTTGATGTCATTTTCACTCACGCTTTGTTCACCTTTGAGACATGGGCAACCAGTGATGTTACTATTGCTATTCTTGTCTGCCGGTGACAAACGCGTATTCAAAAATCAACCAATTGACGCTTGGAATGCGCCTGCCTGCACTGAGGCAGAAGCGAAAAATCTTGCCACCCTGGTGCCAGGATTCGAATATAAAAGAGACCCAAATCCCCCAGCTTGAGCTTCTTCTTCTTCTTCTTCCTCAACAGCAGCAACTACTACTACAAAGCTCCTCTTCTCTCTTTTACTCATACAAAAGGAAAGGAGCAACACATTCCTCTTATATATATTGAACCCCAACACTCATATCAATATACAACTATGCAACAACTTCATCCAAGTTTACCTGCCTTCTACAGCATCAAAAGGCATGCAAAGTATTCCAACAGCCCTACAGCCTTTCTCCAAGGGTACATACCACACATCGACACTGGGCTTCATGTATTTCATTCATTTTTCTCATCTTCTTGATTTTTTCTTTACCTCTCTTCTCGCTCTGCATTCTATCTGAAAGCCATCTTGTATGTTTTCACCTTGTCCTTCATTCTCCTAAAGTTGGCTAATAAGCATTTTTTGAGCAAGGCCAAAGCAGAGGCAATAGTGCATCGACATCGCCGTGAACATACCAGCACCCAAGGCCTCCGTGCGTAGCATCAAGCTGCATTTGTAAGCATCGTGCTTCATGTTGCCACATTCAGCCACACTCATGGACTATATGTTGTGGAACTTGATCTATTTGGTGAGCACTCCTCATGACTTATCACAGTCATTGACGCCAATTTGATAATGCTGACATGTATCTAGTTCTATGGGCTTTTCAATGATACCGAGTCATCGAAGGTCGCTATGCAAGACCGAAGGGTCAGCCATCATGGACTATCAGCTCTCGTCTTTACGAGCTGCATCCTGTATGCCTCAAAGTACAGTATCTTTCCGACAATCGACCTCTGTATATCTGGGTACGAGCCACTCATTGACTTGGCATGCAAAATCGAGCCCTTGGAGCCAAACGCAACTCCATCCATGTTCACAGAGAACCCGACAACTCTTAGATCAACATTGAATGTTCTCGGTCCACTACATCGCAGACTGGCTCTGCAACTCGTTGATGTGCAACTGACGCAGGAACTATCGAGTCGCTGCAAGACAAATTCGTGCGAATTATTTTTCCTAATATGGTTATTGTCGAAGATCAGAACCATCATCGCATCCGCCTGCGCTTCTGAAATGAGAACGCGTTCGGTACGCAGCTGCAGCATCCAAGTCTATCAACAGCAGACACGAGGATCTGGCTCGACAAATCTTCTTTGGAATATCTGCATTATGGTGAGTTGTTCATTATTCTGTTTCCTCTCTTCTCTCTTTCATCTCTCTTTCTTCCTCATCCTTCCTCGCTTCTATATGAGCTAACATTCTCTGGTAGGCCATCGACCAACGTGAAAACAAGCGCCACCGGTCTATCTGCGTTGGCAACAACAACAAGTTCAGCAGCGTCATGGAGAAGACGAGTACGAGCTTCTCATCCGCCATGTTGGCCGACCTATTATAGCGGTCAGCATTATCCAGTGTGACAGAACAACCTGTTACGCAACGAACACCTTCAGGATCATGAGACTAAAAAGTCGAAATTACCAGCCCAGCCTCTGATCCTCGTGAAAATGTTTAATCATGAGAAGTGGCCGTCTTCTCCATGCTTGTCCACCCGATGCCGATTCTGACACATCTGTGCTGCCTATGGGATCGACAATAGTACCTTTGGGCATTCAATGCAAGGAGCAGACATTGTTGAACTGACGATGGCGGTGCAATATTATGCGCGATATGGTTTTCGAATATCACGCACGTGCCGTCCGACAAATACCAGCTATATTATGGGTATGCCGCTTCCCATATAGCATTCGATAAGGAGACAGTACTGGAACGGCATCGGGGCGGGGGAACCAGACAGAACCCCCCCGGATGTTGTTGAACTGTCGATGGTGGTGCAATATTGTGCGTGAAATGATTTTCAACCACCACGCATTTGTTGATTGTGGTTCATCGCCCATCCCTTGACGGTACCTATAACGTTGTTGCAGCAGCCCCAGCATCACCGGATGTTGTTGAACTGGCGATGGTGGTGCAATATTATGTGCGCGAAACAGTTTTGGTGTTTGATCAAAAAGTCCCGACAGTTTCGCTCGCTTCTTTCTCGGCGAGTGCATCGCATTGACCGATTATTGCCAGTTATCGCTCACTTTCGAAACACCGACCAACAATGGAATGGCATCGGGGTCACCAGGCAGGACCTCAGGATGTTGTTGAACTGCCGATGGTGGTGGTGCAATGTTACGTGAAACAAGCATTGGCTGATCATTGCTGTGCATCAACCTTCCCTGACTAGCAGCGGAATGCAATATCTTTCCGCTAAGGTAGAGGATGTTGTTGAACTGTATGCGGCGGTGTACTATTGTGCTTGGAATGATCTTCCGATGCCACGCATTCACTGCCTGGCAGATCCTCGGTTTGTTGCGCTGCGTGAACCGAACCCCAGACTTGCAAAGATTCAAGGCCGAAATAGTACCCGACTCTTTCTGCTCTTGCAGCGCCCAGGATGTTGTTGAACTGGATGCGGCGGCGTACTATGGTGCTTGAATTGATCTTCCGGTACCACACATTGGACTGTCCGATGCATCCTCAGTATGTTGCGGTGCCTTGGATCCTGGCATGCTTTCTCTATCTCGTTATTTCTAGCCTTAGCCTTGTTTTTCATTTTGACTGACGAAGCTATCCTACTAGATTGCAGCTTAGAGGACCTCGCTTTCCTTGCCCAATGCTACTTGGATCACTCAATATTGATCTTGAACAATCCAAATTTCTCCTCTAGTAGAGCCCTCTCTATCAGCATCTCTAGGGTATATCTACTATGCGAATCAATGATACCCAGCCACTGATTTCATGGACTACACACAGAAGGCTGATGGCTTTCGAATGAGTCAATTCAAAAACACAGATGGTATCAAATGAACCAAAGGCCAGCGAAGAGTCAATACTAGAATACCACCTAGATCCTCGTGCTTTCGCCGCGCTCAGGATGTTGTTGAACTGTATGCGGTGGTGGAGTTTGCCATCCAGGTGCAGTGGCCCACCAACGAATTCAAAACTGCTCTTCCATGCAACGGGGATTACGACGAAAGGACTAGTCTACGATCCCTGAGATTTCCAATGGAAGTGACATGTATTGGCATATCATCCGACTTGAAAGAGTCACGATCATGTGTGTGGCTTCTCTTCGACCTTCGAGATGAATTTCGACTTTCACTTGTGCAGAGTTTTCATTTACTTTTTGGCACTCGCATGCATGTTCCTTTCTTCAGCAATCAATCTGGACCTCCGATAATTGAGGCGCGGACAAGATTGAAAATGGGCAAACTACAGAGCATGCCATCGATGAAAAGTCAAATCGCTGTTGAACTGCTTCTGGCGGTATGCCGCCCAGCAGTCGGTACTATCATGCGAATCAACAGGATAGTGCCAGAGCTCTTTGACGCGCCCTCCCCGGATGTTGTTGAAATGCATGTTGCAGCGCTGGCAATTTGACGACGCCATGACATTGCCTTGCTTCTATTTGGGATTCCCGTACCTCTACGGTGACCTCAAGGAGCACCACAAGCTCCTCCTTGACGAGGTGGCGTTATCATGCGAGTATGATATGCGGGCCAGCATAACAGCAGAATGCAGCGCACAAAAAAGTGCGCATGCATACCAAAATCATTGAAGGCATTGCTAACGATGACACTTTGCCTGAATCTTTCTCTCCTGGTGTTGCAGCACAGACTCTGCACCTAGGTGAGCACAACGCCAATAATATCGAGCGAAAGCGGAGGCTCGGCTTCAAATGTTCACAACGAACTGGAAGCACGATCTGCGCGCTGGCGGACGTGCCTTGCCAGGAGCTCATCAAATTTTGGTGGGACGCTGTCGGGCAGTAGTCAACAATTCGTCACTTAAAACATCAGCAGTATGCCCTTTGGCAACGCCGATGCCCTTGCACACGCGGCTCTTCCGAAGCAGAATGCAAATGAAACCAGGCAAATCTGATAGGATCGTTGAAAAGACCAAGTCTATCATGATATCCTTCAAAGGGTCGAACTTCTAGGCTGACATTCCAGAACTTGGCTAGAAAAAGACGAGTCGTCAAGGTCCACCAACCTTGCCAGGAGCTATAAAAGCTGCAAAGACGTATCGAGAGCGGCAAAACACGATGAACATAGCAAGATATCCAGGAAAGTCCTGTTCCTATGTATGCAATGATGACCCTGAAAATACCGAAGTTGCTCCTCGATGATGCCCAAACGGTCTCATGGTCATGCGATTTCCGATAATGGCTATCAGTGTTTGGCTCACTTCCTAGCGAGCATTTTCAGCAAATCGTCGAACATATAGCTGCAACGAATGAGTGCGGGCCAATCTCCTGCACCAAAGCCAGAGTTCCGCCGGGGTTCGGCAAGGATGTTGTTGAACTGGATGTGGCGGTGTATTTACTGTGCAATCAACGTGACCTTTGCGAGCAGGACAGATCAGTAGTGAGCCTGACTGTTCTCGCAATATGATATTCTCCAGTCTAACTTTTGTTTCAGGATGCTGTTGACCTGGACGTGTCGGTGTACTACTGCTTTACAGCAAAAGCGATCTTTATAGACAGGACAGATCAGTAGTGAGTCTGGCTATCCTCAAAACATGATGTTCTCCATCTAAATTTTGGTTTCAGAAGGATGCTGTTGAACTGGATGTGGCGGTGTACTACTGCTGTGCAGCAAAAGCGATCTTTATAGACAGGATAGGTCGAGTGGTGAGTATTCTCAGTCTCGAAATACGATGCTCTCCAATCTAACTTCGGTTTGCAGAAGGATGCTGTTGAACTATTGTGGCGGAGCAGCATCATACTGCAATCCACAAGAATTGGCGACGATGCAACACATCGGACAAGTTGTATCTACAGTCTTGAGCGTAGATCATTATCCTTTCAAATTCGGCGACTTCAGGAGATGATCATGAACCATCGTCGACCTTATCCCAATATGGCCGTCATTGCTGCATCAACTAGCTGCGACCTGAGAGCGATAGCCGTGGGAGTGGGAGGAATAATGGTTACCCTGGGCGTGGCAGCAAAATACGCTGAAGACCATCGAAGACGAAGAGTACCTGCAGCAAGTATTGGGTAAGTGGAATTCATGCTTCTCGATTTCATGTTCTCTGGCTAACTTTCTTTCGTTATTATTAGCGGACATCATCAACTCCATGCGAGAAACCCCGTCGAAATATGGATTCCTCCTATCTACCTGTGGTCCGCTTATGGAATGCGTGAAGTGGTTCGGAAGACTTGAAAAAAGCTATCTTCAATGACAGATCATCCGCTGATCTAGAATTTGCCCATTGCGTCGAAGTCTTCTTGAGACTTCCTCGATGAAGTGGGACGGGCTGCTAAATGCCATCGATCCATGGCGAGAAGCAAACACCTCAGGACCCTTCCAGAAACCGACAACTTCATCCACAGAAATCTTAGCTAGTCACAGACCTCGCTCAGATCCCTTCGATGCAACAGGGAAATCAATCTATCACGAAGCTATTCGAGTCCTACCCTGGGCTCATAAATCATGGGCAACACCGCTGAACTGGGTATTTGCTTAGACTCACTATCCCATGCCTCGGCAAAGACATGAGTTGCTTCAAAACATCAGTTTTCATGCCAGTTTCTCTTTCACTCAGAGCACACAAGACGACTTCCATCACCAACTCACAGACCACGTTGGAATACAACGGTCGTCAGGACTAGAAACGGTGGAACATCTTGATCATCCACACCGACGATCTCTGTCGGTTCATCTATCAAAACAACATTGCCATGCTGCTTCTACTAGCAAGAGCCGAGAGTGTGTTCGTCAATGGCTACATGAATTCACAGCAGAGCACCACCGGCAGTTCGCGAGACTCTCCACCTAGCCCAACAATGTATGAGGGTTGCATGCTGGAAGTGCTGTGCTAGATGGGGAAGACATCGACACCCAGTTCAGCAGAGTCCCGGTGACAGCCTCCTCAACGACGATTCGGAGATGGAGGAACTGATTCGGACTCTAAGTCATTCGCGCCGCCCGATTCAGGGCCCCCCCCCCCCCTCTCGGGGACGTCGAATCGCCCTCCGCGGCCAAATCGCAGCGGCTTAGCCTGTTATATTCAAATCGGACTGCATTTATGGGCTTACCTATTCAAACCGCCCAGTGGCCACACCTTCAAAGTGGCGAACAGACATCTCATTGCGGAGAACGGGTGAGTTTCTTTGCCGATTTTTCTGAATACCTTAAATGACGAAGATTCCTGGCGGTCCCACGAGTGGCCACAAGATAATCAATGTGAATACAAGAAAACCGCCGATCTGTCCATTGTGCGGGTGTTTCGGTCAACACAGCTGTCGACTGGGCGATTAGTGTCTTCTTGACCAACTGGTGGACCAGAAAGCAAGCGAGGTCGTCGAACAACATCTGCCGAAAACCCTATTCCGCCAAACATCATCGACGCATACATAGGCTCGATGAGATTATCTGCATGTACGAGAGCATCTAGTCAACTTCCAAGGCCAGATATCTAGTCTCTCTTCGCCGGCGACCTGGTCCCTGTACCAGATGTGGCTGGATCCTCGCAGCTGGTCTAGGTTTCGCAGTATACGGCACTCAAGCGGATCAAACCTACGTCCTCAACATCAGGATTGAGCATATCAAGTGCTTGGGATAATTGCTCGAGCAGAGTCTCCGGGAGGTACCAGTTCGACATTTCCAAAGAAATGAGGAAACGGTTCATGCTTTGGTCTCATAGTCTTCCAGTGAACCACCAGATCACGGGGGGAAAGTTTTAGAGCCACCTTCTGGTATGAAATCCAATCTCTCTGCTTGATTGTTGCTCGCACATGGGGCCCTTCATTCTGAAAGCCATTTGCCTTTCAGCCGGTTGTTCAAGTGGTAATTTGGGTATTTTTGGGCTCGGTCCACTCACTACTCATCAGAACGCTAGTATGCGCAGGATTTGCGCGCAACATTCCGGCGCATTGGTTTTATAACGAGTCGGTTGGTACAGGCTACAAAATATCTAGAGCACTATGCAGGAGGAGTTTGTCGATGGGTCGGCTGAACGACCTTGAAAGTCATGTATTTATAGCTTGGTTCATTACTTGTATACATAACGTGAGGTGCATGGTGTGGCTATCAAAAAATCAATCTGATTAATGTACTTAGTCTGAAAATGACATTCATGTATGATAATTAGCTATCGTTCAATCACAAAGCAATCCAACGTTCAAGTTTCTGATACGTATGTCACGATATACATGTCATCATCTCGATTGTGTGTGAAGAAAATGCATGGTAATGCAAACTTCCCAAGTTTGGCAGTACAACATCCTTTCCCAACTGGCCATAGTTATTGCTTCGTATCATACTAAGTTCCCAACTTCGAGAATGGCTCGTTTTTGTCGTCTTTTTGGCCTCGCTCCTGGGTTCGCATTGTTTGCAGGCAGCTTGACTGTATGATATACGTCAATTCGTTCCGAGATCGAATAGGATCCCTCTTCTGAGCAACCACCCATGGCTCCTCACATGAAGCACAGGTAAATGCATATCCAAACAATAGCCGGCAGCAGAAAGGTTAATGCCAGTAACATATTAGACGCATGAGGTGGTCTTTGAGCTGGGACAAAATCCATGTTTGCCGCTTAAACACCTGAGTATTAAGATGCGTAACAGAATGAATTGTTCGAAACTGCTTAGGAGGTACTTGTGCTCGTTCTTGCTAGACTTGGATCAATGGCACGAATGAGCCATTTGCCGTCAACTCGTTTCTTATGATGGCGTATTCGTCGTGAAATAGACCGAGAGAAGAAAACGAAGGGGGAAAAACATATCCATTACTTCTCCAAGAGCCGATAAATGATATCATCTGCCTGTATTTGCACATGCCAACATCAAATGATATTGAAGAAGGGGCCAAAACCGCGCTGGGCCGATGTGTCTCGGAGACCGAAGGCTGTCTGTCGTATCGAACTACGGACCTGTATTAAGCAGCCGGACCTTATAGCAAATCATAAACAAGGAACTGGCATGTCGGCGCCTGTTGGTCTGGATTATGTTCGCCAACAAATAGAGGCGAGGCAGTCAGCCTGTTTGTACCACGGAAAGGCCAATCATGCGTGCAGTAGGTAAGTGTGGCGAGCGGGGGAATAGTAGCAACAGTCGCCATCCGAGCTGCTTCTCGTGCCATCAAATGAAGACTTCACGGCGTGAAATGGATGATTTATCCAGAGAGAACAGGAGGAGAGGAGGAGCAAGAGAGAGAGGAGGCTACGGCAGCCTATTCGTACAACCTTGCCAAAATTCGTAATGTATTGAAATATGATAATGCTATAGAAAATAAAATAATGTCTATGTAGCTTGCTTATAGTGGGAGCTAATCTATTTATAGATTAATCTACATATATATGGAATTATATAACCTAATTTCGTTTCTATATAGAGTCCTTTAATAACTTTAAAATTTATTAATATTATGAACACTCTTGTGGATTTTTAATATATTAAGATATCTTAATTTATAGGCTTATCAAGGCCTAATTTAATTTTTTTAAATCTGTTAACTTATCTTCTTTTATTCTTCTTATAATTTATTAAAAATTCTTCTTCATTAAGTAGAGTAAGTAACATAATATAATTATTTTATTTTAATTAAATTATATTTAGTTTATTGACTTAAAATTAGATTTTAATTTAATTAATTGATTTAAAATGCTAAAAATTATTAATTATTAAGTAATAAGTAAGGCAATAAATGATTCTTATAATTATATTTTATTTAACTAGTGAGGTTATTTTTAGGTAATCCTTTTTTGAAAGTTAATATATAAATAGAATTCTTTTCTTACTTGTGCTATTTATTAAAGAAGTAAACATCTATTCTAGATAATTAGATTAAAAAAAGAGTTTTAAGGTGTAAGAATTTTAGAATTTTTTTTGTAATAGCATCTTTTTAGGTAATTTTTTTTAAAAGCTAATATATAAATAGAATTCTTTTCTTATTCATTTTATTTATTAAAGAAATAGATATTTATTCTAGATAAGTTAAAAAAAAGGTTCTAAGGTATAAGAATTTCAGAATTTTTTTTATAATAGTATTTTAAATAATAGAGAGACTGATGATTAAAAACTGTAATAATAAAATAGACTTTAATAATATAGGATCTAAGAATTCTATTAATAATCTTTCTAGATTATTAAAAAATAATCCTAAAATTTTAGATCTATCTTTAGATAGTAAATTATTTAGTTTATCACTAAGTAATAAGTTAGATAATAAGATAAATCTTAAGAAGAAGCCTGTAGAAAAGATAGTAATAGTTTAAAAAAATATTGCTTATAAGTTTTTATTATTTTTAGATTTAACTTTCTACTAATATAAAAAATAATAAAAAAAATTCTTAAGAATCTAAATAAGAATATTTTAGTCTTATAATAATATCTTAAGCTTATATCTAATAAAGAGTAGAAAATCTAGTTATAGAGCTTAAACTTTTTCCTTTATTAAAAAGAATTATAGAATTATTAGTTTTCTAAATAGAAAAAGTAATATTATGGTCCTAATATTGAGTAGATTCTTTTAGTTATATATATTAAAATGGAGGATTTTAATAAGAAATATATTAATAAAGATAGTTAGGATAATATTTATTATTATATATATTTTATATATTAAATCTTATAAAAAAATCTTAATTATATAGATAAGCTTTTTAGATTTCATCTTATAAGTTTTAATAAGGTTAAATACTATTTTTAGACTGCTATAAAATGCATTTAATATAAGTTTATATTATTCTAGTAATATAGACTTTTAAGTAGCTATATATTATTATATAAGAAAATTTATAAGAGGAAGAATTATCTTATTAAATTTACTCTTTATAAGTTAAAAAAGTAATTTAAAAAGAGTTTTATATAGAATCTTATTTTAAGTAATCTTACTTTTAATCTCTTTAATCTAAGTATTATCTTTATTAATAGTATAAACTCTTTTTTAGAGCTTAATATAAATACTAGCTCTAATAATAATAAAATTAATTTACTTTCTATAAATATTAAGAAAATTATAACTTTAATTAATACTATTTTAGCTAATTCTTAGAAGAAAATAATCTAATCTTATATTTAAGAGAAGTATTTAGTAAAATAGTCTAAAGAGTTTAATCTTAGTAATTTATACTAGTATTTAATATTTACTCAAACAGCTTTATATTATATAGAGCTAGATAATAGAGATAAAATTTAAATTTTATTATTTTCTAAAATTAAGAATAATAATACTAATTAGTTAAATAATAAATCTACTAGATTAGATCTAAGTAAAGCTATATAATATAGTATAATAATAAATGCTTTAATTTTTAAATTTATAGATCTGAATTTTAAAAAGAACTATAATAAAATTATTTATATCTTTAATTCTTTTAATTATCTAGAGTTTAAGGATATAATTATAGAGTAAGAAGACTATAAAAAGAAAGATATTTCTCTAAACTATCTTTTTAATATTTTAAAGTAATTTTTTATTAATTATTAGAAAAAGCTTATATAGTTAAATAATTCTAATTTCTAGCCTTTTAATTTTGATAAAGTATATAGAGTTTTTTATTTTATAGTAATTAAGAAGAATAATAATGCTCTTATTTAGATTTATTATAAATATATATATTTTAATCTAAATTTAGAGATTTAGTAAGTGTTTAATATGATTTATTTAATTAAGATAATAGAGAAGACTTATTCTAATAAGTCTTTATTATTCTATAATAGGTTTCTTAGTGATATTATAAGATTTAAGAAGACTTTTTAAGTAATAGTCTTCATGTTAGAGGTAAGTCTTATATTTATTAAAAAAGAATTCCAGAATTCTTTTTTAGTTTTTTTTTATAATAATTTTATAAATTTTAAAACCCTTTTCTAAGTGATTTCCTTTAATTTCTTATTAGCTATTATATTGATTAAAAATTTAGCAAACTATATAAGAATCTTTAAAAAAGATAAATCTAGATAAATATAGTTTTAAGTTAATCTATTGATTATTCCTCCTTATTGTTTTTTTTTGTTATTTTTATTTAGTAGATTAGTAAGATAGACACTATTATAAAGCATCTCTAGATATATATATTATATAGAAATCTTAAAGCTATTAAGACTAGGACTTTTAAAAATATAAAGCTTATTAAGGATCTATTAACTTCTTTTTATAAGCTTTTTAATGGTTTATTTTCTTAATTAAATTATATTATTATAATAAGTTATAATATATTCTAAAGCTATTATAGTCCTCCAGTCTATAAGAAATAGAAAAACTAGAAGAAAGTATATTATAAGAAGAAAAATAACTTATTTATTATAAGACTATAACTAGATAATCTTAATAAGCTTTTTTATTATATTATTCTTAATAAGGCTTATATATTATATAATACTAATAATAGCTTATTTATAGCTATCTAATAGCTTAAAGCTAGTTTTTATCTTCTTTTATTAGTTATTATTTTTTATAATAGTATTCTAGATTTCCAGGACTATATATCTTTTATTATATCTAAATAATCTAATATAATTTAAAAGGATACACAAATTTTATAGAGCCTTAATATTATAAATGCTACTAATCCTTTCTTATTATCTAAGAAATATCTAGTGAGTTTTTTAAGATTTATAATATATATATTTAAGAAATATATTTTTATAGATAATATTATTATCTAAATTATAAGTATTTATCTAAAAGATATTTTAAAGCACTTAAATATTAAATAAATTCTTTTTTTATCTATCTAAATTAGATTTAATTATTTAATTATTAGCTTTTATATTCCCTTATCCTAGATATGCATAATTTATATTAAGTTTTTATATAATAAGAAGATAATATATAATTAAATAATTGTTCCTTATTATAAAAACTTAATAATAAAAAAAAATAGTAAAATTATAATAAATATAGTAAAATATTGGATACTGATACTATTAATTTTCTAGCTTAATATAAAGTTTACTAAGGAGCTTCTTATAATAAGAATGTTTAAGAATATTTTATACTTATTTTATCTTAAAACTATATATTAGAGCTTTGCTTGGGTAGTTTATTCTAGAAAACCCTTTATATTTTCTTTAAAATAATTTTAAAGAACTTGTCACCTAGAAAAAATCACTTAATTATTAGTCAATATACTTAGAACCTTTTTATAAGGCTCCTTAAAAATAAGGGCTATACTGCTTATTATTATATATAATTCTCTTATTTGTTAAAAGAAACAAATTATTTAGTGTTTCTTTCCAGTTATCTAAGTGTATATTGTAGCTATCTTAAAAAAGTATGATATTAATATAAGAATATTCTATTCTAAATTTAATTAGTTATAATGCTAAGCATTAATTATAGAATTTATTATTATAGATAAATACTCTATTTTGATTATATCTTTAGTTATTAATATTTTAAGATTAAACTTGTACCCTTAATACAGTATTATATATTTTTTTAACTTATCTCCTATTAAATCTATTATAGATTAAATTATTAGATATCTTTAGTGCTTTAGTTAGAATTATATAATCATTACTTATGTTTACTTAGTAATTAATAATTAGAATAGTATTTAGCAGTCTAAATCTAATAAAAAAGTAGTTATAAGTATACTCTATAATTTAAATCTAATAATATTTAAACTTATAGTTAAAAGCTCTAATGAAATTTCTATTAGTAATTTTATTATATAAAATAATACTCTTTACTAGCTAGAATTTAATAAAACTTTCTTATCTTCTAATAATATTAATAAGAAAGATATTATTGCTACTATTCAGAAATTATTTATTAAAAAGATAGATATAATAGATATCTCTAAAATTTAAACTATATTTTAATGTTTTTTATTTTTTATTTATATTATTTAATTTATTACTTAATTTATTATTTAATTTAATTAAAATAGATATTTTTTAGTATATTATAACTTTCTCTAGATAAAGAATAATAATTCTTATATTCTTAATAAATATCTTTATAAGAGATGTTAGAAAATAAGATTTATATATTTAGAATCTTTTTTCTAGTTATTCTATTATTAATATATACTTTTATATCTAGTAATAAATTTAATAACTATAAGCTTTTGGTTATAGAATATTATAATATCTATAAGAGAATTTATATGATTGTTATAATAAATAGTAAAGATTGTCTATATATAATTAAATAGTTAATTTATTATAATAGTTATATATAATTGTCTAATTAATATCAAGTTATTTATAGCTAAATAAGGTAATCTAGCTATATTTCTAATTAGCTTAATACCTTTTTATTAATTTTTTCCTTTATAATCTTATATATTCTAGTATTATATTAGATTATCTAAAAATTAATCTTCTTTCTTATAAAGAATAAATTATTAATCTATATAAAGATAGCCACTCTATAAAATTAATATTAGAATTTCTTATAAGCTATTATAAGATTTTTATTAAGAATTACACTCTTTATTACTGATTATAAGAATAAGATATTTATTATTTAGAATATGTATATAAAGATTCTTTTTATTTATATATTTAGATTGCTATTTTATTTTTTTAGATATATTTAATAGATAAGGAAATGATTATTATATTAAAGAATAAAGGTTTCTAGGTAAATTAATAGATAATATAGTAAATTTATCTTAGAATGGGTATATATTGTTTATTTAGTATATATATATATATAGAGATAGATAATAAATTATATCTTATTATATAAACTGAACTTAATAGTGGAAGTATTAATAAGTTTAACTATAAAATATTATATATATATTTTTACTTTAAGATATATATTATCTCTAGATATTATTTCTTTAAGCTCTTTAACATCTTATAATTGATTTAGTATATAGAAATTATCTATTTTTTTTTATTAGAGAGATTAACCTTATTAATATTTAGAGAAGATAGAATAATTTATAATAAATTTATTAAATATTTATTATACTAGGTCTAAACTATATTTAATTAATTAATAGCCATAATAAATTATAGCTATAAGGTATTAAGATCTATACTATAATTAATACTTATTTATATTATATTATTTAAATATATATTAGTCAAGTAATTATATAATTATTAGTACTTTTTATTAATTTCTTAATATAATTAAAGATATAGATATTTAATCTATAAAGATTAGATTAGATTAAAAAATAAAGACTTTACTCTTTACAAGTATATATTTTACTTTATAAAAGTAACAAGATTATAATCTTTTCTTTAATGACTATTATTAGTTTAGGATAAGTACATTAAATTAGCATATTAAAAGTTAATAAAAATAGCTATTAAAAGATCTTTTATTCTTGTAACAGATAAGTAATTAGATTTTTAGATTATATAATAGTACTAATACTTATTTAAAATAAGGATTTTTTGCTAAAATCTAAGAATAAGGCTTATATATTAAAAGCTAGATTATAGATTATATTATATTTTTTACTATTTATATTCCTATACTTAAGTAGAAAGTTTATTATTTTATCTAAAAGTAAAATATTTATAAGATATATTTATAGAAAGATTAGGAATATTTACTAATAGAAAAGCTTTATATAATATATTATTATCATTTACATACTATAGATGATTTTATGTCAGAGAATCAGAACGTCACAGCCAATGGATCAGGTTAGTCACTACAGGACTAATGCACATCGGAACAAAGGATTACCCGTGGAGCCTTAGGGTTAAGGTAATAGAGCCAGCAGAGCCGTTGTTATATTGATTATATTAGTTAGGATAGAGTAAATAGAGCTATTACTATATTAGTTATAATAGAGGAAAGCTATATAAGAATGCTTATTTACTATATATTTAATTTTCTTCTATTATCTTAAATTAATTATGATAACTTAAGTATATAATCTTCTATTGATTAGGATATTTATAGCTTTATTCTTATTTCTTTTATCTACTAAGACCTTTCAATCTTAGAAGCCTATTAACTTCGCTTATTAATAGCTATCTTAGCTATACTTAATAATAATTAAACTAAAGTTTCTGACAATTTAAGATCCTCAGTTAAAAGAGAAGTCTTAAGAATAAGTAATAATAATATCTTAAATCTTAATTCTAATAACCTTAAGTTTTAATTTATAAACTACTAATATTAGTAATAGAAATATTATGACTATTAATAATAGAGATATAACAGTGTTATTATAATATATTAAAGAACTAGAAAAAGCTATAATTAATAATAAAGAAAGATTAAGCTAAATATCTTAAGAAATTAAGATTAAAATAGTAATATTATTTAAAAGAGAATAACGTAACCGGTAAGCCACCCGGCCATGTAAGCGACCCGGCCACCTCCGCCCGGAAACGCGTTCTATTTCAATCTTACAACTTCAACGCGTCAATATGCCACCAATTCGCAAGAAAAATCCTTCAAAATCAGCTAAATTAGAAGGAAAGATTCAATTAGCTATTTCTAATTTAAAAAATAGGAATATTCAAAGTATTTGTGAAGCTGTATAGATTTATACTATCCCTCATACAACTCTCTAAGACCGACTGAAGAAAACACAATATAAATATACAAAACACGCCAACAGTCATAAATTCACTCAGTTTGAAAAAGAATCGCTTATTAGATGGATATTAGATCTAGATAAGTGAGGATTATCTCCCCAGCTATTTATGATACAAGAAATAGCTAACTATCTTTTTTCTCAACACAGAAATCAACAGGTTAGAGAAAAATAAGTTTATAATCTGGTTCAATATCACTCAGAGCTCAAATCACGATTTTCTTAAAAATATAACTATGAACGTGCCAAATGCAAAGATCTAAAAATAATCTAAGAATATTTTAACCATATATAAGAGGCTATATTAGAATATAACATCTTATTAGAAGATATCTATAACTTTAATAAGACTAGCTTTGCTATAAGACTCTGTACAACTGTAAAGGTTATTACTAGGAGCAATTAATATACCTATCCAAAACTATTACAACCTAGTAATCAAGAATAGATAACTTCAATTAAGGCAGTTAATTCTACTAGATAGACTCTACCTTCATACATAATTTTTAAAGCAACAAAATATATGCAAGAAGGCTGGTTTGAGACTCTTCCAGATAATTGGAAAATTAATATTAGCAACAATAGATGGACAACCAATAATATTGGTATAGATTAGCTTTAAAATCACTTTATTCCTCTTACAAATAACTGTATAATGAGAAGATATCAAATGCTGATTCTTGATGGCCATGAAAGTCATTTAACTGCAGAATTTGACTATACATATATTAAGAATAATATTATTCCAGTCTGTATGCCTCTACATTCCTCTCATCTCTTATAGCCTCTCAATATTAGCTGTTTTGCAGTTATAAAGTGGAAATATAAACAGCTTGTTGAGCAGCAGATGAGGCTTAGATTCAATCATATTAACAAAATTGATTTTCTTACTGCATTTCTAGAAGCTTATATAATAGTATATAAAGCTGAGACTATTCAGAAGGGCTTCATAACCACTGGATTAGTACCATATAATCTAGATTAAATCTATCAACAGCTTACTATTCAGTTTAAGACTCCTACACCTCTCCCAAGTTAATTAAATAATACTTAATCATCCTGCTTATAAACACCTCAAAATCCACACCAATTTAAATATCAATTAAGTACAATAAAAAGGCATATAAGCCAGCATATAGAAAGCCTATTAAATTCAGTTAATGAGGCAATTAATCAGATATCTAAGACATACAAAATAACCGCAAATAGCTTTATACTTCTAGAGAAAGAAGTTCATGATTTATGGGCTACATATAAGAAGGAGAAACAAAAACATAGACAATCTAGGAAGCAGATAGAATATGAGTAAGGAATTACTAAAAAGAAAGCTTAGGTGCTTGTATAAAGTCAGATTAAGGCATCTCAAAGTATTACTACTACTCTGGCTAAGCCTGAGCTGCTAGTTTCGCAAGCAATCGTACGCTGCCAATTTAAGTGTAGTGAGTGTGGTATTCTCAGGCATAGAAGGCCTCAATGCCCTCATCATACTAGTAATTAGTTTTTTTATATATAATTATTATTTTGGGTTGAAAATTGTGATTAGAAATTCATATAGAACGCGTTTCCAGGCGGAGGTGGCCGGGTCGCTTACATGGCCGGGTGGCTTACCGGTTACGTTATAGAATTCTTAAAATATATCTTGCTTAAATATAACTTTATTTTATATATAATAGTGAATAAATTATAAATAAGTTTAATAAAGTACTAGCAGTATCAAGCTTCTTTAATAAAGAAGCTATAAAATAGTTTACTTTATATATTATTGACTGATACTGCATGTATAGTAATAAAGAATAAAGAAATTCTAAGATAATTATAATATTTTCTAGTTACTAATACTATAAAGAAAAATTTAACTAGTTATGAGGAATTATTAATAAGGAAATTAAAGCTATTAATAAGATCTAATATATTAAATAATAAGCCTTAGTTAAAGAATATATTTCAAAATTCTTATAGATATTAGAAGGATTTTTATAAAATAATTAAGGATTTAGAGACTAGTTTTATAAAGGACTGAAGGATAATATTAAAGATTGAATCTTAATAATAATATTATAATTAGAAATATTTCAGATAATAATAAAAGTAGTATCTTAGATTAATTTAACTATATATACTTGATGAATAGAAAAAGGAGAGTTTAAAAGAAATAAAATAAACTTATATTAGAAATAAATTAAAGATAAAGATAGAGATATAATAATGTAACTAAATATAATCTTATTTAAAGAAGAAAAAGATAAGTTAAGAAAAAATAAAGCTTATTTTAATTATAAGAAACTAGGTCATTTTATAAATTAATATCAAAAGCTAAGAAAGAATCAGAAACTAGCCACTTTAGATTTAAAAGAGTAAGTTGTAATAATAATTCCACTAGTTATAATTAATAATAGTAAAGCTGGTAGAACAACTAATAATAAGATTGATTTTGATAAAGACTTGAAGTAATTAGTTAAAAATAAAAAATAATGATTAGAATAGATAATAAATTATAAATGAATTTAAGCAGAATAGATATAATAAATTAAAGAGTAGGAAGCTCTAGAATAATTAAAAAAAATACTTAGTGATCTAAGTAATAAAGATGAAAAATAGAAATAGAAAAGATTTAATCTCAAAAAGAGTATTAAATAAGTAAGATAAGTTAGTACTAATATAAGAAAGAGATGTTAATCTTATAATTTAAAGAAAGAATTAATTAGCCAGATATTTCTTATATATTATCTTAAAAATATTAAAGATTTATTAGAAGAATATAGTAAAGATACTAATTTAGAAGAAATTAACATAGAAGACTTTAATATAAAGAATATCTAAGTAAAATCCTTATTAAAAGAGTCACTTTATACTTGATTAATATTATAGGATAATAAACCAATAATAATAACTTATAAGGATCTATACTAAGAATTAAATAAAAACCCTATTAAAAAAGAACTAAATAAAGTATAAGATAATATTATTTAGCCTTAAGAGAATAATTAGTATAATTATATATTAGTAAATGCAATTTACTAGAAGAAGTCTTAGAAAAAATGAAAAGATTATATTGAAGAGTGCAAATATTATAAAGAATAAATATATTATATATGCTAACAATATAGATAAATATATACACCTCTAGCTAATATATATAAATACATATCATATAAGCGAGGACGACGCTTTTGTAATAAAATAACTAGATATATAAGGAATTACTCTTATCATTACTATCTAATACTAAAAGGAAATTTATATTAGGAAGTATATTAGATAATATATTATAACTTATTATATGAAATATATCTTGTGAAAAAAGAATAAAAAGGATAGTTTTTAAGAATCCTAGAAGTAATTAAAGAATTAAGACTTAAATATTTATAGGAATAGATAGAATACTAGTATGTTTATTAAGAATCTATATACCCTTATTATAATAACATTATAACTATTAAATGTGAAGTAAAATGACTATATAAGCAGCATTATTATAATATTAAGAAATACTTTAAATATTAATAAAAGTATTAAGAAAAGCATATAATTATAACAGAATTTATTATAATAATTATAAAACTAAATGTAGTTAGTTAAATAATAATAATATTAGTAAAAATTAATAGAAAAAATATAAGAATTTTATTAGATTCAGGAGTAATTTATAATTATATTAAAAAAAAATTTGTGAAAGAAGTAAGACTATCTATAACTTAGACTAATAAATAGATAATAATTATCTCTATTAATAGAGAAATAATCAGTTAAGACTATAAAAGATAGACATCAAATATTATTATAAGATTAGGATAATATATTATAACAATTACGCTTAACATCACACCAGTATTAAGAGAATACTATAATACTATATTTAGAATAGTATAATTATAAATCTAAAATCTGATAATTAACTGAATTAAAGGAGTAGTGATTGTTAATAAAACAGCACTAAAGACACAAATAATTAAAAAGAATATCAAAGAAATTGCACAGCTATGTAAGGAATCAGGAAAAATCCTTAGTATATTACTAGAAACTGAAAAATTAGTATAGAAGATAAAAGAACAGGAATGAAAGATGATATTTACTAAAGATATTAAATATATCAACAAGAAAAATAAAGTATAAAATATAAAAAAGCCATAAGATGATTAGAGAATCCTGAGTGATGAAAATGAAAAAAGAGTTAGGAACCATAAAATAGGAGAAATCAAGACAATCTGGCAAGCATAAATAATTGATAAGATAAGAATTATTAAAAAAACATAGAAAACAAAACTAAAACTAAAAGAACTTTATAAAAAGGAACTTGCAGAAGTATTAGTAAAGTTATCTAAAAAGTACTATGAGTTTATTAAACTATTTATAAAAAAAGAATGGCGATTATCAACACATAATAAAGAATTCGAAGTATGAATTAAACTGAAAGAAGGATTTATATTATTATCAGTTAAATAATATTATAAGTTAAGAGATGAATTAGAACTTAAGAATAAATTTATTAATAAGTTTTATAAAGCAATATATATATAATTAGAATATAGAAAAGTATTAGTATGATTGATATTTATTAATAAGAAAAATATAACTAAATAAATAATTATTAATTATAGAGCACTAAATAATAGAATAATAAATGATGTAAATAAAGTGCTTTATTAAGAATAGAAAAAAGATCTATTATAAGAAGCAAAGATTATGATAGTCTTTAATATTTAATAAGGTTATTATAATCTATAAATAGCTGAAGATAATATTTAGAAAATAACTTTTCTTATAGATAAAGAATTATTTAAATGAGTAGTTACATTAATAGATTTAAAGAACCTACTAGTATAATTTATATAATATATGACATATATTCTATGAAAATATTTGAATAAGTTTGTTGCAGTCTACTTTAATAATATTATTGTATACTTATAAAATCTAGAAGAATATGAAGAACATATATAACTAGTTATGATAGTATTTATGAATAAAGGATTGATGCTTAAGATTAAGAAGTATAAGTTTAATACTATAACTGTTAATTACTTAGGAATGGTTTATATGCTAGAAGGATTAAAAATCTAACTAGAAAAGAAAAACATAATACTTAACTAGCTTATCCTAATGAATATCAACAAAATATAGTAATTCTTAGGCGCAATAGAATATATCAGAAGATACTTGAAGAACTATGTAGAAATAATATAACTAATTGTGACGGCCTAGTACGATTTGGCTTGGCGGCACACGGTTACTGCGGAAGTACCCGCGGGCCGCCTCCCATGGACGAATCACACGCAGGGAAGATATGGGGCTAGATATGCCTTGTGAGGATTACCCCGTGTTTTAATTCACACTGCAGATTGCCAGAGGATCTATATGATATCAAAAAGGGTAAATAGCCTTTACCAGCCAGTATTCTACATTATTAGAACCTTCCAGAAATCTAGATTACTAGGCACCAGCACACAACAGAGATAGCCTACAGATATCCAGAATGGAAGGAAGTATAAGTAGGAGAAAGGGAACTAATAGTTATTCTTTCCTCTTCTTTTCTTTAGTTTAGTCTCTTTGTGTTTAGTAATCAAATAGATTTAGTATTATATTGTTATATTAGATTAAACTTTTATTTACTTACTAATATTAATCTTTATAAATCTATAAGCAGACTGATATCTTAATTCTAAGTGATTTAATATGCTTAATTTAGGATTATTTTTTTTCTTACTTTATTATTTTTAAACTAAGATTTAGATTCTAGATTTAGAAATCAAGATGGTTTAACTGCTTGAGCTAGCACTGGAGAAGCTGGATGAATGCTGCCTATTATATCTTCCTTTAGGAGTGGAAGATAATAAAGAACAAGAATCTTAGAATATTAAATATAAGATATTTAAGAAGTATATAGATAAGAACCTGGCTATGCTATTTAGTTGATTGATATGAGAATAGTACAAGAATCTGTATTGAATTGATATATTAGAAAAATAATAAGACATCTATAAAGAGATTATTGTAAATTAGTATGAAGTAATAAAGGAATTAGTAGAAGAATAAGATCTCTTATAATACTAATTTATTGAATTAAGCCTTAAAGAACCCTCTTTTATTATTAAAGATAGTAGTAAAAAGATTATTAAACTTCTTAATGGACTAGCTCTAACTAATAGAAAAGATCTCTTTTTTAAATCCTAGCTTATTAGAGTTAAAGATAAACTGAAGGTTAATACTAACTATTATCTAGACTCCTTGACCCATATAGCATATATATGATGCATATGCTATAGAGAAGCAGCAAACCATATTCTTTCCTGATTTTAAGATAATACTGTTAAACCATATAAGAATGTTGAAGATATTTTTGAATACCTCAAGACCATCTATTATAATATAAACTGAGTTATTAATATGAAGGCTGTATTTTGCTATTTAGTTATGAAGCTAAGCAACTAATTTCAGATCTTCCTATTGATGTTTATGTATTATGCCTAAGAATCAGAGACTTTATATATATAATAGAAGGATGAGTTATATAATAAGCTGAGTCTTGAGTTGATAAAATTAATGATTAAAGAGGTAAATGATAATAATATCTCTTATTTTGAATTTATAACTTAGTATATTCAGATAATTAATTGCTTGGAGTAGATTTAGGAAATTGAGAAGTGTATTTGTTTATATAATAATAGAGGAGGTCAAACTATAGGAATGCTATGTAATTAATTTAGTATTAATATTGGTAATAGCTTTAATAATAATAGTAAGGGAATATAATATAACTACTTGAGTAAAAAAGAATATACTAAACTCTTTAAAGAAGAAAGATACTATTATTATAAGATCTAAGGATATTAAACTAGTAATTACCCTCTTAAAAATAGCTAATCTAGAAATAATATCACTAGGCAACTTAAGATGATAGATGAGAATAAGTAGGCTGCTATCTAAGAAGAAGATTCTAATTTAGAAAATAATAATACTTAGGAAAAGTCTTTATCTTAAGTGAAGTTTATGCTAATCTATATAAATTAGATATTAGACAGTTGATAGGATCTAATAAAGAAAATTTTATTATATCTATACAACTTATTTAAGGAATGTACTTGATATTTATTAAAGTATTAATTAATACTAAAGTAAATAGATTAGTATTTATTAATATCTACTTAGCTATATTACTAGCAAGGTTTTTTAATCTTAAGATGATATCTTTAAAAGAGCTGGTAAAAATAAAAAGATATAATAGAAAAAGATAAAATAGAATCTCTTATACACTCAAATTGACATTAATTATTAATGGGAGATACCATATTAAAATGCCATTTCTAATCCTTAATATTAAAATGCATAATATAATATTAGACAGGATATGGCTTGCCAAACATAATATCTTAACAAATTACTAGAACTAATAATTGATTTAGTTTAAAGATATCTCTCTAAAAGATCAGACTATAAAGACTAATTACTATATAATTCCTAGAGCTATTTTGTAATAGCCAAAAAATATTAATCCATAATATTAGAAGAATATAATGCGCTGTAATCATCTTATAGAAATAAAGGACTAAATAATAGAAAAACCCAATCTAAGCCACTCCCAGGCCTAGGACCCAGAAATAAAAAACCTTATTAATCAATCAGAAGCCTTGAAATTTGACACCCCATATATAGAGAAATCAGTCAACCAATCAGAAGAGAAAGAAGCCTAATTAGATATCCTTCTATCTCTACTCAAAAAGGCCACTCCAATTATACAAGACTATATATATTGATAAAATCATCAGGAATTACTTAAAAAGATAAGAAAGGCTTTAATTAAAGTTCTAGAAGAAGAAATAGAGGATAAGTTAAAAAAAAATTCCTGGATATAAAGTAAGAATGGGTGTGTTAAAAGAAAGCTTAAGAAATATTAAAGGGAATAAATATAGCATTTATTAGTGTAATAGGATTTAGTGTAAGTGCTAGAATGAAGGATTTAGTCTTATCAATAACAAGTCTCTATAAGATTAATAGTGCTATTAGGATAAGGAAGGATCTACTAGAATCTACAATACTTAATATTGAAGAAATCTGGAAATAATTATCAAAGGTATATAAGGACTATATAGATGTATTCTCAAAAGATCTATTAGATTAATTACTAACTTTTAAATCTTATAACTATAAGATTGAACTGACTAGAAAGAATATATTAAGATACAGCTCTCTTTATAAGATGATCTTAGAAGAATTAAAAGCAGTATATAAATATATTCTTAATAATCTTCACAAAAAATTCATTAAATTAAGCAATATCTTCTTTATATTGCTAATCTTAATAGTCAGTAAATCTAGAAGGGGAATATGATTCTGTATCGATTACTAAAAATTAAATGCTATAATTAAAAAGAATCAATATCCTTTGCTCTTGATTAACAAGATTTTTGATTAAATTAGTAAAGCATGGGTTTTTACTAAACTAGATATTTAGCAAGGTTTCCATTAAATAAGAATACATTCTGACTTAAAAGATTTAACTACCTTCTACATATAATATAGTATATATAAATATAAAGTGATGCCCTTTGGAGTAACAAATAGATTGATGATATTCTAATATATAATTAACAACATCTTTATAGATATACTCAATAGGTTTATAATAGCCTTTATAGATGACTTATTAATTTATAGTAAAAATAAACTTAAGTATTAAGCGCATATTAAGGAGGTGCTTTAATATTTTTAAAAGATAAGATTATAAGTAGTATTTTATAAGTGTGAATTCTATATTAAGTGAACCAAGTTTCTTAGATTTATTATTATATTAAATGGCATTGAAGTTGACCCTGAAAAGATTGAAGCTATTTAAAGATGGAAGTCTCTAATAAACATGAAAGAAGTATAGTTATTCCTAGGATTTTGCAATTTCTATTGTATTTTTATTAAATATTATAGTAAGATATTATAACTGCTTAATTGACTAACTTAGAAAGAAACATCCTTCATATAGAGTAATACTTGTGAAGCAGTGTTCTAGAAACTCAAGAAAAAATTAATATTAGTTCTAGTTCTTAAGTATTACTAGTATAATTTAGAAACACAATTAGAAACCAACATCTTAGAGGAAGTTATTATGATAGTATTATCCTAATGACATACTAATAGTAAGTAGCATCTAATAGTTTATTTTTCTAAAATAATAGACTTTATATAAGCTAAATACAATATTCATAACTAAGAAATGCTGGTAATAATATAAGCCTTAAAGATATGATAAGCTAAGTTTTAAGGATTAATCAGAAACAAATCCATCTAAATTCTCACCAATCACTGAGCCTTAGAATATTTTATAATAATAAAAAAGTTTAATAGCAGATAAGTATAATGATTAAAAACCCTTTCTAGATATAGTTTTTGCATTAAATATTAACCTAGACCCTTAAATAAAAGAGCTGATACCCTAACCTAATATACAAAGAATAACTAATAATCCAAGAAAAAAGACCCTCTATTGTTACCCTTTAGCTGACTTGATCCTCAGATTATGAAGAAACTCTAAAAATAGGATCATATATAAGAAATAGAATCTAAATTAGAAATCTTAGTTATTATAGATAACATATTATATATTATTATTAAAATCCTAAAGAGTAATTGGGAGAGTCAAAAGACTATAGAATATTATAAGATAGCTAGGGATTCTAGATCTAACTAAGATTTAACTAATAGTTAATTAATATTTAAAAAAAGACTTTATATACTAAATAAAGGAGACCTCAGAGTATAATTACTAGATAAGATATACTAACAATCTGCTATTACTTATCCTAGAAAGAATAAAATGAAGAAGCTATTAAGAGAATAATATTACTAAAAGATATAAAACTAGGATATTAAGTGGTATATTGATAATTATCTTATATATAAAAAGACAAATATGTGTTAAGACTTACCACTAAGATTATTAAAGCTATTATCTGTATCTATTTAATCATGGCAGTATATATTAATAGACTTTATATCTTACCTAGAGGATAAACATGATTTTAATGTAGTCTTTATGATAATGGATTGACTGAGTAAAAGACTAAGATTAATTCTCTATACTAAAAATATCATAATCAAGGAGATAGCTAGACTATAGATTAGATATATATTCTTTGAGACTAGCCTACTAGATTCAATAATATTAGATTAAGGGGGATAATTTATATTAGAATTTTGAATAGAGATATACTATATTTTAGAGATTAAGCTGAAGTTATTGATAGTATATTATATATCTATAGATAGATAAACTGAAATTATAAATTAATATCTTTCAATCTATCTATAATCTTACATCAGCTTCTATCAAGATAATTGATCTGAATGATTACTAATAATAGACTTCACTATAGCATTCTTACCCTAGGAATTAACTAGACTATCACTATTTAAGATTAAGAGAGGTTTTGTACTAAAGATATTATTTAATTAATTATCACCAAACAACAAGAACCCTACATGGAATCAGGAGCAAGCCTAAACCTAGATAAAATGCTTATAATAAATATAGGATTATATAAGACAGAATATAATACAAGTATAGAAATAGCAGAAAATACAGGCAAATAAATATTAATAAGAGATAGATTTTAACATTAAGGACAAGGTTATGTTGATAACTGAGCATTTTAATAATAAATAATCTAGCTAGAAGCTTTCTTATCAGAATTTAGGCCTATTTAAGATTATTATAAAGAAAGGAAATATATTTAAGTTAAAGCTTCCTAAACATTTTTAAATATACCTAGTTTTCTTACCAGATAAACTTCAAAAGGCATACTCAATAGAACTGCTATTAGGACAGATTAAGGACCCTCTACCATTAATTAAGATTAATAATTATAATAAATAGGAAGTTGAATAGATTCTTAACACATAGATATATTACTAGAAATTACAGTACCATGTTCAATGGCAAGGCCATGATGATAATATAATATAATACCCAACAAGAAATTTCAAGAATGTGCTAAATATTATAAAGACATTCCACAATTCTTATCTAGAAAAACCTGGATCACCATTACGTTTGAAGAATTGGCTACATACAGCTGAGAAGAATAAATTCTTACCTGACCACAATAAGAATAATATACTGTTATTGACTTGACATTCAAGGTGAACATTACTTAGAATAGGGGGTAATATGATGGCCTAGTACAATTTGGCTTAACAGCACATAGTTACTATAGAAGTATCTACAGGCCGCCTTCTATGAATAAATCACACACAGGGAAGATATGGGGCTAGATATGCCTTATAAGAATTACCCTATATTTTGATTTATACTACAGATTACCAAAAGATCTATGTGATATCAAGAAGGGTAAATAACCTTTGCCAGCCAGTATTCTACATTATTGAAATCTTCTAGAAATCTAGATTACTAGGCACTAGCACACAATGGAGATAGCCTACAGGTATCCAGAATAGAAGGAAGTATAAATAGGAGAAAGAGGGCTGGTAGTTGTTCTTTCCTCTTCTTCTCTCCAGTTTAGTCTCTTCGTGTTTAGCGACTAAATAGATTTGGCATTGCATCGTCACACTAATTATAGAATTATTATAAAAAGATCAAGAATTTAATTGGACAGAATAATGACAGTAAGCATTTAAGAAAATTAAAGAATTAGTTAGAGAAGTATTAATTTTTATATTTTATAATCTAGAAAAACTAAATATAATTTAACCAGATATATTAGGATATATATTAGAGATTATTTTAGAATAATCAAGAGATAATAAATAATTATAATCTATTATCTTCTATTCTAGAAAATTTACTATTGTAAAAAGAAACTATAATATTTATAATAGAGAGCTACTTATAGTAGTTAAAATATTTAAATAATAAAAATATTATTTATAAGAAGTTAAAGAAGAGATAATTATAAAAAGTGATCATTATAATTTAAAGTATTTTATAACAATAAAAGAGTTTACTAGTAGATAAGTTAAATAATTAGAGTATCTATTAAGGTTTAAGTTTTGAATTAAATATATTAAAGGAAAAGAAAATATTATTACTAATATATTAAATAGAAGAGTAGATTATACAATTAAAATATAATAGCTATAGATAAATATATTAGTAAAAGATAAAGATGGAATTTATTATAATAATAAAGTAATCTTAATGATAATAATTATAATAAAAAGCAAAGATTTTCATAAAAAGATAATAGAAATTATTAGGAATAATAAAATATTACAGATAGCACTACATAATAACAAAGCAGTAGTTAAGAATGGACTAGCTATTTAGAGAGAATTAATATTAGTATTATTTTTAATAATTATAGAAGTTATTTAAATAAATCATAATTTACTAATTAAAGAATATCATAGAATTAATTAAATAATAAAAAAGATATAATAAATATATTATTTTCTAAGAATAAAAAAATTAATTAAAGACTATATTAAGAAATATAATAGTTGTAATTATAACAAATTAATTAATTATTAACCCTATGAAAGAATATAGATTCTAGAAATATTAACAAAAGTATAACAAAAGATTATAATAGACTTTATATAAGGCTTACTAAAGTTAAAAGATCCTATTTTAGGAATCATATATATTAAAGCTATTATTATTATAGATAAATTTATAAAATATATTATCCTAAAGCTAACACTAAAGAGTTTAATAGTATAATAATATATAATATTAATATTATAAGAAATGTTCACAATATTCAGATTACTAAGTAAAATTATATCTAATAAAGATAAGTTATTTATATCTAAATTTTAATAAATAATTATAAAAAATTATAAAATAAAATATAATCTATCAACTATATATTATTAATAAATTAATAGCCAGACTGAAAGGATAATTTAAGCAGTTAAACAATATCTAAGATATTACTTAGATTAGAATCAAGATAATTAAATAAAGTTATTACTAATCACTTAATTTATAATAAATAATATTATAAATATATCAACAAGACAAGTACCATATTTTATTAATCTAGAAAGAATTCTAAGGATAAGTTAAGAAAATATTAAATAAGAAGAAGTATCTAATAAAACAAATATCTAAGTAATATATATACAATTAATATATAGCAATTTATTAAAAGATATTAAATGGGTAGAAATAAGAATAAAGAGATATTATAATAAGAAGCATGAGGACGCGCTAGCACTTAAAAAGAGAGAGAGAATTTACTTTTTATAATAAATATTAGGATTAAAAAATTTTAATATAAAAAATATAAGATTAAGTAATAAATTTGATATAATTAAATTTAGACTGTTTATTATTAAAGAGAAACTTATAAATAATAATTATAAATTCTAGCTATTAGTAAGAATGTAAATACATTTAATATTTTATATCTTATTATTAGAATCAATTATTAATCTAATAAATAAAGATGAAGTGACAGACAATAAAGAATATAAAGTTAAAAGAATATTATAATATAAATTAGAAAAAGAATATATTTATTATCTTATAAGATAGAAAGAATATAGACCTAAAAAAAATATATAGGAACCTATTAAACACTTGAATTACCTTAAGAAGATTTAGAAATAAAGATAAAAGTATAATTAAAAAAGATAAAAGGATTAAAGTTGATATTAAAAATAAGATTATTATTTTGTAAAGTAAAAGTAGTAGCTAGAAACTTTTTAACCTCTTATTATTCTTTTGCTTATTTTGCTTTTGTTTTTTCTTCTACTTTTTTTAATCTTTTTAACTCTTTAATGTTTTTTATATCTAATTAAATAAATTGATTAGTATATTTTTATAATAATTTTTATTATTTATTAAGATGAGTATATTTCATTAAAAGAGCTTTAATTTTAGTATTCACTCTATCCTTATTTTTTTCTAAGTATTTTTAGATGTAAAGAAGTTTTTTCTATATAAGATTAGATAAAGCTATTAAAATATATTTATAATAACTATTTTATATATACTTATTATAGTATAATAATATTTCTGATTTTATATAAATTTTATTTAGTAAAAAGTAATAAAAATAAGATAAAGGTAATTCTATGCCAGATTGCTTAATATGTAGCGCGAGATTATTCTTATTAATATTTTGCTTTAAAGATATAATTAGTGTAAAATTATAAAATTATATATTTAAAATATTTAAGAAAATTAGAATTAGTTACTTATACTTTAAAGAATATAAGCTATTTATTAAGCTATTAAGATATTAGTCTTTAGAGAAGAAGATTATTAAAGAATTAGAATATTATAATTAATAGATTAAATTAATCATTATAGGATTAATATATATTAGAACAAAGAATTATCCATAGAATCTTAGAATTAAAATAACAAAGCCAGCAGAGCCATTACTATATTAACTATATTGATTAGAATAGAGCGAACAGAGCTATTATTATGTTAGTTATAATAGAGGAAAGCTATATAAGAATGCTTATTTACTATATATTTAGTTTTCTTCTATCATCTTAAATTAATTGTAATAACTTAAATATATAATCTTCTATTAATTAGGATATTTATAGCCTTATTCTTATTTCTTTTATCTACCGAGACCTTTTAACCTTAGAAGCCTATTAACTTCGCCTATTAATAGCTATCCTAGCTATACTCGACGGTAACCAAACCGAAGTTTCCGACATTTTAGAATAATACTAAATCTAGACCTCTTAAAGGAGTTATAGCAGAGAATAAATAATTAAAATATAATAATTTTCAAAGATTATTTAATATAAGCTAATCTTAATTATAGATATTAATAAATATTTACTAGTTAAGATTATTAATCTTTGTAATTTAATATTATAAAGTAATAGATACTCTTCAAATATATTATAAGAAGACTACCTATTAGATAATAATTATATATATTATTAAGCATATTAATAATTATAATAAGACTTATAGGATCACTTTAATATATAGAAAAAACTTGAGCTAGTAGAATTATTAAGACTAATAGATACTTGAAAGTGGTATAGTAAGAAGCTTAAGGCTTATTATTAAATTATAGAAGAATATTTTAGTATTATAAGTTATATAATATTTATTTAGAATAAAATAGAGGAGGATTAATTATAATAATTAAATAAAAAGTATCTTATAGTATTAATAAATATATAGATATAAGAAAGATTTCTAATTAAGAAAAGTTTAATTAATAAAGATAGATTTTCTTATTTAGCTATCTTCTTACAATATGTCTAGAAGATTAATATATCTAATAATAAATTTTTATTAGTATTAATAAAAGATTCTATATAATTAAAATAATTATTCTATATATCTAAATCCTTATTTTTCCTATTATTTTTTAGAATATTGAATAATTGCTTTTTATTTAGTTAGTTAGATAATATAATATTTAGTTCAAGTAATTTAGTGTCGGAAACTTCGGTTAATTACCGTCGAGTATAGCTAGGATAGCTATTAACGGGCGAAGTTAATAGGCTTCTAAGGTCGAAAGGTCTCGGTAGACGAAAGAAATAAGAATAAGACTATG